>NC_136067.1:1491554664-1491970728 GCF_964261635.1 Lissotriton helveticus | reverse complement strand
CCTGGCATGATAGAGGTGCAACCTACATCACCAAGCTCTTCCGGACCTACCAGTCATCTAGTTGCCTACCAATATCTATTGGTTGCCCAAATCTGCCAAATATGAGCGGTTTGGTGGAAGATATCCCCCTGTTAAAGTTCCATGTTTTGGAGCTAACTTCCTTCTCCTCTACATCAAACATGAACAAGATTCCTGAAATTCAGAAAAAGAATGACACATAATTGTTGCTTAATGCATTTGCCTGAAGTAAACCTGCCACACAGGCCTCACTTTGAACTCTTATAAAATGATTGTCTATGACTGGAACCTATCTTATGCATTTCTATTGATATATTTACCGCTTTGTACAGTGCATAACAGACTCAGGTTTGTCAGTATGCTTTTAGAGTGAAAAATAACAAAACTAGTTATTAATTAACAGATGCCACATGAGGGAATATCACCGAGAGACACAAACAAGTCCATTAAGACATAACAGCAAATTGGTGATACATTTCTACTTCTTGTATGCACTCGAACAGATGTAATAATAAAATTAAAAGTCAAAAGTGTGAATGTGCCAATATAAAAGCTAAAGCATATACACCGTCAAACACAAAGTCATCCTTTGAAGTACCTTTGGAGAGGTAGGTCCTTTGGTTCATTTTTGAATATCTCAATATCTCAAAAGAGGGCTTTGTGCTTAGCTCTGCGAATTCATATTCTGACTATTTGGAGCAGTTTCTGAAGCTGACTGTGACATTGTTCATGGTTTCTGGAACTGGGGCAGTTCTAGAAGCATTGATTTAGAACTTCATAGCTAGCAGATACACCCCGATGTGGATAATTTGTGTCTCGGGTATTTCGGGGTACGAAGATACATGTCTCTGTGCATGATGCATGCAATTTCTGGGTATCCATCACAACTCAAAACTCAAGTATTTGAGACTAATGATGACTGAGGTTGTGTTACCAAAGCTTGTTACTTCCGACACAACCTCGCTACAGTGTGTAGGGCGGCCCTCAGCGCTGTCAGGAGCAGCCTGGTTTTCCAGTTAAGTTCAGTACATTTATAGACGTTCTGTCCTTGAGTGTACTTATTATAGTGCTGTGAGTCATTGTTACTAACACTGCTGATATGTAAAGAAGGATGAGTAGAAGTGATTCACTATTAATCAGTAAGAGTAGTGCATCATCAACAATTTGTAGGATAGCAATTTATGTGCTGCTACAGACAGATTTAAATCTAAACTGTAGATTGTGAAATAGGTTAAAATAGTCAATGTATTGTTTGAGATATTATGCTTTGAAGGTTTCTAGGATTCTTACTAAAAATGAATGGAAGGTTTATTACAAGATTAAAAGAAACCAGATAATTCTTCACTCTTTTGTAATTTTGTCATTTAGGATAGGAGTGTTATAGTATGTAATTTCTGACTGTCAATTTTTTTTTTGTGATGGTTCATTGCTTATTTAAAGTGGCACCAGAAAAAAAGGCACATTTTTGTCAAAGATTAGTTAAAAAAAATGTAATACTTTTTTTCCAATTCATTGAGCAACTAGGTTCAAGGTGATGGCTCATTTTGTCTATCGCTCTGTGCATATTCCTATCTTTATTCAAATATTTAGAGTATTGATGTGCAAAATTCTTTTTTGTTCATTTAGTTTCATAGTGGATAACTCATCCACAAAATCGTTCAAGATTGCACCGTGGTGTGCTGCCATGCAGGCCAATTTTTAGTTCCTCAATAGGGGGTCTTAATATAGACTGAATACTCAAAGTCAAGGAAAAGGTACACAAAGACTTCGTGTCCCTGATCTATTGCTTGGGTTTTCTTACCTGGCCACTTGTGACTACTTTTTCTGAGAAGAATGGGAAATGAATAAGGAGATGGTCTGATTAGTCCATAGATGTCGATTTTGTTTTTTTACTCCGAGCACTTTCTTTTGCAATAAGATGGTCCAGGATACAACCTTTCAATTGCATGGGTGCTCGGCAGAGTTAATTCAGGTTATAGAAAGGTGTGCACATTTGTTTTTCACTACTGCAAGGCCTACCTCTCTCCACTGGAGATTGGAGTTACCTTATTGCATTTAACAGGCTGTAATTTCCAAATGGGAACAGACAACAAGTTCATGTTGGTGTCTTTGGAAAACAATCCTTATTTATGGTGAAGTCGGATTTTATCTTACAGTTTAGAAAATGCCACATTTCCCTGCCTCAGCCATTTGGTGCCTGCAGCTTGTCTTTGGGTCACATGACTGGAGTAGTTGACAGTTTGGCTTTGTGTATGCCTCATAGACAGTCCCACACAATAGGGAGCTAAGGTGTGCATGGATGGGCCACCACTGGCAGGATGTGAGTGAGAAGCTGGACATAGCCCACTTATACTTAAATGGGCTGCCTTCACACAAATAACTGCATGCACCCTGTAGTTAGTTTGGAATCAAGGCAAGGAAGGCAGGGCACCTGTGCATTTGAAAGGCAGCCTGCAGAAGTTTCTCCGACTTCAAAGACACAAGTGGGCATAAATATTGGACCTCAGGCACCAACTCTTCCGTACACTTCTGGACCTGTGGATACTCTACCTTGAAGAAGGACTGCTGTGCTTCTAAAAGGACTGTCACTCTGATGGGCTGCTGCTCTAAAGGAACTGCTGTCCTGCTACCCTTCTGCCTGAGTTAGAGGACCTGCATCTATAATACTCAGGACCAACAGAGTGACTCCAAGGGCTAGTTGTCTGGCCTCCTGACTAGAGCCTTAGGGACAGAACGCTCCAACAACCTCAGCCCCAGCACCTGGTCTCTGACATCTGTGAATCTACCCTGCTAAGTGGTGCCAGCCAAGTCTTGGACCCTTGGAAATGGGCCTAAGGTGCTCTGCCAGCCTCTGTGGACCCAGTGCAACCAATACATCTCCCCTGCTGTGCGGCACAACCCGGATCAAAATGGATGCATTGATGCTGTGGCGTGGATCTTCCCCGTTGCAAAGACCCACATTGCCTTTGCAGCCTGCAACCTCCTCAGAACAGCCACTGTGCAACGCATCCTCAGTGCAGCCCCTTTGCACCCCTTGTCGATAGCAGCCTCGATGACAATGCGCTCTCTCTGACTCACTCATCATCACTTAGTTACACTCACTCACTGTTACTTTCACTCATTCTCACTCACATTGATTGTCACTCACACCCATTAACACTCCTCACACTCATTCATTCTGTCTGACTTGCAGTAAATGTTAATCTCACTCAGTCACTCTTATTCAGACTCAGTTACTTGCACTTAGTCTCATTCATTATCTCTTACTGTCACTGACTCGTTTACTTTCATTTACACTGACATCCTTACATGTACAGACACACACATACACACACTCTCTCACATAAATACACTTTCATTTGCAAGTACACACACAACATACATTTTAAAGCATTTTTGGTGCTGACCTCAGCTGTCTGGGAAGGCCCCATTCCAGCAGATTGTAATACATTTTATTTTACAATAACAGTGGATAATAGAGTATTTTTCACTATTGCTATAACAAAATTTGGCAGAACAGCAGGAGAATGAAGCTCCAACCTTCGCCCATAAGGGCGAACAGCCCCTGTATTCTTGGTGCTGATTTTGCAACCCCCAAGTCCACGGTCGCATAGCCAGTGCCGGGGTCACAAATGGCAAGCCAAGGGTCACAGCTGCAACCCCTGGTGACTCATAAATAAGGTCCATGAGTAGTTGATACCATGTAATAGTTTGAGCTGGCAAGATGACCGAACCCCTCCACCTGTTTTATCCTCTCAGTCTAAATGCTTGATCCTGTAGTGTGGCTGGACCAGGTGTTACAGAGCTGGTTGAGGGGATTTGTTGACATATTTCATTCAAAAACAGTAGATCCAGATGGTACATTTGTATAGTGTCTATCTAATAGTTTAAAGCTTACAGTTTTGCAGAAGGCATTTATGGGAAGATTGCAATACGATTTATGTATGAGTTGGGGAGACAGAGGTCTTAATAAAATAGTTAAAATCGGGTCCTTATTTGGCAGAGTAAACCATGTGATTTCTGCTGCCATAATTGGAAGGATGCTAGAGAAACTTGCAGCAGAGCTAGCTAGCTGAGTTTGAGCACTGTAATAAGTTAATAAAATCTTGATGTCCTCCTTTAAGAGTTTGTTGTGCTTTTTTGTGAGTTCTCTGTTGTTCCCAGGAGTTGAGAGGAGGTGTAGCTTAAGGCCCAATAAGTTGTAACCTGGAGAAATGTACATGTTTGTCTTATTTTTGGTAGTACCTGTAAATTGAGGGTTAGTGTGCATAATGCCATGTATGAAGGGTATAGGAATTTACAGTGATGGGTTAGTGGGATTCATCGAGGCAGCACGTAACGTTTGAGGTGCCAAGCAGATGGCAGATTATTTGTAGTACTTCTGATTCCCAGTGTGTTTGTATTTTGTTTCCAGGAACTAGTAGGTAGGTTTTTGGCTCATTATTTTGATTTCACATATGGTCTGGAGGGGAGGACTGTCGAGGAGAGGAAATCGACTGCAAAATGCATGATAGACTGAGAAGGTATAGCAGGGGTGAAGAGTCTACTGTGCCATGCTGTGGTGTGTGATAGTTGTTGGTAAGGCCAGGTCTAAAGTAGAATAAGAGGCTAGGGTTATAGTATTGCAATTTCTATATCTATAAGCGGCCAATTCTGCCTTGGGTGACCCTAAGGGATGATTTTGTGGTCTAGTCTAGTCGTAGTAAATTGCTGAAGACCTCTGCTCTGTGAGTCGGGTTGTTAGAAAATAATATCAGTTTTGATGTCAGGCATCCTAGCCATATACAGCACCTGCAGTTGTTGATCATGGATTCAGGAAACTATAGGAGTAACATGTTTGTTGTTCTTTGCTGAATTTTACGAGAGTGTTGGTGGTTAGATGATCCTGGATGCATCTGGACTTCCTTTTGTAACACTAGAAGTGGGGGGCAGCCTCTTACTTCTAGCCAACATTTAGGGTAAGACTATGGGCAAGAAATGTGCCCAGGGATTCTTAATAAGGATGAAGGAATTTGAGAGCTTAGGCCCAGGGATTCTTAATAAGGATGAAGGAATTTGAGAGCTTAGACTCAGAAAATTAACTTGGATAGACTACATAAAGAAACGTTCGCATTGAAAAAGAGCATGCAATGCCTTTAATTCTATGGATGGGGAGGAAACGAACAGATACTGGAATCGTATTTAACCCTGTGAATTATAATTACATCTAAATATCCTATCTATCTTACATTTCAGGGAGCATCTTTCATAAAATGCAGTTGAATTTCGTGTAACTCATCACTATCAAAAACAGTGTCATCTCAACAATACCTGTTTTTCATTCTATTCACTTGTTAAAGAATATGTAAACATCACTTCTGTTTAATAGGTTCCCTAATTATGTCTTTGTTCCCTTTGATACTTATTGAAATGTACTCTTCATGATTACAATATATTTAGCGCACCGTTTAATGATGTTCAATTTAATTGTCTTCAAATGAAGGACATTCCTTAGCCTTGGCTTCTTCCAGGAATGGTTTGCTACTGTGTCAGAAATTATATTTCTCAAACCCAGGTTGAAATGAAAAGCTGGCAATTGGGAGGAAAATATTTGTATTTTCAGAAAAATTGAAGCTGATGTTTGGGGACAAAACTACTGTATTTTCATGCTATATTTAAAGCTGCTATTTGAGTGATAATTAATTTTGACTTGAAACACTTTATTGTGATGTTTTTTCCTTGAGGCCATAACAATTACTTTTATTTCATAGCTGACTCAGGCAATTCGTCAATTTTATTGATAAACCTTTTCATTACATTATTATTTGTCGTTTTAAGTATGGGGCCTTAAAGATTGGTGTAACCTAAAGTATACAACTGTAGTCTGAACCTGTAAGGTCTCTGTAACTTCGGTGGTACCGCTTGTATCGCAACCTATGAAATGCATGTAATCTGAGATATACTGTTGTCTACTATACAAGATTGTGTGATCTGAGTAACATTTCCTTTACCCAGCCTCCCCCTCCAAGTAGGCTCTTAGACATAACTGATTATGAATCTGTTTAGAAGGAGCAGGGTGAGGAAAAGAAAGGAAATGGAAGATGCGCGTGAAATAAGACACTATACAGCTTGAAAAGTAATTGGTGGAAATACCACATTTTCATACTCGAAGTATATGGAATTTATGCTTTTGTAGTCATTCTTGTGGAAGTACAGTGAAAAATACGCCACTTCCTGTATTCTTTAGAACATTTCTGGATGGTGGTTAGCTGTTCTTTGCTCTCTTCTGTATTCTGGGAGGTTATTTACGCCCCACTACTTTTAAAATCCACCGGGCGCCACTGGTCCACACTGGGGCAGAGTGCTTCAATAGCTGGCCCACAACAGACCATTTTGTTCAACCAGCCTGTTCTGTAAAGAATTACTTTCCTGTCCTTTGTATTCGCGTAATCTGTATTCTTCTACAGTACATGCCCGCACAGGCTGGTAGTTATAATAATCGCCCCCCTCATTATAATAATAGTTGTTACAATGCATGTGGAGATGGGAACACATTTTCCTGGTCTCTCTGTTCTATGGGCAGGTAATTTCAGCGTCCTTCGCGTTAGGGGGTTGGGTGAAGTGTCTTCAGAGTGGAGCATTGCTGTCGTCATCATTGCACTCTGTTATTTGCATGGATATGAAATTAGCAAATGAAAGGAGGTGAACTGGAAATCTCCCGATCCAAGTGTTTTTCCAGCAAATATAACTTAAAGTGTCATTCATGACTGCATGTGTTTTGTTTTCAAGTTAGGTTCAGCTCCTTTTAGTAGCTTTTTTTATTGCTTTCCTAAATAAATGAATTTTATCTAAAACTATAAGGACTAAGCAAAGCTAGATAGTTGGTATTTCCAAGCCATGGTTTTCTTTGGTGGATGTACGGAGAAAGAGCTCCCTGTCACTCTCTCTATCATATTGTTTATTTATCAGAAAAGTATAATTTTAATTAATTTAGAATAGATAACATATGCGTATGTCTCTCATGTTCGTTGTTACTCTGAGAACGATTTACCTGTCAGAGAGAAACCTGTTTATCTGCAAAATATAAATTCTTAGACCCTCATTACCAGTAGTCTATAGTGCTATCCCCATGGGAATTCTTCTCTTAGCGATTCTGAGTGGCCTGGTGTTCCTGCACCCGCGTTTACCGGGAATGGGACACTGGTCGTGGTATGACCCGGTGTAGAAATACACCTGGTTAAACCACAGAGGATTCTACTGACAGTTTCTACCTGCCGAGAGCAGGTGAAAATGTGAAATGTCAAAGGAAAAGGCCTTGGAATCAAAGAAAACTGTGGGGGTTCACCCTCCCTAATCCTGTGTCCCAGAGGTTAGTTCCCATTTCGGGATTGAACATGTGATGGACGGAAAGTAGTGTGGAGATATTCCATTACCAATCTCTCCCCAGGCACTTTCAAGGGCATCTTAAAATGAGGGTCATGCATACACCTTCCTTATTAATGACCCTACCAGAAATTTTTCAACAATCATTTACCTACTGCCTTTTTTAAATTAGATATTATTATTTGTGTTCCGATGCTCCTGGCATTGTCTTAAAATATTTACCATTACCCCGCCTCCCCGCATGTACCATATCCTAAAAGCATTTTATTGGGACATGGAATGGTAAAAAGCAATCTGAGCACGGTAGCGCGAATATTAATATAGATTGTTATCTGTGCCCCCAAAATCTTTGCTACAAATGGGATAAATGACACATCACCACCATGGTCTAAGGTTCGTTGCTATGAAAAAAAGTTTTGGATATATATATCTGTAATTTAAAATGTACTGCGTGGGTAGCAGGGGTCGGGAAAGTTGGCATACTTCACTCGACTTTACTAAGCGTTTTTTCAAATATTGCCAACTTCGTGAACATTATAAAGTTGGCAAAGTTTTATAAAAAGCAGGTGAAAAATCTCGCAAAAGTAGATTTTACAGGAAAATCCCCTTTCAAAACCTATAGTTTTCAGATAAATTCACTTGCGTACAAGCTTTTGGGGGGGGGGGGGAAATCCTGCTCATAAACTTTGTAATGTGCACTTTCGTTTGCAATCAAAGTTGTCTGAGTTCACTTCTCACTGTAACAACGTTGCTAATTTCTCAACTTCTCACAACCTATCTGGGAGACATTTCACACAATCTGAGTGCTAAATTCAATTAACATAACATGTGTTTCTTCCTGCACTGTAATTGTATGTTATGAATGTTTGAAAATATTTACTGAATAACCTGCAGGCATAATGAACTCAAGAGAAAGGGGACAGATCTGGGTTGCCTGACCAACCAGGCACATTTTTAAAAAAATCATAGATTTTCAGGACTTCCAAGTAATTTAGGAGGTGGGAATGAGGGTGAGTTAATTCTAGAGTTCGTTGCAGAAACCGCAAAACTGGTTTCCCTTTACATAAAAGCAGTGTTTAATTCTAGCTGGCGGTTGCAGGTGGGGGCCCACTGGCGCTGATTTTTGGGCTCGGCGGCTGGAATGCCAGAAACCGGTCCTCGGAAGCTTGTTTCTGATCCAGGGAAGACATGGCTTGGCAGTTCGGACTGGACTGTTCCCATGAGGCACAGGGTCAGACTGATTTGCATATAGCCATGTCTGAACTGGGGTGGCAGAGTGGGCTAAAGAACGGTGATGGATTAAACCCAGATCTTTTGACTGGGTGTGAGTGTTTGATTGATTCAGATGCTCCGTCCATCACCACCCCCTTTTGTACCGATTTTTGGGCTCCAGCACTTATCTTTCCTCATCAGACTTTCACCCAGAGGGAGAGAGAAAAATAGAAATGGGGGGATTAAAGAATAAGAAAAGGGTGCAAAAAAGTGACAAAGGGAGGCATTAGGGATGAAAAAGAACCCGCAAGAGTGAGAAAATGGGCAGTGAGTGTCTGGTAGTGGATGAAAGAGCCATGAGGTAGAATCAAGACTACGCAGCCTTGGTATTGAGCAACCCCAATATTCGTAGCACCAGCCGTGGGCTTCTGAGCAAAAATTTGCGCCCCAGCACTTATTGTTTTCCAAATTAAGCACTGCATAAATGTGACATAAGGGTCTGCTGACAGAGTCCCGACTTCTGTAGGCATTCTAGAGAACTATTTTATTTTGGCGTGAAGTGTCCTGATAAGTATTCACATGGTATGCACAAAAGATTTAACCTGATTTTATCTCTGATTAAGAGTCTTTTGAAGATTAAAATACAACAAGGGACGGGCTGGGAGCACTTGGTGAGGTGTAATGTTATGCCTAATTATAGCTTAGATAAGAAGAGACCATCATATACATCTGGAGGGGCAAAAGAAAGTTTTAAACAAGGTCAGCTATTTCTTAATTTTTCTTTCACATCTAACTTGAAGTCTTATTAGGAATGGCTTCTGTGGTATAGTCCATGGAAAGAAAACCATCACCACCCATTGCTGGAATGCCTCTAAAAATGCAAGGAGAGTGAACAGAGCAGGAGGAGAATGTTTATCTAGTGATAGGAACATGAGGGTGTTCACTTTGACTAACCACAAATTCAATCAATTCCAGAATGCGCATCCGGTGGATATCAGTGTTACATAATGAGGCCTGTTTGAGACTGGTTTTGGGAAGTGAATCATTTGGATAGACAGCCTTTCAAAGAGCGGTCTGATGAAACATGAAGCATCAACATTCTAGCCATAGGATTAGAGAAGAAGTCCCCTATGTTCTATGTATCAGAATTCCATATTACACCACATGTGGGCCATTTCTTGCTCACAGCCCCTCTCCCAGCTATATAAATGAGTTATATCGAAATGAATGCGAATTCTGCAAGCCAACAATCTAACCCCCATAGCTCAAATAGAAACACTCTCTAAATCCTACATCTAGCTCCTTAACGTCCCGAAGCGACTGCTGACCTGCTTCCCAAATTCACAGTGACCACATGCAATGTCTGGGGTTGTCACTGCATGGTCGGTGCTTACTTTTGCCTCCAAATATCTAGTTCTGCTGTATCGAAGACATATCCAAACCTTTGCTGCTGCACTTGCGACTGATATGGACTTTTTTGTACATATTTCCACCGTGCTACCGAATCTGCCGTGGTCACCGGTGCTACGGATGACTCACCAAGCATTGTGCAACGCGGACCCTTCTTGCTGGTATCAAACAGTATCTGCAAACATGGCCTTTGTGTTCTTCTGCTACAAATCCACTAAGACTTTTAGGCTCAGTTTGTGTGATCCTAAGGCAACCCCTTTCTGGTGCTGGCTAGTAGTTAGATAATTCCCCCCCACACTCCATGACTTCTGTTGATGATCATTTGTCATTCTGGTGAGAACTAAAGCCATGACTGTTCCCCAAACTATCACTTTTTTTGGTATAGATTTAAGAAACCACTTGTGGCAAGTAAGCCCCCAGAAGTCGGGCAGTTCCCGAAAGGCTGGTCTGACAGATCAGCGAATGGCTGGCTTTGTGTCTGTTTGTGGGCGTGTTTTATAATCCGGTGGACTGATTTTTACTGTTGATTTCTCTGACATTACCACAAACATTGCCTGCAGCAAGCACAAATGCACACAGTCTCCCATACCTTGCCAGACACCTAAACCACTTGTCTTTACAAGTTTAAAGGTGCCCTAATATGCAAATGTGGGCCACATTTTTAGCTATCTGATTCGCTAATGCAGGCCATTTTTTTATTTTATTGGCAGGCCTATGTTCCTGAACCAGTCCGACCCTGCAAGCCCATCATTTATTTTTTGGGAATATTTCTATCTGATGATTACAGCCCTAAAGAACAGGAGAATGTTTTACATAGAGTTTCAAATATGTTCTGGAGCACGTTATTGCTGAAACACGAGCAGGCATTTAGCGGGTAATGGGCAAGCGGGAAACATCCTTTACAACGCAACTTTTACCACGCAGTGCCTTTACGACGCAAGTATTACAACGCATGTCATTACAACGCATATCACTGGGGGGCGCTCTAGGATAGGGAATAGATTTAATTTACTATCCAACACCTTCCCTACTATCCACGGGGACTGGAGTTGGAAGAGTAAATTAAACTATTCACTATCCAGCACCCCTAAGCGCTATGCGTTGTAACAGCATGCGTTGTAAAAACTGTGTTGTAAAGGCATGCGTGGTAAAAGCATGCGTTGTAATGTCATACATCCTGGGCAAGCGTTTAGCTGGTAAGGTGGGAGTGGGATAGGAGCAGGCACATGTATTTACATACACATCAGCTAGTCAGATTGAGGGTGGCTTTTAAGGAGGGCGATGGGAGAAGAGGATTTTGAGCTCTTCCTGAGGGCCAGGAACACAGCTTGTGAAAAAACTGCACCCTCCTCTTCAGCGAGTACCTAGTACTTTTTTCAGCAGCAGTTTGACATGACCAAGCAGCTTGGCTATTTTCGAGATCCGAGCTACGTCTGCACAGCTTTATTACTTGGCACCATAATGACGGCTCAACGGAGGGAAAACCCTCTGGAGAAGGAAATAATATTAATTAAGAGTTTTTTCCTCTAATTATTTTGTGACTCAGCTCCTCTAAAGCACTGTTTCGGTATTTCCTTCTTGATGAGTTTCAGTGGACTATCTTTAGTGGATTTCGCAGATAAATGAGAGTTGTTAAGTGTATTTTTACTTTAAAGGTCACACGTGATATGTCAGTAGTTCCAGCAATGAAGAAGACTTGAGTACATGATTATTGCAAGGAGTAGGTCACTGTAACTTGAGTTAAAAACGTTCCTCAGTAAGTCTATGGGTAATTGATTGGTCATTCCTCACTACTGCTGTTCCCTCTGGCATGATTTGGACCGTGACTATTTAGAACTCCCACTGCCATGACCTGGCTTGTTACCTGATTGTGTGGAGAGGTGAGAGTGAGCACCAGTGCGAGGACTGAGGTGTAGAAATACATCCATCCATGCAACTGTGCCATAGGCCTTCATATTGTTTAAAAGACAGCTTTGATTCCTGGATGGAACCTCTCTCATTTAGAAAGAGTTGTAAGGATTCCTCCTCTGCGCAATGATTTTCAGGGATAAATAATACATTTTAGCTGAAATAGTTACAGCAATAGCCTAGGCGCACCGGATTACTTTTTTATTAAAGTCCTCTGTGTTTTCTATTTGGTAACTCCTGCCTCCCTTCCAAAGGCTCTGGTTTGTGTGTGGGATGAAGTAGGGCAGATGTAAGCGCTCCCGCTATCAAGATCCCTCTCTTCTCACTTTGTCCACTGGACGTTGTTTCTCAGTTGATGCTAACTAAGGATTTTAAGAGGATTGATTTAGTGTATCCCATATTAGATATAGTGGACTTTTTTGAACCACCTCTTCTTCCTTGCCATCTTATTTTGTGTAAGTAGTGATGGAAGATTGGGGTAGGATAAAACAATGAGTGAGACAACAAAATGACATTCTTTCTCTTATTGTCCAAGTTCCCTGGCCCAGAAAAGATGAATTATTGATGGGTGCTTTCAGTGTCCTGTGGGACAACTCAATCCCATGTTCCCATTTTGCTGCAAGACAACTTGCCAAGCCTGCCATGAATTTGCGAAAGACTTGAATAGAATAGACCTCACTCTTGCTTGAAAGACAGGAACAAAACCTTCTCTGGACTGATTCTTCTGGAATGTCTACTGTATTTGGTCAACCTATTACCTCCCTAGACCTTCACCTGCTGTCTGTGTGCACTATACAACAAACTGAGAGGCGTTGGCTTCCTACTCGGCCGGACCCATGAATAAAGTGTTGTTCACATCTTAAAGTAGGTTAAAAGACATTGTTTCATTTGCAGAGTCATGGGTCATATGGACTATCTTAATCCTGCAGTTTACAAGGTTTTGTGTTAGTTATCCTAAGCAATAAGCGTGACATTTCTGTGAACACTAAAAACTCTTATCACCCATTGCTTTAGGCAGGTCAGTGGGTCTGGCTACTAACAACTGATGAGAATCCTCTGAGTAAGCTGCTTAGTGGATCGATGCAAGCATGGAACTGATACCATCACCCTCCGCTCGTATGAAGATCTGTGTCTAGGTAGTTTACAGAGATCAAGTACAAATTTGCCCCCCAAAATGTCAAACGTCTGTGTGTGGACCAGTGGAAATGGACACCCATCCCCTTTCAGCTTTGGTGAATTGTGAGTTGTATACATCTTCCCAGAGCACCTTCCCACTTTGCACCCACATGCTGCTGTAACTAAGTTTGAATTGGGATTTGATAACAAAGCATTCCACCATATATACTGTTGAGCTCCATGTTTTACTAAAGGGATTCCTTTGAGACGCAGGATCTTTTGACTGATTAACTGTTGTGTTTGAGTTCAAATATAGTCACTTAGTAGGAGAAACCACTAAAGAAGTGGGAGGCTACAGACTCTGTAAATAGAGTGAAATATAGTATAGATGCACTTCTTGAACGTTTTATGGGGTTGCTCCAAAATTAAAGCTCAAAAACAGCAAGAGTCACAATGAAAACTCAAATGCATATCTGCTATAGGTGGATTGAAATTAGGTGATGGTCAGCATTTTAGTTTCTCACATAAACAGTAACTCAACACTATGGACCTCATTACGAGTCCAGTTTTAATCTCGATTCTGGTGGAAACAGGAGTTTGGGATTACCAGTGGTGTAAAAATACCTCCTCTTTTGGGTGAACAGCCATTACAACGCGGCTGTTTCACCGCAAGACATTACTTCGCACCCGTTACAACGCATGCGATGTAACAATGCAAATCACTACTACGCATACCATTACATCGCATGTACTTTTACAACGTATGCGATGTAATGGCTACCCATATCGTTGTGAGGAAACTGAGGCTCTTCCGTTTCCTCACAACGACATGCACCGCCCCTCAGACGATGTTGGAACCAGGAGAGAGGAACCACGAGGAGAGAGAGGTAAGGGGGATTGGGGGTAGGGGAGGGTCATGCTGGTGGTAGTGTTTCAGTGTAGGGACCGGACTGGGGGGCAGGGGAGAATCGTGCTGGGGGTAGTGTTTTAGGGTTTAGTGTAGTGTTGTCGTGTTTGCGTAGAGTAGGGCAGTGTGTTAGGGTTTACGGTAGTGTTGGGGGGTCGTGCAGAGTTGTGTTTTAGTTTTAGGGTAGTGTTGTGGTGCTTGTGTAGTGTAGGGTAGTGTTTTAGGGTTTAGGGTAGTGTCGGGGGGTCATGCAGGGTAGTGTTTGAGTGTAGGGACCGGGCTGGGGGTCGGGGGAGGGACGTGCTGTGAATAGTATTTTTAGGATTTAGGGTAGTGTTGTGGTGTTTGTGTAGTGTAGGGTAGTGTTTTAGGGTTTTGGGTAGTGTCAGGGGTTGTGCACCGTAGTGCTTGAGTGTAGGGAACGGACTAGGGGTCGGGAGAGGGACGTGCTGGGTGTAGTGTTTTAGGGTTTAGGGTAGTGTTGCGGTGTTTGCGTAGTGTAGGGTAGTGATTTAGGGTTTAGGGTAGTGTTGGGGGGTCTTACAGGGTAGTGTTTCAGTGTAGGGACCGAACTGGGGGGTGGGGGAGTGTTGTGCTGGGGGTAGTATTTTAGGATTTAGGGTAGTGTTGTGGTGTTTGTGAAGTGTGGGGTAGTGTGTTAGGGTTTAGGGTAGTAGTTGGGGTCATGCAGGGTAGTGTTTGAGTGTAGGGACCGACTGGAGGTCGGGGGAGGGATGTGCTGGGGTAGTGTTTTAGGGTTTAGGGTAGTGTCGGGGGTCGTGTAGGGTAGTGTAAATATAGGGAGAGGACTGGGGTCGGGGGAGGGTCGTGCAGGGGTACTAAATTAGGGTTTAGGGTAGGGCAAGGTAGAGACACTTACCTTTGAAACTTTTACCATGAGTATACCTTTACCATGCATGCCTTTGCGTTGTAATGGCATGCGAGGTAAAGGTATAGTCGTGGTAAAAGTTTGCAATTTAATGGTATGTTGTTGTCATTGACAACGCATAGTATTACCCGAATTTTAGTGGCACATGTGTGGTATTGGTATGCGATGTAATGAGTCATATTCCCTCATTTGATTTCAGATGTAAAACCTGTTAGTATTTGAGTGGGCTAAGTACCACAACATCCTGGGTTTTGCAGCATTCCACAGGCACAACATGCAGTATTACTGCATTACATATTTAATTAATTTTAAAAGTGCTGCTTGTGATAATTAACATTTCACAGATTTTTAGGTTCTTAAGCTAATGAATTGTTGAAATTTTGGAACGCACATGACAGATTTTTTAATATTTTATTTATCTTCTACTTATAATGGCGCCATTCCATTACTATCCTATTTCTGGCAAAGGGCAGCTTTGAGCTCAGACTACTACCCACAGTGCGAGCAGTAGCAGCTTTAAAAGAGTCATTGTTCTTCGTACATGGTGAATCGAAAACTGACATTGCCTTGGCTTAGGCTCACGCTGAACCCACAGCAAGAAAATGGGAAACACAGCAATTTAAAATGACAAATCATCTCAGATGACCTTTGTGATTTTTTTTAGCAGCACAAAGATTCTCTTCCTGCGATCTTGGTCCGATGATAATCAGTGCTGTAAGTGACGTGAGGAGAAGCTTGACTAAAGTAATACCATTTATGACAGACTCCCCACTACCAAGTGAAATGATTACAGTCTTTTGCAAATACTGTGGTTTATTTAAGATTTATCTTGAAGAAAAGGCGCCCAACTGTCATAATAAATAATCCCTTTTTTCTTTCCATAGAGTGACCATAGAGGATCATTCAAGTTGCCATGTATAGTTTCTAACTCTCAATATGCTCTTCTCTATTATAGATGGCATACAAAGTGCACTCACCCCATCACCATTTTCTCCCCTCCTCTCAATAGAGACACCTGAGTCTTGTTTGGTTTTCGCAGTGTGTACATTTTTTATTAAAATACAGTTCCAGGCCAATTACTCCATTGGCCTCTTTATTTATTGTAAACTCTTTAAAACTTGTTTATCAACATCACAGTATTCAAATACTCACACGTATATACATAGTCATTCTATTTACAGCCCGTTCTCCAACGGGGCTTTGCTTGACCTTCGGGCTGTGCCAGCAGGCCACAACCAAGTTAGCCTGCTCTCTTTAAGTTAACCACCCTCCGGTCAACAGAGCCGCAGGTAAATAATCTGCCACCACTTGTGGCAACCAACGGCTTCCAGGGTAAAGAGGGGGCGTAAACTGAGGCGCTGGCTTTTCAAGCCTCGCGCTCCCCAACTGTTTCCGGGTAACTCTGACCCTTTTCCCTGATGCACGTCCTGTTTTTCTACCGCTATCCCTTCCGGGTCGCACGACCCGGAAGGGACCCCCTTACCTATGCGGCCCTTTGGCTGGCACTAACGGGGCCACGCCCCTTATGTGGGGTGGCCCCCTGCATTTCCTCAGTAAGAGGTGACCCTACCTAATGTGGAAGAAGAAGTCCTCTGAATTGCAAAGTATATATTGTTGAGTGTATCCCCTGTTAAACGTTACTACAGAGAAGATCATATGTTCACTGCACTGGTCTTTGAACTTTTCAACTTGTAACCACTGGCCTCTGCAAACCCTGATCACTCTCAGAAAGCAAGTCAATTCTTCTTATTTGAATGTATGCTTTTTGGTTTGCAAAAAAGGTTCTACTCTGTTTCTATGAATAGTTGTAAATCAGTTTGCCGCGTTTTGCGAATAATAGACTGATAAAAGAAAAATACAATAGAAATTAGTAGTTGACAAATCCTATTACAGTGAAAATGTGAGATAGTCATGTTCTGCAAAGGGATGAGTAAATTTAGACAAGGATGAGTGGATAGGCATTTTATCTCTAGATGTCTCATATACACATATCCCAATGAATCATCATGTAAGCGGAGTATGTCTGATTAAATCCAACAAGGATGTTATCTTCATTTTTCCTCAATGAAAGGCAGGCCACTTCCAAGTTGTCTGTGTCTGTGTCTGCATGTGTTTTACTGGGCAGATAAGTCTCATTCTTAATTGCATCATTTAGCCTTTTTTCTTGGCACTCCTGCAGATCGTCAAGTTATGACCACGGAGAGTTTAGGAATATTAGTTTAAGAATTCAGGTAATTTTTTAAATAAGAAATACAGGTTCTTAAATCTTAGTGACAATCATGCAAATATTGGGTGAATTGAAACCTTGACTTGATGTGCCTGAGTGCATAACTGGTTCAGTATTGTCCCATTTACTTATCACGTGTTTGTCTATGTTTTTTCATGCACTATTCACCTATTTATTGCAGTAGCTACAGTACAACCCTGAAGAAAGCCGTGACACTATTCGAGGTCTGTTAGGCGGAAACATGTTGGTCTTGTAATAATGCAGAGGCCTTGAATTTTGGCACCTGCGCTACGAGCTATATTCTGTTTTTAATCCTGACACCGGGCAGTTGAATAAAAGTTGCATCATAGCTGACTGGTTAGCCAGTTTTAACCACCTACAACATAGCACTGCAATTCTTTCATCACACCAAGCTCTCTAAGGGTTTTAGTTTACCCTCCCTCCTTATCAAAACATCCCTGAACTCCTCCCTCGTAGCGCGGGGTTGTAGCCCGCATCAGGACTAGGTCTCTCCGCGAGGAGTTACCCCCATGATTAAGCATGACACTTCTAGTGTGTGAGGGGCAGTGTCCTTAAAAGGGAAATCCCGTTATGCACTCAGGCACATCAAGTCACATGATATACCTCCCTATTACTACGGACCCGGGGTTTCCTTAGTGACATGAATATAAGAGTTGGGAGTTGGCTCCCACAGGTCCTTAAACCTCCTCTAGCCCCCTTGTGTGCTTACTATTACGAAATGCAATCAAACACGACACTGCACAAGCATGCCTGCTAGTCTATGTTTATTGGTTTAGGGTTTCCTTAGTCTCAAAGACTTGATGGCAAGGTTTCAAAGCACTTACAGAATCATCTTTATTGATGCTAATCCTTTAGCTCCAGCATCAAGAGTGCCCTAAAAGGCAAGGACGCACCTTGATGCAGATTATCCATAGACTCTTCTTCATTTGTCTTCTTAGAAAATTGAGCTTTTTGTCAGAGCCACAGTTTACAACAGTTGTGAAGAAACATGTTGTCTTGTATTAACCTATCAAAAAGCCATGTACATATACCATATACTTTGTAGCAAATTTTCATAGGAGTAATTTATATCACTGTGTGTGGGCTAATTATTAGCACTGTTCTCCAGATACATGTTCTTATGTCTACTGGATGTAGTAACAGTTGTTCTGTGACTCACCAGGTATGAAACATGCTATAGGCATACAGAAAAGTCAGTGCAGGAAGCAAGGTAACGGTGGACTGCCTAAGTCCAAATAGAGATCCTAATGTGACCTATCAAACAGTTGCGTACAAACATACCCTTAATTTGGAAGCCATTTATATCATCGCCATGTGAGCCAATGAGGCTTCAGTCTGTTGTGTTTTTTTTATCGCAGTGCATCAGACTCACAAAATGCATCCATGTCAGTTCTAAGCAGGGGCAGTCTTGCTGGCAAGTTGTGCTGCTGATTTTTGTGGAAACATGCTGATCACTTATTCCCTTGCACTTAACCCCTTGCATGCTCATGATGGCCCCCACCATCATAAGCCACGGTGGGCATGTGCTCATGATGGCCGGGGGCCGTCTGAATCCCGCCCACTATGTAAATGATCCGCACAACGCGAAAATTCGCCGCGCATGCAAGGGGTTAAAGTGGATCGGTAGTAACAATTATTGACAGTGATATAAAGCTGAATAAAACTTTGTGACTGAGGGCAAAATTGTTCCTCCTCATCAGGCAGTTGAATATGGTAACTTTTCAGGAGTTGTTGTGAGCTCACTTTTAATATGGATGAATGCCATGTTGTAACAATGTGATAAACCAGGAGCCCCAATAACTTGAGATGAGACTGCGTGTTTTGGAACCAGAGAGATGTAACAGCTGTCCACTGGTGCCGAGTATGGAGGTCACAAGTTCAGTATTGTGCAGGTTTGTCCTGCAGTCATGGTTCTTGTCCCACGGCCCGCACAGAGGAACTTGCGGGACGCACATTGTCCTTGCATGCTGGCTCATCTTCACCAGTAACACTCTCAAAAGACTAGAAACACTCACTCTTTCGGCCTTTTATGAGCTGTAAAGTAGGTATCTGTCAGTGGCTAGGAGGGAGGAGCTGCAGAACAGGAGGGCTACTGACCAATGTAGTTTCAGAAGCATATTAATCTATTGAGATACAAATCCAGCCACCTGCCGACAAACATAGATGGGGAGGAAGGAGCTTTTTGCTGGGAGCTGCCAGGCTATGGAACCTTCTCCTGTCATCTATCAAAGGAAGCTCAGACCTTCTAGCTTTCAGAAAAAAAAGTAAAAACCTGGCTTTTTCAAACTGTCATTTAGCTCTCACTGGTCACTAGTGCTACATTCCCTGAGTCCACAGCGCCAAGACGCCTCTGGGCATTCGTTGCGCTTTACAAATTTAAAATCAAATCAAATCAATCCTTGAATATGTTAATGAATGCCATGCAGGGGACCTGTCCTGGAGGTATGTTGTTGATGTTTATTTCTTCCATTAATCCTCTGTTAAAGTGCTGATCAGTGCAGGATCAAAAGTGTGTTATGCAATAGATTTGCGACTGCTGCACAATGCTCCTTGCTGCAAAGGCTATACAATTACAAACATATTGCATTTTTGCGAATCTTCTTTGAGACTGGGCACTTCTCTCCTCCCCCATGTAATATTCAGTCTTTTTTTTGTTTTAATCACACTCTTACTAGTAACTTTTACATTGATTCTAAATACTCTGAATTTCACTAAAAAGGGAGCAGAGGAAAAAGTTCAAAACGTGATTGTCTTAGAGCACATATTCGGCCATATGGGAGGCCAGCATCAAAAACAAGGTGCCTGATTACAACTTCAGGCATTTTTTATCGCCCCTAATAAATAACGATAATGATACCACAAATATCAGGTGCGATAAATAACATCTAGTATGAGTTTAGGTCAAGAGGGAGACTTTTATCTTGTTGAGTTTATGGGGAATACCATGCATATTTTGGGTTTTAAGGCACCAAAACCCACCAAATACGGTAAATAACACATGTTTTACCCTGTTAAATTTTGGCAGGTTTGAACTGCCTAAGTTTAACTGATGTTGGGCCATTTACGCTTTCAATAATTATCGGATGTATTAAATAAAAGCAAACTCGTAATTCCATCTCGTCCATAACCAGGGGTTTACGCTCTGGATGGAATTAACCACCTAACTTGTAATCAGGCCCAATGTCTCCTTGTTCTACACTTCCAACTAGTCCAACAGAATACAACTTGGGTGGCAGTGATTCTGATGGTAAGGTCAAGGGACCTTGCTTCCAAGTGCAGAGTTACTTTGTTGTGGGCCCTCCCCTGCTTTAGAGTAAATGTTTATTCCCAGAATACTTAGATGAAGTGGTAAAAATGAGATTAGATGTCAAATGTCATAGTTCCACGGATAAAACTGCACCGGGACCTGTGGCAGTAGGTGCTTGCTGAGCAGTATGCGTGGTAGATGCTGATATATTCCAATGATGTTTCAAAGTTTAAGACTATTTCATTTCATTTGGACCCCAGAGCTGTTTATTTACTGAACTTGTTTCTCCAAAGTTGCAATTGGGAGCAGTCAATTCATAATCCAGCAGGTGGTAAAGGAACTAGAACTAGAATACAGTATGAAAAATAATTGCACTTGATAAATGTAATGCCTGGCTGAGTTATATCTTTTAAGATGGCCTGATATAGTGGAGGGGGATTCAGAAAGAAACCAAAAAACGCTCTACACAACTCATAGTTCGCCCGATCACCAGTAAACGCCTTCTAATGTCTACACCTATACAAAGGGTCACTCTTGGCCACTCTAGTACCGAGCTGTGCTATCAGCAGCACATTCAGTAATTGAATTAAATGTGTGCGCTTTAAAAACAGGCACACAGATGTCCCGGATGCCAGGGCCATAGGTGCCAATAGTGCAGCAAGTGCAGTGGCACCAGGACCCAAGGCTGAGTGGATCATTGCACCCAAATAGTGGGTTAGGGCCAGTGTCAATGACAATACTAACATACTAATGTATATTGAATTTATAAACAACTGTTGTTGTACTGATCTCTAAATAAAATTAACGGCGCCATCATGTGACAGATTGTCATAGGTACTGGTTTTCTCAATTAAGTGCCGGTGCCAAGCACCGGAAACCACTAGCTCAAATTAAGCACTGGTTAGGGCGCATTTTCCTGTTTACGCCCCTGCCATGACGTGGCCCCATATGAGTGTGTAAGGTTTGCACAATGTTATTGGCTACCAGGCATCAGAAATATTTTGTTTTGTGTGATGTCGACGCCTGTGTCCATTGAAAGAGTCAAAAGACACAAATGCAGCCTAATTACAGAGGGAGTGCAAGAACGAAAAATAAAAGAATAGTAATAAAATAAAGTACAATTCATGGAATAATAATAATAATCATTGTCAACATCATCATTGTTGGAATGGATGAGTCCTCTGCATGGTAAGAGACATGTACTCCTGCCCTGAGCGCCCTACTGTACTGTTGTCTGGATCCCTCATGCTGATTTTTTGTAACAGGCGTACACGGATCATCCGTGTGCGCCATGACATAGGCCTGTCTCCTTATTGCGATGTTGTTGGAGCTGGAGGGGTGTCCAAAGCACTGCCTTTATAGTGGTGAAAGCCTACTCCCTTCACCAGCAGTTAAGCGGCACAAGTATGGTGCTGGCACCATATTGTACAGTGATCATTAGTGGTCAACAGGTCCTTTTTATGCTGTGTCACTGGAGTGAGGCCTACAGGCTCAAGCACCTTTATAAGAGTTCCGCTGCTGTGTGCCTAACTCACTTCTGGCCTACATCGTGGAAGTGCGTGCATGATGGAAACGTGCTGAATGCATATGTGCTCACAAGAAATATATTATGCATGGGGTGGAGTGTGGTACAGTGTAAACATGGTAAATGTGTGTGTGTGTGCTGGCAGCGTGTGTTTTTTAAATAACACACTCTGGTACACTACAGAAAGACTGCAGTACTGAACAGTGCACGCAGATTGAATGTGTTAACTACTTTTAGTTATGCTTGTTGTGGCATAATACATGAAGATAACAGTGCTGTGTAGTACGTGTGATGTAGACCCTGAGTGCAAGTGTGCCTACATGCATTACTTGCAGAACCTTGGAAAACATCCACATGTTAGACTAGCATTTTTAATAAACGTATATTGAAAATAACCCTCAAATATAATGTGATTTTAAAACAATGACTTAACAGGGGTCTATACGAGAGTGTCCAGTTAACCTTGTTTTTCTAACTGAAAGTTGTTCCAGTATAATTCTCCAATCAGCAAAAGCATGGTTAGTACATATGTGAGGAACTCACTAGCAGCGTAGAGCTGGAAGGGAACGTACATATGCAATGGACACTGAGCTTCCACGCCCTCATGATGCATCTATTTAAAGACAGGTAGACCAAAAGGCTCCTTCAGGTATTCTGGCTCTCTTTTACCTAGTGTTGGCCAGACTCAAGACTTAGGACTGTGCTGGGTGACAGAGGAATCAGCAAACAAAAACTCACACCGTGAAGAGTTAATGATTTCATGTTCCAGGCAGAGTTTGTCTTGAAAGCTGTAAATTCCAGTGACCACCAAAAGTGGAGGGTTGACATAGAAAGAATAGAAATATGAATATGAATTTAGGGTTGTCTGAGAGACAATATTTAAGGTGGGGTCGATGGGGATTTATTAACAGCATATGAGAGGAAAGAAATGTTCAGAACTTTTTCTAGGTGTACTTCGGTGTGTTTTAGTGGTGCAGGGATCAGTTGGCAAGTCTGGTCATTGGTGAACCTTGCTGGCTTACATGTTGAGGGGAAAAGTTACCTTCAGACTTTGAGAACTTCTTGGAGCCCAGTTTACTTAACTGAGCACTAGTCACAGAATAGATTCATGGCAGATTCAACAGTCTAGCATCAGATTAGTGAGTGCCCTCAGGGAAAACTCCTTGATCAGAATAAATAAAACTTCAGGGGGCCGAAGTTATCTCTGGAATCGGAATGAGTAGACCCTCTCAGTATTTAGCTCCATAAGTAATGTTCTGAAGGGATCACAATACCTTTGGACCAACTAAGGAATCTTCCTAACGGATGGTCTCTGAAATCAAAAGAATGTTCATAGAATGCTGTAGGGCAGAGCTTTCCAAACTGTGTGTCCCGACACAGTACTGTGTCGCCTGCAAATGGTGGGTGTGTCAGGGGATGACACCGGAATTAACAGGCACTTAGCACATAACTGCTTCTAATTAAGAGGCATTCCTTTGAAAGCGTTGTTCTCACTATGCCTCATCTATTGCATAACGTCTCCCAGTAAATGGTATTTTGAAGACCTGCAAAGTACTCGGGTGCGGCTGTGTGTGTGCCCGGGAAGCTGGGGTGAGGCGACAGAGGGTGACAGACAGAGGGAGACAGAGGGAGGAAGACAGAGGGAGGGAGACAGGGAGGGAGATAAAAGGAGACAGAGGGAGGGAGACAGAGAGAGGGGGAGACAGAGAGAGAGGGAGACAGAGGGAGGGAGACAGAGAGGGAGGGAGACAGAGGGAGACAGACAGAGGGAGGAGGGTAACAGAGGGAGGGAGACAGACAGAGGGAGGGAGGGAGACAGAGGAAGAGAGGGAGGGAGATAGAGGGAGACAGAGGGACGAAGACAGAGGGAGACGGAGAGGGAGACAGAGGGCGACAGGCAGAGGGAGACAGACAGAGGGAGGATGGTGACAGATAGAGGTAGACAGACGGAGGGAGGGCGAGCTAGACAGAGAGAGGAGACAGAGAGAGGGAGACAGAGGGAGACAGACAGAGGGAGACAGAGAGACAGAGAGAGAGAGGGAGACAGCGGGCAGGAGACAGGGGGAGGGAGACAGAGGAAAGGGGACAGAGACAGAGAGAGGGAGAAAGATAGAGGGAGACAGACAAGAGGGAGGGAGGCAGAGGGAGGGAGAGAGAGGGAGGGAGGCAGAGAGAGAGAGAGAGAGAGAGAGAGAGGGAGGGAGGGAGACAGAGATAGACAGATACAGGGACAGAATGAGACAGATAGAGGCAGAGACAGGGGCAGACAGATAGAGCCAGAGACAGACAGAGACACAGAGACAGAGAGGGGGACAGAGGGAGGGATACAGGGACATACAGGGACAGACAGAGACAGGGACAGACAGACAGAGGCAGAGACAGGGACAGACAGGTAGAGGCAGAGACTGAGACAGACAGAGAGGCAGGGAGGCAGAGAGGGAGAGGGAGACGGAGGGAGAGAGAGAAAGAGAGAGAGACGGAGACAGAGGGTGGGAGAGGGAGGGAGACATAAAGAGAGGGAGACAGAGAAAGAGGGAGACAGAGGGAGGGAGGCAGAAGGTGACAGAGGGAGAGAGTCAGGTGGAGACTACAGAGGGAATGAGAGGGAGACAGACAGACAGAGGGAGGGCGACAGGGGAGGGAGACAGAGGGAGGGAGACAGAGGGAGAGAGACAGAGGGAGAGAGACAGAGGGAGGGAGACAGAGAGGGAGATAGAGAAAGAGGGAGAGAGAGAGAGAGAGAGAGAGAGAGAGAGAGAGAGGGAGACAGAAAGGGAGACAGAGGGAGAGAGACAGGGGAGACAGGCAGTGGGAGACATACAGAGGGAGACAGACAGAGGGAGACAGGCAGGGGGAGATAGACAGGGGGAGACAGAGGGAGAGTGAGAGGGAGAGAGAGGGAGGGAGGGAGACAGAGGGACAGAAACAGAGGCAGACAGAGAGAGTGAGACAGAGAGCGGGAGACAGAGAGAGACAGACAGAGGGAGGGAGACAGACAGAGGGAGGGAGAGAGAGAGAGGGAGATAGAGCGATGGAGATAGAGGGAGAGGGAGGAAGACAGAGGGAGTGAGAAGGAGGGAGACAGATAGAGGGAGACAGTTAAAGAGAGAGAGAGGGAGACAGACAGAGTGAGTGAGACAGAGGGAGTCAGAGAGAGGGAGATAGGGAGGGAGAGAGAAGGAGACAGAGAGAGAGAGAGGGAGGGAGACGGAGAGAGGGAGGGAAAGGGAGACAGAGAGAGGGAGGGAGAGAGAGAGAGAGAGAGAGAGAGAGAGAGAGAGAGTGTGTATGCCGGGTCTGGTGGCTCAGTGGACGAAGGCATCCGCTGCAGGGGCCTGTGTTCAAGCTCATGATCTCAAATTTGCTTGAAAATGCACCATTTGCCCACTTTTATTTAAAAAAATTCTTCCATGGGGGGAAGAGGTAGAACCCCCCCGAACCCCCCTTAAGTGGTTCAGGATTGCTCGCTACACTGCCTTACTGTGTCCCAAAATGATGCATCTCCAAAAAAGTGTGTCACCGACATGAAAAGTTTGGAAAGCTGTGCTGTAGGGTTTCAATAGGACTCAAGTCCCCTGGATCAACCTGGGCGTTGCCCTCATTAGGTCTTCCAAAATGATGCATCCTCCAGTTAAAGTTCTTTTGAGTGGGCTCTAATTGCACAGGAGGGCAAAGCAGCATAGTTTTCAGTATGACCAACACATTTTCAAACTCCCATGATCTTTATTACAAGTGAATCTTTCCCCTGCATACTCATTGTGGCTGACCTGTGAACCGGCATGGATTTCACTGATTGGTGTGGCTATTAGCCGAATATTAGGGTACGGTAAACATCAGAATATGTGCTCCCTGGCAACTTTTGTGATAGTGCAATGAGCTTTTTAAAGTAGGACAGAATACTATGGAAAATTGATCCCAGAAAAGAAAAAGTTAGAAACTTTTGTACTCACGGTCATCAGCAATCAGATTTGCCAATCATCATAGTCAGAAGCAGGTTTACCTACATTGCAGCAGATTCATAAAGCCACTGTGCTTCGGGGTTCAAATAAAGTGGGCAATGGCATGATTTGCTTTATTATTATTTTTACATCATGCCGTAAAGCATGAACCATGCCCATTGGGCATTAGTACGCGCTACAGTTGCAGCCGACTACCAAAGTGGTGTCTATATAACACCAGGGGTTTATAGGGGGCCGGGTCTCACCAGTGCTGAGCACCGGCAATTTTTTAAAGGGGGCTTGAAACGGGTCTCTATCGGGCTCTGTTTTGTGCCCTGGCATCGACGGTCCGTTTTTTTGGGGGGGGGGGGGGACTGCAGTGAAAGCAGGCACATCGATGTGCGCGTGCTCACACTGCTCACTTTCACTAATGGAGAAGTTATGCATGACGTCATGCCAGGTGAGCCTTGTAGGGGAAGGGAAATCCTTTAAAGAGAGTCATTTTCTCTCTGCATTTCCCTTTTCTTTTTGAAGCTGAGGAGCAGCAACATTGTCGTGGTGTCACCAGGGCTTTAAGTGGAAGCTTTTTCAATATTATATACAAGCCATAGTTGCTGCCTATTTATCTTATGCAACTAACAACTATTGACAAAGCCAATCATCCTGACTTGTTGTAGGTATGATGTTACTTGTTGTATCATTTATCTGGATGCAATGACAGAAGCAGCAAAATAAAAGTTGTGTGGCACACTATGCTAAGCAAAGATTTTTAGCTGATGTGTTTTTAAGCCACGCCCTTATTAACATTGGCAACGCCCTTTAAGAGAGCCCCTCAGTTTTTTCATCCCACTTAAAGCCCTGTATGACACTATGTCAATTTACATGGTACACTAAGGGTGCAGGAGCACAGTGATCAAGTACAGTACAAATTACCATAATGAGCATAGAGCAGCCATTTCTGTTCAATAAACATGTAGGAATCCCTGTAGGACAGGGTGTGGATTTACTTAGCACAATAAGGAAACAGTAGTACATGAATTAGTTTTAAGAGGAGTTTAAGCAAATCAGTAAAGAGTTTGTTTGCCACATAAGATAACAGGTGTACCATAAACATTCTTTATTCATGACTTAGCTTGTGATTTTAGAAAGCAATGCATTGATTTACTATTTATACTAAGGCAGGGATGTAAACAATTGTAAAATAAAATATACGCATGGTGGGACCTCTTAAGGCCCTTGTAAAGGCAACCAGAGGTGTATGGAGGGGCACTGCGCAAATTCACATTTTGCCTTCAGAATATTTGAATGTACACTCACAAATTAACAGGAACAAGGACAGGACAGGCTAATAACTGGAATGTAGTATTTGTGCAATCTTGGAATAGTACCGCGCTGCATCCGCCATCTTCAGAGCAGATCCTCGAGGCACACGCGATGCGCGAGCAGGATTTTCCCGGCTGGCCCCTTCGAGGACCCGTACGTTGCATTGCAGGCTCCCACTGCACGCGGCGCCAGGCGCGAGCCGCTCGCCTCAGTCTGCAGCGCGCGCCTCTGCAGCAGCGTTGCGTAATTTAATTGATTCAGTGGAAACCGTGAAGCTTGTACCTGAGAGAGGCTGGAATGACTGCTGCGGGTCTTTATGACACTGCAGAACAACTGAAATTTCGAGTCAACATTTGTCTGCGGGAGGTTTTTAAAGTAGATTTTAAGCGATACCGCTTGTAACTCAACAGGGCGAAGTGTTTGCCTTGAACAGATGGATGGACCATGATGTGCATGAGGCATAACGGTTGACGTGACTATGTCGGCACCGTGGACAATCTTGTCTATAATTACACAGCCGGCAGCTTGGAGGCCCAGTGGCCCTCATCTATGGTTCTCTGTTATTACTCAGCTAGGGGCTTGGAAGCCCAGTTTCCTTGCTTGCAACGGTACCATGGCTCTTTGGCTATGCCACAGGGTCTATTGACGAAATGAAATGAAGACATTTGGCTAGCTGTCGAGTAGCCTTCCGCGTGCAAATACAATAAATTAAGCGCTTCAGCCCAAATGTGGCTAAAATAAGGACCCACAATCTCCATAGTTGTTTGTGAAATTGTATTTGTTGCCCACCTACATCTACAGATTTATTCCTGCATACGTTAGGCAGGCATAACAGTTTGAAGGGTTGCCACATACATATGCTGTTTCCCCACCAGACACGCATTCTCTTGAGTGGGGGTTTTGTTCTTTAGTTACTGCAAGCCACTTCCTGAGACATATTTGTGTATCAGACAAATGCCTTGATATGAGTGGGCTGGCAAAACGCTGCCCCCTCAGGGCAAACGATATCAGAATACTGATAACTCTGGCAGCGAAGTTACAGGTCGAACCTTGAAGGTCCCCTTAGAAATGATGAATAACCCATGGAATCGGTTATTCTGGGTCTGATTTCCCAACTAGTTCCTCGTTTTGCCTTAGAGTTGCACCCTGAGTTTGTGAGTGCTTGGAGCAGCCGAAATCTCTGTCTGAAACAAAACAGAACCTTCCTGTGGATCAAGTGAAGCTGCTGGCCCCATTAGAATGAAAAGGAACTTCATAATGTCCCTGGTATCAACTTAAACCCAATGCAGTTCACAGCAAGCATCCATCATGTGGTCCTTCCGAAAAAGGCTGTTGCCTAACAGCCTCCAGCATCTTGGGATTTTCTTGCTGGTGCCAGGGGCAGGGGATTCGTAGCCTATACCAGAGTTGACTATTGACCCAAAATTGATCAGTCTTAAGTTTGGGGCTTGACATCTATTGAATGCTGTAACCAACATGGTTTTAGACATGTTAGCAAGAGATGCTGCTGTTGCCTTCACACTGCTCTGCTCTCCCTTTGCTTACTCCTAGAATGCTCTTCACAGTGCATTGTGTCCTGGCCCTGTTGTTCTGATCATACAAGTAAACATCATCTACATCTTCTTACTGCTGACACCTGTACAGTGAGCAAAGTGAAAATTACACAAGACAATGCAAGCCTTGTTAGTCAGTTACTACAGTACTTTCAGTTGGCCCCTTCACTTTCTGTTTGTGGATTACATGAGTTTCCCAGGGGAATGTATGACGTTACAACGCATACATTTACAATGCATGCCTTTGCAACGCAGTTTTTACATCACAACATCCTTTACAACAAATTCTTTCACATAGCATGCTTTTACATCGCATTTTCAGAAACTACCTTTACAACACAGTCCATTACATCGCATTTTACCTTTACAATGCATACCATTACAATGCATACCATTACATTGCATTTAAGGTAAGTGTTGGATAGTATAGGGGTAATAATTGCTATTCTAACTCCAGCTAGTGCAACAGTAGGGTAGGTGTTGGATAGTGTAGGGGTAAAAATTACTATTCTATCTTGAGTGAGTGCAACAGTAGGGTAAGTGCTGGATAGTGTAGGGGTAAACATTACTATTCTAACTCTAGTGAGTTCAACAGTAGGGTCAGCGTTGGATAGTGTAGGGATAAAAAATACTATTCTAACTAGAGTGAGTGCAACAGTAGGGTAAGTGTTGGATAGTGTAGGGGTAAACATTACTATTCTAACTCTAGTCAGTGCAACAGTAGGGTAAGTGTTGGATAGTATAGGGATACAAATTACTATTCCAACTAGAGTGAGTGCAACAGTAGGGTAAGTGTTTGATAGTGTAGGGGTGAAAATTACTATTCTAACTCCAGTGAGTGCAACAGTAGGGTAAGTGTTGGATAGTGTAGGGGTAAAAATTACTATTCTAACTCCAGCGAGTGCAACAGTAGATAGAGTAAGTGTTGGGTAGTGTACGGTACTATGCGTTGTAATGGTATGCGTTGTAATGACTTGCGATGTAATGCCTGCCTTGTAGTTACATGCATTGTAATGACGTGTTGTAATGACATGCGATGTAAAGGATGTTGCAATGCCATGACTGCTATGTAAAGGTAGTGCGATGTAATGACTGCATTGTAAAGGTTGTTTCCCTTCCCAAGGTATTGCTACTTTTCGGGTTTGTGTTAATTTACACAAAAGGTCTATTTAACAGCATAAAACAACTTCGGTGTATAGGGCACTATTTTGCTCCATTTCTGCTTGTGACAGCCAGTGTTACTTTTCTGTTACCAGAAATATTTGTTTAATGATTTAATACCTCACTAAATTTTGGATGGATAATGTTGCAGTTAACCATGCCACTGATTCACGTAGG
Organism: Lissotriton helveticus; assembly: GCF_964261635.1. Classification (NCBI taxonomy): domain Eukaryota; kingdom Metazoa; phylum Chordata; class Amphibia; order Caudata; family Salamandridae; genus Lissotriton; species Lissotriton helveticus. The sequence continues at coordinate 1,491,940,734 of NC_136067.1, read as the reverse complement.
CGAAAACTGGTCAGGAGTTGCTTGTGTTGCTGTCTAGCAAGGAACTGGCTTGGCAGTTTGGTCAGAAGGCGGACCAAGTCTGATATTCATGTGGCTGATCTCTGTCTAGAGTGGCATAGTAGACAACAAAGGTGGACTGAAATGTAGCCAGATTATTTACGAATGGCTGAGATTAATTTGAGTAGTCAACACATGGAAGAGGTGTGGCGCCGCGGCCAGGGCGACTGACGCTGGAATCTGGGGACCACGGTTCGATCCCCGGCTCCGGCGGCAGGTTAGCCCAGCACCATGTGACTCTGGGCAATAGCTCGCTTAATCTTCCCGACGGCCCCCAGCGCCTAGAGACCCTTACGGGTGATTGTGCGCTTTACAAATGTGGACTTTACTTAACACATGACTTTTTAATACACCAGGGTTAAATGTTAATTCATTAGGTATCAGTGATGAGATGTAATTGCATTGCCTGAATAGGATGCATTTATTAGTACACAATATCCAGGTATCCAAGTTAATTCTGGAATTTTGAGAGTTAGTCTGAAACCTAGATTATGTATGAAGCTCCGATAACTGGATATGGAGGCTAGGCATCTGCGAGTCCTAGTTTTAGAATTCTGTATGAAAGACTAGAGTATAGAGATCAAGAGAATGGACGGATATGTGGGTGTGAAGTACCCATGATCAGCATTTTTCTTTCATCCCATTCAGCATCCAGCTTAGAAACCCCATCTGGAACCCTAGACCATGCTGATGGCCCATATTAGCCAGTGAGCAAATATAAATCGTAAGGCATAGTGATACTGTTGACTTTGCAAATCACCTTTTACAAATACATAAAAGCTTGTTTTCCACTCAGAGAGGAAGGGTAGCAGGCTCAACTCTGTTGCTCCTCTGGACTGAGTGATTTCTTTTGAGAGGAGAACATAGATTCTTCGACTGGATATGTTGGATCCCACAACATGGAGGTGATCCAATTATACAGTCTAGACAGAAGCATCATTCACATTCGGTTGGAGAGATGCATGCAGGAGCACTGCGCAGGATGATTTAAAGCGAAGCTTAAACCCCTGTCCTACATTTCTCTGCACCATGATGGAAATGAAATGCATATTTAAGTTATAGGCCTAAAGGCTGTACCTATAACCACGATATGCCTGGAGCAAAGTGTACTCATTGACGAAGACGGTTGAGTGCTTCCGCTCACTAATAACACACTATCCGGGAAGCCCTGAAGTTTAAGGCCTCCATATATATTTATTTTCTGCTGACGAAGGCCATAGACCCATAGGAGCTGTTCCAGGCCGAAACATGTCGAACTGACCACTAGTTGTCTTGAATTGGTGACTCATTCACTAAATACTGCTTTGTTTTTAGACTTATCCCTATCCTACTCTTTTCCCTCAGTAAAGATTCACCTAAAGGATAGGAGATAATTCTAATCCCCTCACCACTGGCAATGTCTAGACAGTCTCTCTCCTGGAGAAGGTTTTGTTATCACTTGTATATAGCACGGACTGTCAAGTGACAAGACTCGATGATGACGCTATCCACCGAACCACAATAAGAAGAGATTACATACATCGTAGTCTGTGGATGTGTGGTTGAGGGTCTCCGAGACAAAAAGTTCTGAGACTCTGGTATTGAGACTTATGTGGTTCATTCCCCCTCCCCCTTTTCTGCTAGATAACTAGACAAAAGCATCATATGTATGTTAAAAGCTGGAGAGATGTAGCAACTAAGCAGCATTTCCATCTTCTTATGCCTTCCTCTAGACCTCCTGTGAGTCCCAGGTGACAAAAAGACATTTTATTCAGTTGAATTAGGCAGTTTGCTCCAAGGTGAACACCATACAATTACTCTCTGCGTTCACACTAAGAAGACCTTGACTACAATTTCTTCTGAGATCTTCAGTATGGAAAGAAGAACAAGAAAATCAGTCTCTCTTAATCAAGATTCTATTTAAAAGGGTGACAGCCCTAATTTTAGGCAAGACTGATCTTGATGGGCTCAGTTCAAGGTCTGTATAAATCCTTCAGAAGCTGTGATTACAAACTTCTGGCTTGGAATATGGCATTGCCAGTGCTTCATTTGCTAAATAAAGCACGGGGCACATCATTTTTTTTGTGGTATTCTGCTGCTGCACAATGTTGGCCTCACTGGATATCAGGGTTGCTTGGTTCAATGCTTGCAGTTAGTGTGTCGACATGGAGTCACGCTTTCCTTACCCCCGCCTGATGCGCCCCATAAACCCCTCCCCGATCCCACACTTCCCGAGTTATACATCCCCCCATTTAGTTCAGAAACTGGATTAACATACTGCAATTACCCATTGTGGACGTCCTGCCACAAGAGCCGGCGCCCCGCCACGACTGGGAGCCTCCCGCAAGGCTGGGCCTAGGGTGGTGCGACCCATGCTGCTGCATTGGGCCCAGACCTGGGGGGGGGCACTGACCTCAGGGAGGGCGCTGTCTTTAGCGATTTTGGAGAATTTAAAAACACCTGCTGCTTAGTTCCTTGTACATCCAGCTTTTGGGCTGCAATAACATTTTTATCATAACCGTTGTGATTAATATTCCTGCCAGAGAGTGATTGGAGTTTTGTCTAGTGATAGTTTTGAATTGCCATAAAGTAGTTTAGAGGGTTAAAATGCCTGCTGCAAAAAACAGATATGTATTTTATGTGGATAGCTGAGTGGATTAGTAAAGCCAACCTTTACCAGCCCTTTAAAACAAGCGAAGCGTATCTGGGAGCGGGGCTATGAAGAGATGAGGGGCACTTTTGCAGGGTGGTAGTGAGGGAATCCGAGAAGGTCATATGGTGGGGGGTGCCAAAATAGATTGTCATACCAGGCGCCACAAGCGCTAAAGCGGGCCTTGCTCCCCACCAAGTCCGCGAGGTCCCCACCACGAGTCCAGAGGTCCTTTGTGAATTGGGCCCAATCTTTTTAGAATTGCATCTTGTGCACGAGCACTTCATGCCCGTTAACATTGGGCAAAAATGAAGACAATGTTTATAATGGTTTCAGTGTGCCGTCCTCACAGGGGCATTGCACTGTTCTCCGCAATCTGGATTCTTCTACAGACCCCTTCTGTCCTCTGTGTGTGCCAGTGTAAAATCGGGAAATGCGTTTTTCTTGTTTGTGCCCCCAGTGCATACCAAAATTAGTAGGGGGCACTGCTCCAGAGGAGTAAGGTTATGTACATTGCCTGTCTGGCACACATACAACTAGACTGCGCACCAACGAGGAAGTGCGCCAGGGCATAATGCATGTCATTAATATTTATGTGCCATGCCTCAGGTCATTGTTTATGCACCCAGTGCATAAATATTCATTGCATTTATGTTAGAGGCTTTAATGATCACATTGCATTTGGCCTGGTGCGGCCCTAATCCCTTTAAAAAAACGCAATATCAAAGAGGCTTGTAAAAGTCCTGAAAGTGCATCCTTCTCTCTACCGCCTTTCCCCAGGGGAGAGAGGGCACTTTTGCGACTATGAACAAAAATACTTACTGATTGTTGGATTAATTATACATATCTCTTTTTCATTTGGATGCACCAAAGTGTGTTATCTTCTGGGATTGAGAAGCAATTAAGCGAACATCAGCAAACATGTACTGAACTAAGGGAGATGATGTGGCTTAACAACCAGAGCTGCCTACTTTGGAACTGGGGACCGGCTTCGAGTCTCGGCATGGACTCAACATCCTGTATTTCTGGGCAAATCACTTGGCGCCAGATGTATGAAGCATTTTACTGGTCGCAAACGTCTGGTTTGCGACCGGTAAAATGCATTTTGCAGGTCATCATCCCTGTGATTGTAGCCATTTAAAATGAGTCGCAAATTACGACCTGCCTCATGAATATTGATTAAGCAGGTGCCTTTGTGAAATAGAGCGAGTCGCTAACTGTGTCAAACACACTGTTGTACATCGCAGTTAGCGATTTCCTAATAGTGAATTGCAAAAATTAGGTATTAGGAAATCGCAAACCCGCAATTTCGTACATCTGGCCATTAATCCCTTCATGCCTACAAAACATGGATGTGTCCTTGCGTAATGTAACTGGTGCTAACGTAAAGTGCTCCATTATCTTTGGGTCCAGTTAGGTGTATATATAAGAAAAAATACAAGAACTAAGGCAATGGAAAATGCCATTTCTCAAATCCCATCCAAACTATGGAAGAAGTGCAACATTGCTTCTATCGGAGTGAATGTCCAGATACTCCTAACTTCCTGACACTCTCACTGTGTCAACATGGCTGTACAGAGCATGGGAGGAGGCGATGACAGCTATGCCAAATTTCCTTAAGCTGTTCTGGACGTCAGTTGTATAAGTGTTTAGTTGGCAAAAACGAGGACAAAAGTTGCGGCAAATGATGTTTTTTTTTATAATTTTGGATTTTTGTTTTTATTTTTGATTTATGCTTACACTCTCTGAAGGCCTTTTCAGAGGAATGTGTACATTAAGTCAGCCGAACGGTTCCAAATCTAGCAGATTTAAAATGCTGCTTTACATGCATATGGGAGACATTTTGGGCTTGATTCACAAAGGTAAATTCACACTATTGTGTAAGCATATGCTTGTTTGCAATTCACAAAGCAATATCTTTCTATGTGTGTAGTCTCTGTCATGAGTGTGAAGACTCTACAGTTGTAAAGATACGCCTCGTAAAATTCCTCTGTGAATTACAAAAATCGTAATCTTACACAAACGTGAACGTTTACCTTTGTGAATCAGGCCCTTTAAGTACAGTGTGCATCCAGCACTGCACATCACATGCCTTTGTGGAAGGAGGCCTGAAAATGACCAGACCCCTTGCAAGTCTGAGGGCAGCGTGACCCTTATTACTCCTACAAAAAATGCATCACTGGCATAAAAACATAATGTAATGCAGCTAGTAACCACTGAGTAAAAATTAAGCATCAAAAAAAGGGATCTATTGCACGTGACTATGAATCTTGATTGTTTTGTACAGCACTTATCTGCCCTCCGTGCTTTATGAATAACCCTACTAAAGTAAAGTAAAATAATTATCGCGCACAACCTCTGAGTAGCATAGGAATTCACTGCTCAAAATGGAAATGAAACTATGGACATGTAAGAAACTACGTTTGTACTGCCATTCCCCATGGAATGTCAGCAGAGCCATGCATGTCACATATACATCGCTTACATTTTGGAAATATGTAGCCATCCCATTTTCATAGCAAAAAAGCCACATCTTTTTTTTTTTTAAACCATAATTTCTGAAGTTTTAGAAATTTCAGATCTGTAAGGTTTTCTTAGAAAATTGTAAATTTGTAATTCGAATTATTTAATTTCTGTTTTTCTGCAAAGTATTTATGCTGGCCCAGTCCAAAAAAAGTAACACATTCAAAAGAAAATCCTTTAGTACTATAATGGAGAATGGAATTAAAACCATTAAACTTTAAAAAATGAACTTACATTTCTGAAGTTTGGTACAATTCAAAAACTGTAGGTCCTCATACTGTGAGTGACATGTTTTAAAATGTAGATGTATTTAGGGATTTAGTTAATCGTTTGTGTACTGTTCAAGTCTATACACAACGAGTGTGCGAAATGCACAAAAATCACAGAGTGCATGAATACTGAATACAATTATATTGTGTTGAATGATGAAAGTTAAATTACATTATTTTAAACTCTTGTGCTTACCAAAGGAATAGCAATACATCATTATCTGATAAAATACATTAGCTACATTAAAGAAAGGAAATACAGCTGATGTACTAATTCTATGTACAGCTGTGTTAGAGAGTATCAGAACACGCAGATTAGATTACATTGTGTTATATTAAAATTAATTTCGTTATTTCAAACCCAGTAAGATGAAGTAAAATAAATTGACTTACACGAAAGTGGTGTTGTATTAAGTAGTATTCAATGGAAATACAATTACGTTAAATAAATGAAAGCACCTACATTCAAATTACATTATATCTGACAAGGTTGTTCTAAATGAAATGAAAAAATAAATTACAGTGCACTGTTACTTTCCATGTCTGGCAAATTGTTGAATTGTTGTATGGGACTAGCGAACACTGTGAGTGGCTGTGGCTTGCGTCTGGTGACGCGCTGAGTGAGACACACCTTGGCGGTCAATTGCAGGAAATATGAGCCATGCCTGCTTTTTCCTGTCGGTCATGCTAGGTAATCTGGACAAGCAAGGATGGGCTATGGTAGCCGGTGACAGTCACTCTTTATGGTGGTGTAGTCCAGGAACACACGTAGTTGACATCTGGGGCCAGGGTCCATGTCTGCTGATTTGGTCTGTTAAACCAGGAATGCGCGTCAATAGTGGGCGCCATCCATATTTCACAAATGAGTAAAAAAAATCATAGGATGAATTGAAAAATAAACCTTATGGAGCTGTGTTAAGCCTTCTGTCTACAAAAAGTTTTGAGATGATGAGATTAAAATTATTACTCAACCTTACCCCCACATCTCCGAAACGCAGTGGCCATGATATGGCAGGAAACGAATCTGATTGTATTACTTACTGACATCCCATATTATAAAATTGATGACATCGTTTTTCACATCCTAAATTATGTTACCAAAATACAAACAAGCTATCCATGTGTGTAAAACACTTGTATACTATCCACACATTTCTGGTATTTGTATTTGCTCGACTCACTTATTACATATGAACTATGTGTCTCTCCAGTATCATATGTTCTGCTGCATCACTTTGTCACCCGCATTGTGAAAAATCTCACAATAGACGGAGGAGGGTGCATGAAGGATAAACAGAACTGAAGGTAGGAAACTAAAAACAGAAAAGTGAATCAAGGAGAACACATTGCTTCAAGGAGTGTGTGTGAAAGAAAATTAGAGCCAGCATTGTTATTAGATTCAAATTGTCTGTGGATGTCACTCATTGGATAGGAGTCTATTTTGAGGTCTCATATAGGTTAGGATTATACCAGGCAGTCATATCAGCACTAGGGCGATGAATTTAGTAGCCTGTGGTGCTTAAAATGGATGAGAGTGGTGCCCATCACTTTGGCAATACTACTTTGTGTAGCTTTTTGGGGTGTGTGATTTTGGACCGAAGAGTGCCATGAATATATGTGGATAGCACAGACGTATAGCTGTATTTGCATATGACAAATGGGTGCCAGGAATAAAAGTAGGAACCTTATGGGCAGGAAGTAAGTGTTTGAGTGCCAAGTGTGGTTATGTAGTGGTACATGAGTAGCAGCAGTCATTTTAGGACCATTGATTGTGATGGGTATGTTTGGGGCATGGCAAATGAAGGGACCTTTGCCACACTCATTACCCTGTAAAAGGCCATACTTGAGGTTTCTACCTGTAATTTGGCCCATCTACACTGTGCACCTGCCTAGCATCGCATATATCCAGCACCATCTCTGATAATATTGGTTTTTTCAATTGTTTTTAATTTTGCGTGCTGTCTGTGTGAGCTATACGGCTGCCATGGAAATGTATGGTGTCTGTTATAGGTGGATTTTTGATGTATGCAGACAGAAACTGCAAATTTGACATTGTGAATAGTGTAACCACTGTCTTTGGCGAGTTCATATGAAATGGTTTCACTAATTATGCCCACATGCCGGCACATTTGGGCTACTGAACAACGTCCCGGGCTCAGTTATAATTATATGGCAAACTTAACTGCATCATGTGGTAACATTTCGAATAGCAAAAAAGTGACATTAGTTGTACATTTTGAAATGTTTTTAATCGTAGAAGAAAGAGAGAATATATATTTTCGAGAGGCGTAGTTGAAATTAGGTATGGAAGTCCTCATCCTACACTCATTTGTTACATCCTTTGGCGACATTTTGAAAGAGGCACGGAGATAGATTTCTCTCTCTCTCTCTATTTTATTAGCTTTTTTACGGTAGGCTTTTTAATTTAAATCCCGCAAAAAGTCAGTCGAGTAGGTGACATGTTTTCCTTCAGCTTGCTTTCTATCTGTGCTGTCACATTGATTGACAGGCTTTCGCAGCAGCAGGGAAAACTGACAGGGCATTTTTGTATTGCATTAAACTTTTAACCTCAAGCCCGGGGCCTTGTCAAACCCATGATATCTGAGAGAACGGCTCATCAATGTGTACAGCATGATATGCAAAATACAAATGTACATATTTTGGGCCCTCCAAGGAAGTTAATGCTCTCAGCATAATAGAAATAATATGTTACGTGTTAACACATAAAATGTGTTTTTACTTCGAAATGAGTCACTTTTCAGCACAGAAGAGAACGCGGACAGCGGACTGATGGAAGAATCTTGTGGTCACCCGTTAGGTCAGTGCTTGGAAGGTGGCCAAGGACAGGCTGCTGTAATTGTTCTAGGCTTGCCTTTTGTAATTTTTCTACTTAATGAGAAGCATAACAGCAGTCTCTCGTTATTGACTAATGCGCCAATAGGAATTGGGCTTCTGTCTCAAACATATGGATGTGGCAGTAGTTAGGCCTCATACTTGCGTCTTCATCCAGTAAGGCCGGTAACCCCCTCTAGGCCGCGAGGTTGCTGTAAATCTGAGTAGCTGCAAATACTTTGGAAAAAGGTTAGGACCAGATTTGTCAATATCAAAAATATGTAAAACAACTTGCTGTTCCACCTCAAATATAGAGGGCAGGAATGCGCCATATTTACTTAGATATGGCTGATTTCCGCTCTCTCACTGCGTAGGTGCACTATATGCTGCCTTGCGTAAATGCAGGCATGGTGGTGCAAGGGTGCCTGTGTTACAGGGAGGATTGTTTTTGTGCAGGAAGGAAAACCTTCCTGTCCCAAAACAATACTTTGAGGCGTTTTCCTCTTTCTAAGTGTGCAGCAGAATGCAGCACACGTAGAAAGAGGAAAAAACCTCTATTGGGAAGGTGTATAATTTTGTTGTATAGCTAGGTTTATTTGTCTTGGTAATTCTGAGAATGTACCAAAATACATGGGTGGATGCGTGGGAACCCCCACTTCCTGGCACAGTGTAACACAAGGCAGCGACTTACACTGCCTTGTGTTACTCCTGACTTACCAAGCCACGCATGGCCACACAAGGTGGCCTTGCGTGGTTTGGTAATCTGATTTAAGTATTGCATTGCTCTTGCGTCACCCTGAATGACACAAGGGCAATGCAATTGTTTGATAAATCTGGCCTAAGTATCACAAAATCAGGGGCTGATATTCAAAGTGTTTTTTCTGTAAGTATGATTTATTTCAATAATTCAGGAGTAAGCCACTGCTAGAGTGGGAGAAAGCCGCACTTAGGTAGAAAAACATTATGAATCAGGCATATAGTGAGATTATTAAAAAAAACAACGTGCCAATTCACGAAACCTTTTCAAATTACCACAAGCTTAGCTTACACAAACATTTGTAACTGATTACGCTAAATTATACTCCTTGCCTTCCCTTCTAAATTCAAATCAGATGGTCTTTTTATAGCCCACAAAAAGTGGTTGAGGGGAGTAAAACAATTCAAGATTATACTTTCAATTTAGTCATGCTTTTAAAAGACCACAGACTCCGAATTTCAGTTTTGTGTATTTATTATAAGGCCAAAAATAATTTAATATAAACACACCTCAATATCAGAGTATACAGATACATAAAATTCAATACAGAGCCGAATCTACAAATATAATTCATTCGGCACAAAAGACATAATATGATGAACTCCAAAATCAAAATGCAACAAAGGATAGAAGCTGATTCCAATTCTCTTTTCATTAGATATTAAGAAAAGTATCTTTCCCTACACGGTTCTACATGGAAATCCTACCTATTTCCCTGATTCTATCCCAAAGGTGTCAGCACGTGTTGACTTCCTAAGAAGTACTCACGTTAAAATGGGTTTGATAGCTTTAAAGCTACCTAGCTCGTTCTAAGATGTTCCTTCTCCTCTACAAAATAAACAGAAGTCTCTCGAACCTGTCTCTGCGCATCATACAAAAAGGCAATGTTCAACCCACAATACGTCACAAGGTAAACTTTTCCATTTGCAACAATTTTCAGTAGGTTTCCACAGAAGCTATATTTAAATTAGTTTTTCTTCCAGTGGCCTTGGTTTCCAGATAGGCCAGACACGAAAGGAGTCCTCCCTTTTTGTCCTTCCAGTCTTCTTCAAAGACATTCCGGGTTTCTCCTTAACTCTAAGAATAACGAGGTCGAATTCCTGCACCTGCAGTAGGATGAGAACATACTGTCTTTGCACACAAAAAGGATTAATTTAATTATAATTCTTGAGCAACCAAGAAGAACGAAACTCAAAACAACCTGCAGTTTGGGCCAACAATTCAGACAACTTTAACTAGACACAAATTACTTTACACAAATAATATTTCATCCTGCAAATTATACTTACAGAAATTATAAGTTTCTTTAATACATACAAAATCCTACTTAAATGTGCACACTACATTTCGATGGTAATATAACTCAAATGAATGCATCTTAATAATCGTGAAACACTGCAAACGATGAAAAACTACATGTGAGTGCATTTGAAATATGAGTATATTGCAACCATACAATTTAGAGCGCTGTAAGCACTCTATCATAACCTATTATGTAATCGGCACACTGTCCCTTTTACAGTGCATATCCTTGTTGGGTGTGCAAAGACAGACCAGTATTCTTTGAGTGGTTACATAAAAGATGTATATCATAGCTATATGACTTTAGTGCATGCACTAGAGATAATAGTTTTAAAGAGTGGGGGTTCAAACCGCCATCTGTTTTACTGAAGACAGAGCATAGTTTGACTTTGGAGGGGTCAAGGACTTACTCAACAGGTGGTGAAATCTGTGACTGCACCTCCTGTTGGTACCGTTTGTGAACCCCCTCCCCCGAAGGGCTGCCAAACTGCACCTTCTCAGTGGGCAGCGCACCATAGATGTGTCCCATTAGGGCCATTTTTCTCATCTACTGGAGTCGCCAATATGATGCAGACATACAGGCAAAGACACTCTCTCATTAATAAGGGGTCTTACTACATGTTAGTTTGGGAACAACTGCTTCTGATTGCACGCCTTCACAATGTTTATGATAGAAAGGGCTTCACAAGCGTCTGCAGTCCCCTCTCCAACATGGATGTGTTTCAGGAGCACAAAAGTGGTACACATACTTGAAATTTTACAGAGGCACTTTCTATACCACAGGCTTTTCTGAGTGGTTGCAGATTCACAGATATTTACCAAGTGCACATTATTCACTGATGCAGTTGCCTGATCATATTTTCTGAAACATAGCTGCTCTCATGTACAGTATTCACATATAAGGACACAAAAATTGTGTAAATTCGCTATTTTTCTAGTAATGCAACTTTTTTTTATTAAGTACAGTTATTTTACTTGCACCCCTTTCTATAGAATCTTTGTAATTTGTACACTATTTGACGCCTTTCTCATATCTTGTAGAAGAAAGGTCAACTGATTTACAAGTAACTTAAGAATATGAAATATTATTAGAAATAGCAAGAATTTCACCAACTATGTCCCAAATATGAGACCAAAATGTAAAGAAAATAGGATAATACAAATAACATATGTTCCAAAGATCCAATGCTGTTTTTACAATGCCAACATGAAGGACAAACGGTAAGTTTAGTTTTGAAATGTTTTTTCGGTGCCCATAAAGAGTTATGATTAATATATAGATTAGATTGATATAAAAGAAACTGGCATCCAACCAGAAATGGTGCATAACCACGTCTGTTGCCATTGTTTAGTTTAGTCAGTGAACGGGATAACCATTCCAAGAATCTTTAATGGACTGTAAATAATAAGTGTTATTAGCGGAAAAATCCTTAAAGACTATAGATGCAATGTGACCAGATCTAGTTAATAGATTTAAACACAACTCTAGTAAATAGATTTAAACAAAATTCAATTTCAGAAATTCTAGTGATCAGTAAAGCATTAGGAAAATAATGTAATATACGGTTACATTGTATTTCCTATCTACTATATGCAGAATTAGATCATTTATACCTTCTGTGGCTATATGTAAAGATAAAAAGGGATTTCCTTGACTAACATCAACTACATAAAAAATTCCAGGGTCTGTCCGGGGTTTCCAATATGTAACATTACAAGATAATTTGATGAAAGGGTTTGACCATAAGGAAGTGTCAATAATAATTGAGGATTTTCTAAATATAATTTTGTTATTATAGATAGTTAGAAATGCAAATAGTGGGAAAGAGTATGCAATATTAACTTCAATTCTGAGCCATGCAGGGATAGTAGTTTTTGGACTGGAATGAAACCATAAGGGCATTTGTACGACAATGACGGCACTATGATTATGTTAAAATCTGGAAAAGCTAATCCACAACAATCTTTAGAGCTTTTGAGTCTGAAATAGCTAATTTGAGAAGTTTTATGATTCCATAGGAAAGTGGAAATAGCAGATTGTAATTATTTGTAAAATAAAACTGGAAAAAGTATTGGTGACATGGAAAAGAAATATAAAACAAGAGGTACGGTAACCATTTTTATAGATGTAACTCTACCCACTAATTTAAATGAAGAGGGGACCATTTCTAATTTTTTTCAAATTGTGGCAATAAAATAGTCACTATTAAGTTTCATTGTTAGTTGGGTAGTGTTGCAAGGAAACTCGTAGGCAAGTTCAGTTCCGCACTTCTTCTTTTATTAAAGCAAGTACAGGATAACAGCGGCACCGACACAACAGCAACCTCCACCCTTCTCCTCCAGCCTCTTCTCCTCTCTCCACATTCCCTATTCTTACATTCCATACATTCCACGCACGCACACACATACACGCGCTAACACATACACGAGACAAGCCATGCGCACAACATTACATACACAACCAATACCACACACCCTCCTACTCAACAATTAAAGACACTACCACAAAGACTACCCTAATTTGAAATCAGAAAATCGGGCAGGCAATTTCCTTGTTCTATTGCCACGACGTAAATTGCTACTCTCAACACCAATGTTAGAACAAGAGGGAACATCATTAACGATGTCTCTAACATCACTTCCTGTATCACATCTAGCATCACATCTAACATCATAACCAATTATGCTACTATTAGACGTGCCATCTTTCTTTAGACCAAAATCATCACCTAACATATATCCACTACACGTCCCCTCATCAACTCTACCAGAATCAGAACTCGACAACGAACCTACCGCACCACCCCTCTCATTACAAAAACTCAATTGTCGAAAATTCCACCTCTTACCATCTTCTAATTCAACTGCTCCACTAAATACCTTCACTACTCTCAAGGGTCTGGACCATACACTTTCACCCTTCAACACAATCCTAGGATTCTTCACCCGAACCATTTGACCAATCCTTACCGAAGGCCAATTACACTTACCTCCATGATACCTCTGGCTACGATCCTGATAATTCTTGACTTCAGACCTAACTTCCTTATCAATGTCCTTATTACTGCACCGTATCCTCTCATTTCTTTTCCTCAACCACCAAGGAACTAACCCAGTAAATGGTTTCCTACCTCTCAAAATCTCAAAAGGCGTCTTTCCTGTGGCAGAATGCGGAGTCACACGATATGCAGTTAATCTTTCTAGTAGTGCTTTCCTCCAGGGCAAGCCTGCGCTCAATGCCAATTCAATCACTTCCTTAACTACTCTGTTGAAGCGCTCAACTTGACCATTACTTTCGGGATGATATAAAGATGATTTTATGTGCTTAATACCCATTATTACCAAGAACTCCTCCATCTTCTGCGATACAAATTGAGGACCATTATCCGAAACTAATATTTCTGGAACACCTTCCCTTGAAAACACATCCTCTAAAAATTCAATGACCACCTCCGTAGTCATTCCACTTACCATTCTCACCTCGGGCCATTTCGAATAATAATCGACCAACACAATAGCATAACAGTCCTTTGCAGACACAGCCGAAAATGGCCCCATGAAATCAATCGCCACCTTTTGCCATGGATACTCGGGTAATTCCACCATAGTCAAAGGTACTCTTAATGGTTTTGCTACTTTATCACTAGTCCCACAAATCTTGCAATCCCTCACTAATCTATCTACCATAGGATCAACTCCTGGCCACCAAAACCACTCCTTAACTCTTCTTTTAGTACTGGACATACCACCATGCCCCATGTGACTCTTCTCAACAATACTTTCTCTCAATCCCTCTGGAGGCACAATTCTGTCACCTCTTAGAAGAATGTCATTAACAATACATAACCCCTCTTTAATCTTTGAAAACGCAACACTCTCACCACGTAAACTGGATTCCCTTGGCCACCCATTCACTATGAATCTTTTGATCTCCTTCAATACCACATCCTTGTCCATCTCGCACATCCAAGATGCCTCAGAAGCAATATTATCAGCCTTCATTTCATTTATCAAAAATACATCCTTGATGGTAAAAGCTATTTCACCATCCATATTTGTTTCACTTCCTACTGAATCCACATTTGGTAATCTTGAAAGACCATCAGCAACCACATTGTCTTTACCGGGAATGTACTCAATGTCGAAACTAAACATCTGTAGTTTTGACGCCAAACGCGCTAACCTAGGAGTTAAATTCTTCCCTCCTTCAGGTCTCAAAATGTTAACCAATGGTTTGTGGTCAGTAAAAATTTAGAATTTCTTTCCCCAAAAATACATCCTAAATCTTTCAGCTGCCCATGAAGCTGCCAATAATTCCTTCTCTATTACAGAGTAATTTCGTTCCGATTTTGTTAACGTGCGAGAAGCATATGCCACTACCCATTTTTCTGACTTAACACATTGAGAAAAAACTGCACCAATGCCATGACCAGACGCATCCACAGATAATATACATTTAGCTTTTGGTAAAAATGGTTTTAAACATGGTGTAGTAACTATTTCTTTCTTAAGTTTTTCAAAACACATTTTTTGATTCTCGCCCCATGTAAAAACAGCATTCCTTTTTAGCAAGAGTCTCAATGGTTCAACTTTTACAGCGTAATTTTCAATAAAGCGTGAATAAAATTCTGTTAACCCCAAGAACGACATTAATTGCTCCTTATTTGCAGGTTCAGGAACAGCTAAGATAGCATCAACATGACTAATCTTAGGTCGAATACCATCTTTAGATATAATGTGTCCTAAATACTCCACTTCAGATTTACCAAACACGCATTTCTCATTTTTGATGGTTAGTCCACTGTTCTTCAGGGCATCTAGAACAGCATACAAACTTTCATCATGACACTCCTTGTTATTTCCATATATTAAAATATCGTCCTGAAATACTTTAGCATTTTTTATACCCTTCAAGATCCTGCACATCTCTCTTTGAAATACTGCAGACGCACTTGCCAGACCGAATGGCATGCGTTTATATCTAAACATCCCTTCAGTGGTAATGAAAGCAGTACAATGTGTTGAATCATCATCAAGAACAATTTGGTGATAAGCACTTGTTAAGTCAATCTTGGAAAACCAAGAAGACCCACCAACGGAAGATGTAAGTTCTTGCAAATTTGGAAGTGGAAATGTGTCAACCGAAATAGCTTCATTCAAACATCTTAAGTCAACACATAGACGTAAATCGCCATTGGATTTAAGGGAAATCACGACTGGCGAAACCCAATCTGAGCTCTCCACTGGTTCAATAATTTCATCCTTGCACAATTTTTTAAGTATTTCACCCAATTTTCCTCTATAACTGATAGGTACATTTCTAAGTTTTTGCTTCACAGGACATGTACCCTCCCTTAAAACAATTTTATGTTTAAATCCAATCATTTTGCCAATATTATTGGAAAAAACATCAGGGAATTTTTCCTTTAAAATGAATAATCATTCATTTCACGACAATCATCCTGAATGGAATAAACAGGACACTCTAAACGAGGATCAATTTTCATGCCTAAATCAAACATGTGCGGCCATCCTAGAATGGTTGCTCCTTTGCTAGATATATATATTTTACCATGGCATGAATTGTGTCCAAAACTAATTTTGGCTAAAATGAATCCTTCTAAGGGTATCTTATGTCCAGTATAACCCCCAGGATGTACATCCTGAACTAATAACGATCTGTTCGGCCAAAGTGATTTAAATTGGTCCATACCCATGATGGTGTACCACGCACAAGAGTCTACCATTATCTTAACCTCTAAACCATCAATATTAACGATAGTAGATGGCAGTTCTTTAACTCTACCCTTCACCTTAACTAATTCATCGTGTACACTGCAAATCTCACCTACAACATGAAAGGCATCACCATCTTGGATATAATTTATATCATCCAGATCATCCTCTTGAATACAATTAACTTTGGCCTTGAAATTGTGGCACACTCTAGTAAAATGACCTTTCTTTTTACAATTCGTGCAGATTTTGTCAAGTGCGGGACACCATTTGTAGTTCGCTAAATGGTTAGACGATCCACATCTATAACATAAAAACTTCTTTTGCTCATTGCTTTTCTCATAACTTTTCTCATTGCTTTTCTTATTATTATAGTTCATAAATGACTTATTCTCATTTTTAGATTTAGATTTATGACCCTTATTTATCTCATTAACTGAACCAGATGCAAGATCATTTTTCTCATTTCTAACTTCACGAATACATTGGTCCGAAATCTCCACACCCCTAGCTACTTCAATAGCATTTTTTAATGAAGTACTACTTGATGACCATAATTTTTCTTGAATTTTCTTTGACTTTGTTTTCATAAGAATTTGGTCACGTAAAACTTGGTCATAAGTCATGCTTTCAAATTCACACGTAACAGCCAAACCCCTTAGCACTGAAACATACTGGTCAATCGACTCATCCGCTTTCTGAGCCCTCGAATAAAACTTAAACCTCTCCATTACCACATTAATTTTTCTCCCAAATCTTTCCTGCATTTGTTTGACAGCACATTGATAAACACCCATGTCCCCAGCATTATCGATTTTAGGTAAATTTTTAAATTCCCTTAACCCCACTGCGCCAAGTCTGTGTTTAAGTAAAGATACCATTCGTTCCTGAGAAGATTCTTCCTCCGCTAAAACTTCAACATATGCTTCAAACATATCGAGCCATAAATCCCATGCTATGGGAGGTTCGCCCGATTCCGCTAAGAAGAATGGTGGCGGAAGAATTGAGGACATTTTGGTCAGTAAAAGTAATTAATTATTAAGAAAAATAGAAGGTATAATCCAAATAGGGTTGATGCTTGTGCAAAAAGTTCACCAATGTTCACACAATATGGATGTTTTTAGATTACTTGGGCAAATTGTTCACCATAGTTCAATGTTAATATTGGATGGTTGTTTATAAAATTTAAATAATGTTCGGTCGGCTGGTTTTAAAATTTAAGATATGAAAGTAGTCGTGAATAATAGATCCTAGCTGACTGCTTACTGAAAGTTCCTTTTGAATTAATCACACGAAGAACACCAGCCGTGTAAATTCATGAAAAACTAGCTGCGTCGAATTCAGTACTCGGTGTATGCTGGACGTTGCTAGGATACGATCAACAAAATGGCTGCCACGTCGTGTAGTCATACGTAATGACGATGAATGCTACGGAAGCTCAAAGCCGCTTTTGTGCAACGTCCTCAGAGTCTCGACGTCACACAGCAAGCCGCATCTATGGAACGCTCCGAGGAAGCTGCATCAATGGAGCGCTCCGAGATGTTTACTCGCGGGCTACTTGAAAAATGCTGGCTTGAAAAATGCTCACCAACGGCGGATCCTGTAAGAGGTGGGCGCTGCTGAAAATTGTAAATTAATTTACCCAATAAGGTTTTCGTTGGTTGAACGCCGGCAATCCTCATAAATCTTCATAAATCCTCACAAATCCGTCCGTTAAGATGATTATCAGTTTCAATTTCTTTTCATCCTTTTTTTTTTCGTGCTCAGTGCCGCTGGAAGGTAGTTTCAATCCCGCTCGTCGCCATATGTTGCAAGGAAACTCGTAGGCAAGTTCAGTTCCGCACTTCTTCTTTTATTAAAGCAAGTACAGGATAACAGCGGAACCGACACAACAGCAACCTCCACCCTTCTCCTCCAGCCTCTTCTCCTCTCTCCACATTCCCTATTCTTACATTCCATACATTCCACGCACGCACACACATACACGCGCTAACACATACATGAGACAAGCCATGCGCACAACATTACATACACAACCAATACCACAGGTAGCATTAGTAAAAAGTATACCTAAATATTTAAGTTTGTTTTGGTACAAAATAATGTTATATGGATGGATCAAAGTTGGTGAACAGTAAACATTTAACAGGAAGAATTGTTTTAGATACATTTACAGTATACCCTGAAACCATTGAGTATTCATTAATTATGTTCAAAGTGGCATGACAAAAGATAACAGGATAAAAATAATAACACATCATCAGCATATACAGATACTTTAACAACAGTCTTTCCTATTTTAATGCCTTCATAAAGTTGGGAAGATCTGAGGATGTTCAGGAGGGGTTCAATAGCTAATAGGAAAAGGCGGGGGAAGAGATCATCTTTGTCTAGCACCTCTGAGTAAATGGGAGACATCAGAGGAGTAACCATTAATAAACATATTTTCAGAAAGTTGGTCATATAAGACATTAACCATGGTGATAAAATTGGGACCAAATTTACAACAACTCATAAAGTTTAGTACAAACTGGCAACTTTGTCAAATGCTGTTTCTGTATCCAATGCAAATAGACCTGATGGTGGATCAGCATGGGAAACAGAAGACAAAACATGAAACTTAAGCCTAATATTATGATCTGAAAACCAGCCTTTCATAAAACCTAGATGATCTGGATAAATTAAGGAATCGAGAACCTTAGAAAGTCTATTAGCGAGAATCTTTAAATATGTTGGGATAAAAAATTTCTCTGCATGGCAAAAGACGTGTACCCTTGCACTGAGTGCCCAACTGTACTGTTTTCTGGATCCCTAATGCTGATTTGTTTTGTCATAGGCAAACATGGATCATGCATGTGCACCATGAAATAGAACTGTCTCATGGATTGCAGTATTTTTGGACCAGGAGGGATGTCTAAAGCTCTATCCTCCTAGTGGTGGGAGGCTACCGCCTTCACCTAGAGTTAAGCAGCTCAAACGGAGTGGTGGAAACATACTGTGTAGTGATCAGTAGGAGTGAACAGGTTCTTTTTTCTCTGTCAGAGTGAGGTCTACAGGCTCACTCACCTTTTTATTAAAGTTCCACTGCTGTGTACAACTCACCCTTGGCCTACATCAGTTGGATGTAGAGTGCTGTACAGCGCAGCAGAGGAGACTGTGTGCTGGATGTATTTGGGCCTGTGAAGGGTACAGTACAGTGCTGAGTAGTGCAAGCAGGGTTAATGCACATACTGAATGTATGTATGCTTGCGAGGACTACACTTCTCTAGAAATGTAGTGCTGTGCAGTGTGTCCGCAACGAAAGCATGGGCTGGATGTATGCGCACTTGCAAGAAGTACAATACATATAAGGTGTAGTGTTGTGCAACGCAAGATAGTGTGTGTGCTGCAACTGTGGGTATTTGCAAATAGCACACCATGGCACTATACAGAAAGAATACAGTACTGAGCAGTGTGCACAGAGTGATTGTGCATGTTGGATGTATGTGCGCCTGGTGTGGCACAATAAATGGAGGTGATAGTACTGGATACTATGTGTGCTGTGTAATTCCACTGAGTGCGAGTGTGCCTGCAATGGTACATTACATGGAGGATCCTGAGTTCTATTTTGGGATGCCCAGGCCTGCCTGGTGAAGACATGAGGAGCAGAGGAATCCCCAGACTGATTTATTGATTGTTGCATTCCTTTGAGCTGCGTGAGACACACTGTAAGAAGGGATAGAGAGACTCCCCCTGTACACTTCAAAAGGTTGCTCTTTGATTCAGTGATAGATTACAAGGAAGGAGCCTGGACATATGTCAGGAAGGAGATGGGGATGATAGGGGCATCATAAGGATTAGGGCTGGGGGCCTGGGATTAACATTAAAAAAAATCTTTTTATTGGTCATTTATCACAACCAAACAATACGTAAAACATGACATAATCAAACATAACTCCAGTTGCTGTGGCATACAGGTATGTAGGATATATTGAGTGGCTGGTTCTGCCATAAATTGTGCAGGCTCAGTTCCATAGATGCTGTGGTTTCACCCTCAGGTCCTTATGTGTCCAAGTCCCCAGTGGACATCACTCCCTTTTAAAGATCCCTGCCGCTGACACGCCTTCAAATCAGAAGCTTCTGAGGGACACCTTCTATCTCTGACCATCGGTCTCATATCTTTGCAAATTTTCGGGGGCAGCCTCTTGTCCAGTATATTGGTTCCTATACCAAGTCTGTGCGCGTCGCCACCAGTATTTCATCACATTTAGCCACGCGACTGCCAGTGCTGTATTGCAAAGAAGTGTGTACCTGTCTAGGGTCACCCCTCCCCAAACACCCAAAAATATCAGCTGAGGGGTGAGCTCCAAGGTGTCTCCTCCCACACCTGAGAGCCTATGCTGTGCACCTGACAAGAAGGCCTTCAATCTCAGGCATTCCCAAAGTGTGTGCACCAGCATACCTCGCTGACCACATCCCCTCAGTCAGTGTTCTGTGTCACTCATACCAATAGAGTAGAGCCTTGTGCATTTGAAATATACTTGGTGCAGCAGTTTCAATTGTATCAGCCAGACACCCGCCCAGAAGAGGACCTACTTGGGGTATTTACAAGCCGCCCCCTCAAACATCATTCTCCAGTCTACCCAGGTCTCCCTCCCATTTCTCCTGTCGTTTTTGCAGTTGGGCCTGACTAATAGTAAGGATTGTGGAGAATAGCTATGATAGAGCTTGTTTATGTACTCAAGCACCCACTACTCAGTATTCCAATGGGCTCTCTTCCTCCAAGTTCTATGGGCAGGTGATTCGTCATAGCAAGATAGACTTAATCTGCAAGTATCGTAGGAATTGTCCCCCTGGCATGACATATTAACTCTGTAAGTCTGCAAACGTCAGCCACCCTGTGTCTCGCCATAGGTCCCCCACCTTCAAGATGTCAATCTAAATCCACTGCCAGTGAGCTGACACCCCGCGTAACTCAGCCAATACTCTTGAGTTCCGCAGCAGAGTCTTGAGTGCCAGTCTGCCTGTGCAGCCTAGCCTCTGTGTTGCATGTCTCTAGGTTTGAACCCCCTATGCCGTTGGCTCCGAGAGGGTAGTCACTTTCCTTGTACCATTGAATGATCACATGAAGACTTGGGGCTCCAGTGTCTGCCTGCGGGCCCTCAGGGCCAGCTCCCTCTTGTTTACAAAGGACCAGTCATTAACTATCAGTACACGGACCACCCAAATGTACACCTGTAGATCTGGCAAGGCGGTACCCCTGTCCATCATCTGTCTGATCAATGTTCCAAGAGAAATCTGTGGTGTGCCTCCATCCCAAAGATGGGTTCTAACCTCTGCCTCACTGCCCAAAAAAGTGGTCAGGATCTCAAACATTGAATTATGCAATCCATAAAGGAACTCATGGAGGTAGATAATTTGATATAGGGCCATGCTTTCCAGTAAAGAGAGGGAGAGCTGATGTTTATGTTCCACATCTCTACGGAAGTTCTCAGGATTCACCCACATTCTTGTCATAAAATAGATTAATATCTGTGGTCACAAAAATTCCTAATTAGGTAAACTTAATGGCATCTCTCACTAGTTTGATGGGCTATCCACCCTATGGGGTTCACTGAGACAATAGGTATGCTGTGCATTTTTCCCAGTTGATTATAATGCTGGTGAAGAGGTCGAAGATACATGGGTGCTCCAAAGTTCTTGGGAGGGATTGGTCCATGTCTGCAAAGTATAAGAGGATGTCATCCACATATAGGGAGACCACGTCCTACCAGTCTCCATCCCAGTGGAGGCCTGGCAACAGTGTGTCCTGCCGCAACCAGTTTGCCACTGGCTCTATCACCCCCATGAAGAGGTGCGGGGAGAGGGAACATCCCTGCGGTGCCCATGCCCAGTTCTTATTCCAGTGACAATGTGCCCTTGAGACGTACCCTTACCATTGGCCCATGATAGAGGAGGCTCGCCCATACCCGGTATATGGGACGAAGCCCATATGTTCTAGAAAGACCATCAGGTAGGTACATTCCAAAGAGTCAAACGCCTTCTCGCCCTCCAATGCCAGAAATAGCATTTGTTCCTGCACTTGGAATCTTCTGGCAAGGCAACCGAAGAGCCATCAGAGATTGTCTATTGTGGACCTATATGGCATGGTTTACCAACACTTTCTCAAATAATTTAGTTTACATATTCAGGAGAGATATTGGCCTATAAGAGGCAGACTCCTCCGGAGGCTTCCCTGGCTTGTGAATTAACACAATCATTGCATGCCTAACATAGCAAGGGAGCTCACCCCGTACCTGGGCCTCAAGATTCATGTCATAAAAAGGTTTGATCACCTTGGTCGTGACACATAGAAACAATTCAGGGGGGAGCCGTTAGGGCCCGGGGCCTTCCCACTCCTGATTTGAACCAGGGCTTCTCCGAATTCTCTCTCTGTGATATCAGCCTCTAGCAAGTTTCTGGCCTTCCTACCTAATTGTGCACAAAATTGTAGATGTCCTTCTCTGCCTGACGAGACCGGCATGAGGTTTTTAAGTCCTTTTGGTATTTTGCAAATGGGAATGATCTTTTGATGTACATATCACTGTGGCTGACTTCCAGGTGTGAACTCTGGTCACTCCCATGGCCTGTGTTGTGGAACTATCCGCTTCAGAGTTTCTCCTGCTGTGACAGACAGCTTTTCAACAAGAAGAGGAGAAAGAAAAGTGTACATGTCAAAAGAAGCAGAAATGCAACATAAAAGTTCAAAGACTTAGACCCTGAATCTCATTTTGTGTTTGGAAATGAATTATAAGTAGGGGAGGTTGAGATCCCAAAATTGGTAATCTGTCAAGTAGCCAGAGGCTGGCTGTGTGGGAACGTGAAGCTCTGGAAAACCTTTGCCTGTGACCAGCACTGGAGGTCAAGGCCTTCCTGTCTCCCTGCTGAGTGAGAGGATGTCACCAAGGGAAACCAAGACCTTGGAGCACCAGCACCTGCCTGCTTACCAAGACCAGTATGCGCTGTGAGGAAGAGGAAAGCTTTGGAGGGAGCGAGGTCCAGTGGGGAGCCTTAGAAAGAGGACACCCGATGTGAGGTGTGTGGAGACAGATGTGCACTGATCGGGTTGTTGCCCATGTGCAGGAGTGATTTGAGCCCCCAAATGCCTGGAGAGGGCTGCCATCAACTGAGCCATGCATGGAGTGCAGTGCAGGGAGCACCAAGCCTGTACCGCTTCATTGCAGTGACCCTGTATGCCAGTAGAAGTTACAGTGCTGACAAGGGACCAAGATTTGTGTGAACCTTAGCAGCATCCCCTTATGCCAGGAGGGGCCAGTGTAGTATTGAGATTGCACAGGAGAAGTCTATGCCTTGGCAGCAAGTATTGCAGCAACCCCATAAGCCAGGGGGGGTGGTGGTGGTGAGGTGGAGCTGCCGGTAATACATTTTGCCAAATTCAGCCCTTCACGCTGGAAAATGTAAGCTGCGCCATCGAGTTGAGATTTTGCATCAGGACCACCCCCCTGACTGACCCGGCGCACTCTGGTGGACGCAAGAGGACTTCACTCCATGGCTGGGCTCCAGTCGGGAGCACCAAGATCAACTCCCTCCCCCTGTGAGAGTAAAACTGAACTTACCATCTCTGATCACTGTTGAGGCCACCAGCACAACTTAGGAGAAAGCATGCATCTGCTGGCTCATATTGCGAGTACCACAAGCAGCCCAACTCCTCCGAACAGGACTGATAGAGCGCGCGAGGTCACCCAGCCAATAATTTCGCCGTTTCCGGCTTCAGGGCCCATATACTTTCAATTCACACTATTCATTGACAGGGTGACTTCACGGGCTGCTACCAATTTGTGTGTGTTCCCTACTGTTATTACTCAGTGTACCCGACTTACCATCCACCGACACGGGTACCTATGACCTCAACGGATCAGGGAGCTAGCTGTAAAAGGAAAGGCAGCAAATACAATTCAAATGACATTCAATACTGTTGTAAAATGACCACGGACAACTGGAAGTTTTAAAAGCTTTATCTAAAGTTCGTTTTCATCAAGCATCAAACTTACAAGAATAAGGCAATCAATAACCAAGATAATGAAAAGTACATAACTATAGAGAAATAAAGTCAGGGTAATCATAGAAACGCTAATATGAGATGCAACAAATAACGCTATGCATTCAGGGCAAGGATTCTTTAGACAATTTAAGTAAGGCCGTTCTAGACCATATCAGAAAATGACAAACTGCAATGCAAAATATGATTTCTAAAAGGTAGGGTAACATGGGAACATATTAAGAAAATATGCAAATGACTTTACGTTTCAATAGTTGCGGCAAAAGCATGGAAAAATCAACATATGCAAAGGTGTCTCTTTATTAAAGCAAAAGACAGAAAAATAGAAAGGTGCAAGTTTAAAGAACTTAGAGCAGTATTTACCTAGACTGGTATGGAAACCAAACCCTGGCCATGGGTCAATTAAGGACAGGAAACCCTCAAGGAAGGATACCCCTCAAAGGACCGCAAAGGCAGAATGGACACCCAGGACAGGACAGGATACCCTCGGATTAGGAATCAGGACAGGACCCTCAGGACAGGACAGCAAACCCTCAGGACAGGACCGCTCAGGACAGGACCGCACCCGCAGTTTGGAAGCAACGCCTGCGCTCCACCCTCTCTGCAGCTATCGATCAAGACCCCGATTGGGTCAGCGAACTCCCAGCAAAGTGCTTCGCCAGCACTTTAAGGTTCAGTAAAACCTTAGTCTATGGTCAATTTCGGACAGAGTGCTCCGCAGCGCTCTGTATCTTCAGTCACCTATTGAGTACGATGGGTCAGTGACAGGTCAGCTAAACCAGACAAGTCGGACAATTTCCCTAGGTGAACCCAGGGTAGTTATACTGTTTTGGGACGGTGTACCACCCCCCAATGTTGCAAAGTGTCAGAATCCCTCAATTTGGATTGGTCCTAAGGTAGGATTTGGGTAACACACCAATCATAACACACTATTTGGATGCTTAATTTGCATTTTTAGGTACCGCCTAGCAAGATTGGGGTTCCCATGAGAAACTGCAGGGAAATACAGTGACAATTAACATTGTTGCCGAGTAGGGACAAATGGCTCTGTTTTCCTGGGTTTTCAGGTCAGTTCTCAGGAGCATCTTGCCCATCCCTGCCAGCTGGCCAAGTTCCATCAGCCAAGGTTGTCAGTTCCCCAGATGAAGGAGCATGCGCGGAAAGGCCCTCCAAGATGGCATTCGGCTCAGGCAGACCCCCATTCCCCGCGGTACATGAAAAGTAAGCGAGAACAAATTAATACATAGAAATATCATTATGAAAACACATCACAGGGTTTGTACTTTCAACTTATCACTATTAAATATACTTATGCAGTCTAAATGTTAGCTACATATAAACAGATACAAGAGCAGTGGCACGAGCAGTACCACGTTATGGGCAAAGCTATGTATTACGCATGCGCATAAATTTCCCTCCAACTCTGCAGACACGTCAGGACACGTGAGTGTGGCTGACGCATGCGCAGTAACTAAATACAAGCGGCGGCCATATTTTAGGGACACGGATTAAATGCATTAGAAATACACATAGGCAAGCTTCATAAACCTTGCTTAACATAAAATAAACGTTAGTAAGACACACAAATTATTACCTTGTTACACATAAACGAGGTTCATGAATACGGCAAGTCGCAAAATATGCGAAGCTTTGCTTCATCAATCCCCTCTTTGATGATATTTACTATCATCACAAATTAAATGGAACCAGATGCCAACTTGTTACACCTTATACATCTCTATCTCTTCCAGCAAACGATTCAATTTCTCCTTTTCATCTTTGTTAGGGTGAGAATTCTTCACCCTTTTATATATCTGATTATTCATTTCTTCTAATTCAAGCTCATCCACACTTCGTTTCACTCCTCTTGCATTCACTTGATGCTTTCCGGTGTGTTTACGACACTTGCAACAGACAAATATGAAAAATAGGATAAGACCTATGATTCCAATTGGCATCAGTACCTTGAACAATAAGCTTTTACCTAAGCTAGCAAACCAATGACCTACATTTGAGAGACCATCTACCAGTCTCTTCCAGGCACTATCAACCTCGAGTGGTTTGAGTTCCTTTGCCAAATTAGTAATGTTTTTCACATATCTTTTAAGCTGCACACTTTTATCCGGAATATAAGTGCAACAATGTTGCGCCTTCAACATCCGGCAGACTCCGCCCTCTTTCGCTAATAAGGTATCAAGAGCAAGTCTGTTCTGCAAAACCATTGATCTGATCGCAACCATTTCGGTATTGACCAGCAGAAATCCATGAGCTGTGTCAGTAGACAACACATCCACTATAGTAGACAATTTGCAAATTCTATGAGTGTTCAGAACCACTCCCACTCCAGGTATCAGTGCACTGAAAATACTACCCATAATTTCACCTATGCTTTCTCTTTTACTACACACTAAGCCATTAGTATTTTCACTGCTTCCAGCATCTCCATTCACATGGTATATTTTCGGGAAGACAATGCCAAAATAGCAGCTTCCATACCAGTGATCCGGCAATTTGAAATAAGCCTTGTCCCCACAAATATAATAAATTCCAGGAAACACAGGCTCTGACCCATTTTTGAAACCCCAACCTCCAATTACCTTGTAATTATGTTTGCATTCACTGGAACCAATGAAAATGTTATTATAATAGCTAGTCTTCTCGCGGTGAAGACATAGCTTGCCTTTCTTTTCAAAATCCAGCAACAGAGCAGGACCCGCTCCACCATTTGAGGTGCCTTCCACGTTCTCTGCCCACCTTGGTCTTTTCTGACTTTCGTCATTTGCCTTCTTTTGTATTTTAATTCTCCTTTTCTCTGCCATGTTCAGGAACATCTTTTCCTGCTCACGCAAAGAACAAGTCAAGTTATCTCTGTGTGCGTCAGCTATGTCGATATTACCTATAGTCAGAAAGTAGTCTCCCATATATCTTATTACGTCACTTTTGGTATGTACAGGATTCAAGTTCCCACGTATAGGAAGTTCAGAAAAGATCACGTCATTGTTAGAGTAATAGTACTGTAACGGTCCTCTTTTGTAAAATAAACTAGCTAAAATGCTACAGGAGATTCCATATGTCAGCGGCAAGTGATGGTATGTCACGCCTTCAGCTACAGAGGTAGGTAGCTTCATGCAGACATAGCAATCTTCAATTTCCATAGTTTCTACATAGTGTATTAACAAGTTTGCGAAAACATTTAAGTGTGTCCTGTTCTTAACTCCATGAAAATGTAGTCCTCCCTCATCTGATGCTTCTAAGTCTTGTTTTGTTTGTCTCAGTGCTCTCTCATGTCTTGCTACACTCTGTGTTGTCAGCTCCTCACTGTCAGTATTTACAATTTCAGTAGGGACAATATTAGTATCTTTGCTTACAGCAAAGGGAATGAAAATTGTTAGTCCTATCCAAACTAATATCAGGACAACTACACTACAGACACATACCTTGCAGCAAGTTTTGCAACAGCTGCGACTAGGTCTACCATTCACGTTTGAATCAGACATTTTGGCTCAAAAGAAGTTTCTCGACCCCTC
Organism: Lissotriton helveticus; assembly: GCF_964261635.1. Lineage (NCBI taxonomy): Eukaryota > Metazoa > Chordata > Amphibia > Caudata > Salamandridae > Lissotriton > Lissotriton helveticus. The sequence continues at coordinate 1,491,913,064 of NC_136067.1, read as the reverse complement.
TTTGTGTCTTTACACAAGTATCTTACTTTGTGCAAATTCACGGTGGCTCGTCTTCTTCTTCGTCAGAGTACTCAGGGACGGGCTCTCCGTCGCTTACGTCAGTTATATCAAGATCTTCAAGTTCTTCCAACACAAGTGTCCATTCAGGTGACTTGTACTTCTTGTTTTGTCTTTTTATTCGATCACTCCTTCTTTTGGAAGTACCTTCTTGTTGTTCAGCTATGCGAGCACTTCTCCTTTCTTCTGCACGTTTTTCTTCCACCGTCTTTATCCTTAGTCTCAATTTCTTTACGAATCTAGGCTCCAGATGCTTCCTTTTCTTGAGTCTTTTGATTGGTACTTGGACTTCGTTTCCTTCTCTTGCCCTTTTGTTCTCATTAACGGTTGGCAATTCTGTTTCAGTTTCTTCTTCTTCTATCTGACTAATTCCAGGACTCGCATCTATTTCTTCTGCCTGGGTACTAATCTGGCCTTGTTCAGGTGAATCTTGTTTTTGCTTTTCAAATGTCTCTGTTTCTTGTTCCTGAACACGTTCTTCTACTTCTGTCTGATCCTGTTCAAGCACTTCGATCTCTGGACTTTCTTCTGCTCGAACTATTACGCTATGTCTAGTCTGTCCCTTCTCGATATCAGGAGTCAGTGGAGGAGTATCAATTTCTTGCTCTGTATTCCTCACTTGTTCAGTATCCTTCACTTGTTCAGTATCGGGCACTGGCTCCGTATTATTCACTTGTTCTGTATCAATCACGTGCTCTGTCCCTGTCTGACCTTCTCCTTCCTCAGTTTTGATGTGAATCTCAAGATCCTGAGGTTCTTCGCCTGTGCCTTTCCTTTCCTCTCTAGTCCATTCTCTACCTTCCCAAAGTCTCTCACTGGTTCGAATGGGATCTTCAGTGAGATCAATTAATGGAATCCACTCCTCTGGCCATATGCTAGGCAGCTCGTCTTCAGCTACTTCTGGCTCAGCTTCTTGGACCCCTTCAGCAGGCTGGGCTCTTGGTAGTTCGTTATCAACTATTCTTGGGCCAACGTCTGCTGATTCTGCAGCTCGACTGGTACTGGGCTGTACGTCGTCAGCTACTTCCGGTCTGGCTCCTGCAGAGTCCTCTGCCGGACGCCCTTCTTCTTCAGGCCCTTTGTCTGGTAATACCTTCTTGGTGTGGCTGGCGTGTATCCAACGTGGAACCCCTGCACACTTTATTGCTGTGGTAGTTACCAGGATCACCTGACGTTTCTCTCCCCACCTTGGCTCCAGGCAGCTCTTCCGAGTATGCTTCTTTATCTTCACCCAGTCCCCCGGGACCAGTTTGTGGAGAGGAGTCGTTGGATTGAGGATGGCGTCTTCTCCGATCTGGCGAGAGATAGAACGCACTTGGTCACCCAATCTCTTGCAGTATTCAAGCACCAAATCATCAGTAATACTCAACAGTTTGCTTCCTGGCACCCATGCTTGTCTCATCACTCTTCCCATAATTATTTCATGGGGACTTAGGCCTGTCTTGCGGTCTGGAACACTTCTGAGTCCCATCAGGACCAGGGGCAGGGCCTTCACCCAGTTCATGCCAGATGCATCACACAGTTTTGCTAGTCTGTTTTTGATAGTTCCATTTACTTGTTCCACTATTCCAGAAGCCTCTGGACGGTAGGCACAGTGAAGCTTTTGTGAAATTCCAAAGGCCTTACAGAGTTCGTCGATCACTTCATTATGAAAATGTCGGCCTCTATCTGATTCAATAGTGACTGGCATTCCGAACCTAGGTATCAGTTCTTTTAGTAAACACTTAGCTACGGTTATTGCGTCATTTTGGGGAGTAGGGAAAGCCTCCACCCACTTGGAAAATAAACAGACCATGACAAGGACATATCGCTTCCCTTCACACCGGGGCATGGTGATGAAGTCAACCTGTATTCTTACAAAGGGACCCCCGGACCTCCCAATTTTGCCCAGTTCCACCAAAGTTTTCTTCCCTGGGTTCATCTTTTGACATGACAGGCACCTCTGGCAGAGGGACTCTGCTACTTTCCTGAACTTTTTACTGTACCAAGTCTGTTGGAACACTAGAATCATGGCGTCCCTACCAATGTGTGATCCTTCATGTATCAACCTCGCCATTGTGCTAAGTAAGTGTCTAGGTAACACAGGCATACCAGTTGGGCCCAAAATGACACCATCCACACGTCTTGGTCGACACCCATCTTCCTTCCACTTCTCTCTTTCTTGCCAAGGTGCCGCCTGCTGCCACTCTTTCACTTCATCCCATGTAGGCACTTCTTCAAACACTTGGAGTTGGCAGCTGGTTCCTGGCCCCCCTCGTTTTGGATTTACGATATACCGATCTCTGGCGCACCATTGGGCCACTCGATCAGCAAAATCATTTCCCAGTGATACAGTGTCAATGCCTTTCTTATGAGCAACACATTTTACCACTGCCAGTTCCTTTGGTAACTGGATTGCCTCTAAAAGGTCTTGAACCACTTTTCCATTTCGAATAGGGGTACCTGATGAAGTCAGGAACTCCCTTTGTAGCCACAACTGGCCAAAGTCATGCACAACCCCATAACAGTACTGACTATCAGTATACACTGTTATGCGTAGGTTTTTCCCAATTTGGCAGGCTTTTATCATAGCGATCAATTCGGCTACTTGTGCAGACTTTATGTGATATAGATAACCTGCTTCTTCAATTTTGTCTAAGGAGACTACCGCATAGGCAGCACTCAGGCCTCCTTGTTCATGTCTTAGACATGAACCATCCACAAATAGTTCCTTATCATGCTCAGGCAATGGCGTTTCTTTTATGTCTGGGCGTGGCTTGGTATTGAATTCTGTTAAATCAATGCAATCATGCTCATCATCCACCCCCCCTTCCATATCCTTTGGGTCGGGGAGTAAGGCGGCTGGGTTCAGAATACTGCACCTAACAATGTTTACATTTGCAGCACCCACAAGAATCCTCTCGTATTTAGTCAGCCGACTAGGGGTGAGATACTGAGTTTTAGTTCTGGTCAACAAAATTACCACTCCATGTGGAACATACACAGTTACCGGATGTCCCATGACAATTGACTCACTCTGCTCTAAACTGGCACAGGTAGCAGCTACTGCTTTCAGACAACCTGGTAATCCAGCAGCCACCGGATCCAAGGTGGCAGAGAAATATGCCACAAGCCTTCTTGTTGTGCCATGATTTTGAGTTAGGACTGACAACGCGCAATTATCGCGAGTGTCACAGAATAGGGCAAATTCTTTGGAATAGTCTGGCATTCCCAATGCAGGGGCTGTACACAGACAATCTCGCAGTTTGGTGAAGGCTGTTAAGCTTTCATCATCCCATTCTACAATATCTGGGGTTCCTCTCTTGGTCATTTTTATCAAGGGCCTAGCTAGGACTGCAAATCCCAGAATCCACTGCCTGCAGTATCCTATCACACCCAGGAACATTCTGATCTCTTTCTGAGTACGGGGTAACTGCATCTTTTGAATTATTCTCACTCTCTCGGATGTCACTTTCCTGACACCCTTCTCTATCTGGTGCCCCAGATATTTCACTGATTTTGCACAGAACTGTAATTTTTCAGGGGCCACTTTATGTCCCTTATCGCTCAGGTGATTCAGTAGGGCAATGGTGTCAATCACGCAATCCCTATGTCTTTTAGACGCCACCAAGAGGTCGTCTATGTATTGCACTAGGACAGAGTTCCCAGGTAAGACCAAAGTTTCCAAACAATTTTTCAAGATCTGATTAAAGATAGAGGGGCTCTCTGTGTACCCTTGAGGGACCCGGTTCCAGACATACACGTGACCATTGAAGGCAAATGAGAAAAGAAATTTGCTATCTGGATGCAAGGGAATGGAAAAGAATGCATGACATAGGTCTATCACAGTGAACCACTCAGCATCCCAGGGAATCTGATACAGAATCACTGCTGGGTTCGGGACAATAGGGCAGCAGGGGACCACTATTTTGTTGACTTTTCGCAGGTCCTGCACTACCCTGTACTTGCCACTAGGCTTCTTGATGCCCATAATCGGGGAGTTACATGGGCTACTCATTACCTCCTGTATGATGTTTCCTTCTAGCAAATTTCTGTATTTCCAGAGTAACACCAGCTCTCACTTCTGCATTCATTCTGTAGGGTTTAGTATTGGGGTATACTGCATTGTCCTTGATGGCTATCTGTATGGGGTCCACATTTTTCATTAACCCTACATCTTTCCCAGTAAAGTCCCATACCTCTGGCTTCACTGCTTCTTGAAGTTCTTTGGGCAAATCCTGCATAGTCATTCGTTTAATTTCTGAATCGGGTCGGATTAGCATTAATTTATAAATGCCATCTTCATCTGGGGTCTGAATTTCAACACCCTTTGGTGTGCAAAAGATGGTACAGTTCATTTTGCACAGCAAATCACGTCCCAGTAAGTTCACTGGACTGGTGTCACAAACGACAAATCTATGCATTTCCTTAAAGTTTCCGATTGAAATCTCCATGGGCTTGGTAACAGGAGTACTAATCAATTGATTAGATACACCCACTACTTGGATGGCTTCTCCCGAGAGGGGTAGGTTTGGAACGTCCACTGTTCTCACAGTAGAACGGGTAGCGCCAGTGTCCAACAGAAAGGTGACATCATTTCCGTCAACCTTTCCTTCTATGTATGGTCCGGACTGGTCTACCGGCAAGGAGGCGCCAAGTACGCACTCCTCGTCCTCCCCTCTCAGGCCCCGTCAGTACTGGTCATCACAAAGGAAGGTATCGTTTAACAGATACTGCGAAGTTGCTGCATTTCTGTTCCCATTACTTTCCCAGACTTCTATCTCATCACCCTCTGCGCCTTTTCCCCTATGTACTTGCTTAGGAGCTCGGGGCACCTGAACCGTTTTTACCTGTGGTTGAGTCTTTCTTGGTCTTTCTTTCTGCGTCTGTGGAGTTAAATCAGGTGTTTTGGGGTTATCGTCAGGCAAATAAGGACACTCGTTACGCCAGTGTCCAATTTCTCCGCACTGGTGACAGGGAAATTTCTTCATAGCCTCTTCCCTGCTCATTTTGGGCCGGGGCTTGCCTCCTCCCCCACCCCCAGGACCTTGGTTCTGAGTTATTTTGCCCATGTTACTCAACTGTTTTTCCTGCTGTTCTGCTAGCTTCACCTGAGCCCACATGACCTTTTCCTTGAGAGCCTTTTTCTTTTCTGCCATCTCGTCCTCGCAGTACTTTGCGTATCGCAGGACCTTGTCTATCTTTTTGGAGTGCCAACAGATTTTGTTATCTTTTATCCACTGACAAATTTCAGGCCTTAAACCGTTTACAAACCTGTAAATGAAATGTGTCATATCCTTCATCTCGATGTTATCTATACCACTGTATGTTTTAAACACCTGCAACAGCCTTTCATAATAGGAGTGCACTGTCTCGTCTCTCTCCTGTGTTGTTCTATCTATCCTGGTCCAATCTGTTTCCTTTGCGGGCACCTTTTTCTTCAAATGCAGCATTACTTGTTCGTATTTTTTCATCACTTCAATCGACGGCTCCCCTGTGTTGGAGTCCCTCGGGTACTCCTCACTAGGCCAGCCTATGGCAATTTTACACTCGGTCCACAGATCTACCGGGACCACAATATCGAAAAATCCATCCAGGTCTTTCCACAGGCTTTTTTGCACCTTTACGAACCTTTCCACCTGCCGGTACCAGTCAACTGGCTTCTCGCGCAGTTTCGGGAAATCGTTAGTAAAGGACACAATATCCTGCCTGGACCACGGAACGTGCACATACCTCCCACCTGGTACTTCACGCATGGGGCATAACGTTTCGGGCTTTTCTACTTCCCTCAGAGGGAACTCAGGGGTAGCTTGTCTGGATCGAGCCTCACCTTTCTTTCGTGCCCACCTGGTTCTCCATTTTTCCACATCTCCCCATTTTTGCAAAACTGCAAGCAACTCTTTAATCTGCAATTTCCTCCCTGACACATTCAAGTTCTCTAAATCTTTGTCTGAGAACTCAGCTCTGTAAGGCTTTTGTAAGGGCTTGGATCTTGAAATATCTATCACCATACTAGCTGCGGTGTCTGTCAGTTTTTCGTGGAGCACCCTAGTACTCCGGGTAAGGCTTTTACACATAAACAGCAACTCTTCTTCAGAATAGGTGTTTAATCTATCTAATCCCACATTTCCTGCCATCAATTCCTCTATTTCTACCCTCAGTTTGTAAAGGTCTAAAGGTTTCGTTTGCGGAGCCTGTTTTTCTAATTCACGACTCCAATTTTCAATTTCTTCCGGAGTTACCAGAGAGACACTCCTAGTACCTGACGTTGATTCTAATTTAATTTCTTTTGCATCAAAAGGATTTTGCCGCTTCGGCACCCCTTTTCCGGTCTGTTTGTTGGGCAGGTCCAAGAACGCAACTTCAGACTCACACTCACTGGACTGATCATCTATTATTATGGGTTCCTGTCCGGGTGGTGCCATGATTGGGTTCATAACTGGAGGGTTCGGATTTCCCTGACTATTCCCATATAACGGAACCACTGGTCCAATAGTTACTGGAATAGTCAGAGCTTCAGGACTGGTATTTAACTGGGAGATTTTCTGAATTATTTCTGTTCTCTGTCTAGCTAGAACTTCTTGCTCCCTCTCTTCCAGTATCCTTCCTAATGTTCGTTCAGGCACTATCTGTGGGGTCAGGTGAGGAGTAAAACTCGGGGCAGTAGGATGCGTTTCACTTGGTCCCCCACCATAATTTGGTTTCGGGAACAAAGTTCCTGTGCCAAATGACCTGCGCTCCTCCCCATATGGAGGCTGCAAAAAGGGCATTCCTGAACTCAATGGCTTTTCTTCGTTTTCATAAAGTGGTCTGGGGAAAAAGAGCTTTTCACGGGAATATTTTTCTTCCGGGCTCACGGGCATTCTAGGGTATATACCTCGTACCTCCGCGGGTCCGGGATTCTCAAAATAGGGCAATACCTGGCCACTTCCCCCCCCTAATTAGGGATCTGTCCTCCTCCTTAATAGATGGACGCTGGGGATTTTCTCCTGCACTGGAAGGTCGGGCTCCCTCATTATAAGGTGGCGGGCTTCTCGTAAAGATGTCATCTAACAACTCATCGTCTGACTCCCCAAGGGCTCCCCAATGCTTACTCTTTTCTGTCCTTTTCTCTCCCACCGAAGGGTTACCTGCTGGCATCATGGGAAACAGACCCTCAACAATCATGCTCTGCCTCCACTGTTTCATCTTTTTATCCCTGGTCTCTTGTTTCAGCCTGGGGTACCACTTGGTCAGACCTTTGTCCATTCGGGGTTTCTCTCTTTCGAAAGCCTCAATCTCCCATTCCTCTAATGCCTCATACTGCGTTAGTCTCGGTCTGGGATGTAATTCATTCATTCGGGTCCTCAAATTAAATAAAATTCTGCCATTGAAAGTACCGTCTAACGGAAAAGCCAATATTCCGTCATCTTTTGTGTACTTTACCCAATTCTCTAACCACACACAGGTATTGTACCCTCGGTCAAACATCATGAATGAGGCGGGAGTATTCGGTGGCGGGACAATAACGCCCTCTCTAGATTTAATCGGTTTGTCCGTTTTGAAATAATTCTTTACCCTATTTACAAGGGACATTTTTCTTTTGACTCCGTACATAATATCGTATCTATTGGCTTTCCACTGATCCCTTTCAAACCCTTGGTTTCTTGGATCGGGTCTAGTCTCTGGACAATACGAGTGCCACATACGATTTCTACGCTTAGCTTTGTTTACAAAGTGACCTCCAATCAAAATGAGTTTTGCAATTCCGCGCGACCAATGGGGTGCACGCGTTCAAATAGTTTCGACCAATGGGTGCGCGGCCCCTTCGTGAGACTGTCCTCACGCTCCGGCGCTTCACCCCTCCTTTACAATTCTCGCCCCGCTACCCGCCCGCTGCTTCTACCAATCCCAGCGCGGCACGGAGTGACGTCAGAGACGCTTCGCGGCTGACTCCCTCCCTTCACAAGGTAACGGAAACTTTCTTTCTTTCTAAAGTGCTCAGTGCTTAGTTATTTAACAACGAATACACATTCGCCACAGTGCTCAAGTGTCTAGACAGGATAGCTTTGTTTTACTGCAAGCAAACTACTTCCATTTACTTTTCACGCGCTGCGGGTAGATCTCTTCCGCCTACCCTTCACTCTAGCATCGGTGAACCTGTTATTCCCCTAAACTCATCCACTTCTCCGGGATATATCCGAGTCTAAGGTTTCCCAGCGGACCCCTCTGCTTTCACCCAAGCTCCGATGAACCTGCTACTCTTCCGATGTGACCCTTACTAGGTTACGCCACTATGGGAATTTTGCCAATGAACCTCGTTACTGACATTTATTCCCACATGTGTTCAGAAAAAACCCTAGTTAGTGCTTCCCGGTTATCCTAACCTGCACCTAACCTTCCTCGAGCCTGCGACCTCAGGACAATGGATTCTATTCACCACTTGCCCTTTCAATTCCCCGGGGAGTTCGGACAACACAAAACGAGACGGTTTACAAATGCATGGATTAGTACATACAATAATATAAGAACAAGAATAATAATGAAGAAACAATTCATGAATTCCAAAGCAGCGTATCCACAAGAGAATGATCAGCTCTCTCTGAACAGCCGCTCCTTTAGCAGCATTAATGTACTAGCAGCTACCGACTTAACTAGCCTAACTAGCCCTACCTATCCTTTCACTAGTCCCTAACCATCCTCTGTCTACCAGATAAACTGATAGAGCGCGCGAGGTCACCCAGCCAATAATTTCGCCGTTTCCGGCTTCAGGGCCCATATACTTTCAATTCACACTATTCATTGACAGGGTGACTTCACGGGCTGCTACCAATTTGTGTGTGTTCCCTACTGTTATTACTCAGTGTACCCGACTTACCATCCACCGACACGGGTACCTATGACCTCAACGGATCAGGGAGCTAGCTGTAAAAGGAAAGGCAGCAAATACAATTCAAATGACATTCAATACTGTTGTAAAATGACCACGGACAACTGGAAGTTTTAAAAGCTTTATCTAAAGTTCGTTTTCATCAAGCATCAAACTTACAAGAATAAGGCAATCAATAACCAAGATAATGAAAAGTACATAACTATAGAGAAATAAAGTCAGGGTAATCATAGAAACGCTAATATGAGATGCAACAAATAACGCTATGCATTCAGGGCAAGGATTCTTTAGACAATTTAAGTAAGGCCGTTCTAGACCATATCAGAAAATGACAAACTGCAATGCAAAATATGATTTCTAAAAGGTAGGGTAACATGGGAACATATTAAGAAAATATGCAAATGACTTTACGTTTCAATAGTTGCGGCAAAAGCATGGAAAAATCAATATATGCAAAGGTGTCTCTTTATTAAAGCAAAAGACAGAAAAATAGAAAGGTGCAAGTTTAAAGAACTTAGAGCAGTATTTACCTAGACTGGTGTGGAAACCAAACCCTGGCCACGGGTCAATTAAGGATAGGAAACCCTCAAGGAAGGATACCCCTCAAAGGACCGCAAAGGCAGAATGGACACCCAGGACAGGACAGGATACCCTCGGATTAGGAATCAGGACAGGACTCTCAGGACAGGACAGCAAACCCTCAGGACAGGACCGCTCAGGACAGGACCGCACCCGCAGTTTGGAAGCAACGCCTGCGCTCCACCCTCTCTGCAGCTATCGATCAAGACCCCGATTGGGTCAGCGAACTCCCAGCAAAGTGCTTCGCCAGCACTTTAAGGTTCAGTAAAACCTTAGTCTATGGTCAATTTCGGACAGAGTGCTCCGCAGCGCTCTGTATCTTCAGTCACCTATTGAGTACGATGGGTCAGTGACAGGTCAGCTAAACCAGACAAGTCAGACAATTTCCCTAGGTGAACCCAGGGTAGTTATACTGTTTTGGGACGGTGTACCACCCCCCAATGTTGCAAAGTGTCAGAATCCCTCAATTTGGATTGGTCCTAAGGTAGGATTTGGGTAACACACCAATCATAACACACTATTTGGATGCTTAATTAGCATTTTTAGGTACCGCCTAGCAAGATTGGGGTTCCCATGAGAAACTGCAGGGAAATACAGTGACAATTAACATTGTTGCCGAGTAGGGACAAATGGCTCCGTTTTCCTGGGTTTTCAGGTCAGTTCTCAGGAGCATCTTGCCCATCCCTGCCAGCTGGCCAAGTTCCATCAGCCAAGGTTGTCAGTTCCCCAGATGAAGGAGCATGCGCGGAAAGGCCCTCCAAGATGGCATTCGGCTCAGGCAGACCCCCATTCCCCGCGGTACATGAAAAGTAAGCGAGAACAAATTAATACATAGAAATATCATTATGAAAACACATCACAGGGTTTGTACTTTCAACTTATCACTATTAAATATACTTATGCAGTCTAAATGTTAGCTACATATAAACAGATACAAGAGCAGTGGCACGAGCAGTACCACGTTATGGGCAAAGCTATGTATTACGCATAAATTTCCCTCCAACTCTGCAGACACGTCAGGACACGTGAGTGTGGCTGACGCATGCACAGTAACTAAATACAAGCGGCGGCCATATTTTAGGGACACGGATTAAATGCATTAGAAATACACATAGGCAAGCTTCATAAACCTTGCTTAACATAAAATAAACGTTAGTAAGACACACAAATTATTACCTTGTTACACATAAACGAGGTTCATGAATACGGCAAGTCGCAAAATATGCGAAGCTTTGCTTCATCAGGACGAAAGCTTGCAAGTGCCTGCTATGGGCCCACTCGCTGATACGCTGAATGCTTCCATGCTGCTGGAGTGGGTAAAACTTGAAATGGGCCTGTCGGGCCCCAGGGGTCTCACTGCTGAAGGTATTGTGGCACCATAAACACTTTTGACTATATTCTAAAGTGTGAAATAAGACTCTTGAGTAAAGCCTACTAGTACGCATTCCCTGGAGGCCGCCACCAGTAAAAGGTGTATAACCCCAACTGCATTGCAGGGAGGAGGGTGGGACAGGGATTTGCCAGATAAACACTAGAGCCCCGACCTCAAGGGGATTGTGTTGTTGCTTACAAGTGTCATTATTTCTTTGAATGTGCAGAGTTAGAAATGAAATGCTTCTTTTTCATATAAAGCAAGTATTTGACTGGACATTGATTTATTGACATTACTTGAGTCATGTTCACTAACCTGTATCTACACTCCCCCCCAAGGGAGCTTTGAACTGCTCATCCACAGCTAACACTGAGATCCCGGTGCAGAAGGGGCACTTGGCTTAGCTTTTCAGGATCCATATTAGTTTGGGCCCCGGGACATCAACAGTAAACGTCCTCAAACACCACAATTTGGCCCAGTAGCTCCAGTGTGCCACGTGGCACTCTGAAAGGGGTTCTGACAAAATCCTGATTAATGAAAGAGATTGGTCTGTAATTTGAAACAGTGATGGGATCTTTATCTTTTTCTGGGAAAACAAACACAAGCGCATCATAAAAGGAGCATTGAACAGTAGATTTATGAGCAATGTGATGAAACACTGATAATAAAGATGGGGCTAACTGTACAGAAAATTCATTTTAGAATTCAGGTTGTTTACCATCAGGACCAGAAGCGTTCTCAGAATTGAGTGAAGCTATGGTTGAATGCATTTCAGTTAATGAAATAGGAGACTCTAGCATTAGTTTGTTGTCAAGGGATAAAGAATGCATGTTACATTGTAATAAGAAATCCTCTACCACCTTGGGTTCAATCATATGAGGTTTACTATGTAGATTAGAGTAGTATTTTCTGCCAGTATATCTTTAGAGGTAGTTAATAGCTGACCGCAAGTAAAAAGGATACCATGAATTTAAGGCGGAAATAATTGGCAAGTAGTCTTCCTGATCTATTATGCAGAAAGCGGAGCTTAGCCCTATTATTTGATAATTATAGGCCAGCTCTTTTGCTCAGTAATGTATTGTATTCACATCTACGTTTTTGTTTCTGTGTTTTATATTTAAGATTAGTAGAGGAGATATAAAGTCTTTCACATTTAGAAATATCTTTCTCGAGTTCTGAAGTCTGAGAGGTAAATTGTTTATTTTCATATGCCATCATAAAGGTATCATTTTAGGCCTTAAAATGGCCCTTCCATGAGGTAACTTTCATTAGCATCTTGTGGCTGTCCTGTTTTTAGGCTTGATGCTTGCATTTGCAAATGCTGGCCATCGATGGATTCTGCCTCGCAATCTGTCACAAGCTGGGCATCTCCGACATCTGGTGCCTACCATTAGCATATGAGGAGTATCCCTGATATGTGATTGTGATCCATTACTTTGTGAAACGTATTTTGTGGGGCTTGGCTCCTTGTCGAGAAGGTGCTGCAATCCTTGACAGGCACCCTCAAGGGGGATTTTTATCGGAGATCTTTTATCGAAGGCCGTTTTGTGAAGACCCCTACACAGGATTGCAGTGCCGTCTCGACGAAGAGCCAAGGCCCTGTGATGAAGCGCGATACCCTGTAAGGGTGTGTGAGGGCTCTATTTCCAAAAGGGAGCCACCCCCCTTGGCTCCGTACACTACTTGACTTGTTGTGACTTCTTTAGACGTTACTTCTCTTTTCGACAGGAACTGCATACCTATGAGACTAATAGTACACAATTTGACAAAAAAAGGAGACCCTTTTCCACTCAGATCCCTTTAAAAATGCACCAGCCAGCGCTGGATTTCCATTAGGAGCTCAATAGTGTGATCAAAATTCACTTAAGGCTTATTATTATTATTATTATTATTATTACTATCAGTAGTAGTCATCATAGTAGTAGTTTGTTGTTGTTATTGCTGTTGTTGGTAATACTGGCATCCCAAGAAACAATCCTGTGTGGTAAGCAGTGGTAGCATCATCAGTCCCGAGGTGATAGGTGGTTTGAAGAGAGAAATCCTGAACCAGCCATCGGTTACTAAAATCCCATGTAAAAATGTGAACTACCCATCGCCAAAAGACAGTGGTGTCTAAATGGTGTGGTAGGTAATAGAGCCTTCAACTAAACCAATCTGGTAACCTGCATTAAAAACTTCAAGTAAATATGAGAAACCCAACATCCTTCCTTCAGCTTTTTTCAGAAACTAGATTCAACTTCCAAAAATCGTAGTTTGCGTGGCAGTGAGTTCCAGCGCCTAGGTGCAAGATGTGAGAAAGATCTGCCTCCCCATCTTGCTCTTTTGATTCTTGTAGTTCTGAGGAGATGTTCTTGATGTGATCTTAGACATCTGTTAGGGACATATGGCACAATTATGTCTCTAATTTTAGGCGGGAACCTCTGTTATTTATTGTTCTGTGGGTCAGGCAGAGTGCATTAAATGTAATCCTAGCCTAAATCTGTAACCAGTGTAGCAATTTCAAATGCTCCCCTACTGGGTCGTGAAATGGAACCTTACACAGGAGCCTAGTTGCAGAGTTACAGTTACTCAGTGATTTGTCTGTAAGATGTCAGTACAACAGGTCATATATCTATCTATCTATATATCTATCTATCTATCTATCTATATATATATATATATATATATATATATATATATATATATATATATTCACTGAAAAAACCATAGGTTTCACACCAGTTATAGTTAGGTGGAAATTTTACTCGCATAAAACCATTGAAATTCCCACGTTATAGTTAGTTGGACTCACTATAACTTGCGCGTGCAATGCACTGCTGATGACGTCACATATTACATCACTCATGACATGGTCAGTGACATCACTCATGAATCACTGATGACATCTCAAATGACATCACTGATGACAACATCCTTGTGACAAAGTGGCAGACCTCCTATCAGCATAAAATAACCTTTGACACACACATTCAAAAATAGAAACTAACATTTTCTTAAAAAAGGAGAAACCAATACCAATTACAACAACTTATTAGGTAATTCCAAGATCTACATACACATCCACTCATTCGCCAACAGTTCTATATAGTCACTCATGCATGTACTTACTCATCATATGTACTCATACACCTATACATCCTGTTACACACTAAAACTCATCCATATAGTTACTCACACACAAATTCACACATGCAAATAAACTATCAAAAAACATTTACTTGATTATACTGCTATATACACACCACTACACATACTTCTACAGAAACTGAAACATATTTACTCTCTTAAACAATCAATTATGAAAACACATACTCACTAATCCACACATAGACACAATCATCCACCCATACAGTCTTGCACACATGCTGTCTTCAAAATACATACAAATAGTGCGTCACTCATTCATGCATCTGTGCTCTAAGTAATATCCCCCACCAAACCATACAGACACTGATACTAATACTCAAAAAAACAACTAATAACCCATATACACACTCATGTAGCTACTCACCAACCCATGCAGCCACTTATACACAAAGTGAGACACAGATACAGATATTTCAATATTTAAACATTACTCGCTAATATATGTATTCACTAAGATACATTTAATAAGTCAGTTAACCAATCAATTTTACACAAAAAAAAACATCCACTTAGACATTTATTTACCCATTTATTCTTCCATCAACCTTTAGATATACATATATAAAAAATATTTATTTTTCAGAAAGATACACATTCACTGGATGACGTCATCAGTGATGTCATTTGAGATGTCATCAGTGATGTCATGAGTGATGTCACTGACCATGTCATGAGTGATGTAATATGTGACGTCATCAGCAGTGCATTGCACCCGCAAGTTATAGTGAGTCCAACTAACTATAACGTGGGAATTTCAATGGTTTTATGCGAGTAAAATTTCCACCTAACTATAACTGGTGTGAAACCTATGGGTTTTTCAGTGAATTTAATAGGTTTTTTAAATGCTAATTCCTAACTATAACTGGTGTCAAACCTATGGTTTTTCAGTGAATATATATATAAAGTTAGAAAGTTTTTAGTTTAACTCCACTAATTAAACACAACATGTGTCCTCTTAACTCCGAGCAACGTGAGCAAACTTTCGGTTGTATAGTTAAGCATTGACTCAACATTACCAATTGTCCACCACTTCCTGCCTAATGTTGTGTTTAATTAGTGGAGTTAAACTAAGGTTTATGTGTACATTTTTTTGTAATAAAAAAAAACAATCTTGTGATTATTGTTTGTATATATTTTTTCGCAGCCCTGAGGACGTCCCATCAAAGGACGAAACGCGTCGGCTGTCGAAATTGTATTGTGAACCATGAAAAACTTTCTAAAAGAATAAAAGAAACCAATAAAAACTAAGAAGACGTCTTTATGGAGAAGAATTATTGTGAATTTTGTGTCATATATTCGTTTACGCATGCATGATTAGTACGCTCCTTCCTAATTTAAATTTTTTTTAACTTGTTTGTGGGGAGGCTGGCGGTACCTCTGAAGGGGGTTGAGCGTAATTAACAGACACTTGGTTTTCAAAATTGCCTTTGTAGTGTGACCAATCTAGCAACCCCATCATCGCCAAAACATTTTGTTAGTAGGTTAATTGTGCAGCATCTTGGATGTGAGTTTAATGCTTCCATACAGTCGAGTTACTTGCCCTGCTTTGTGGATATTAATGTATACTCCCAATATTACAGCCATCTCTCGCTGGAGGACAGCGTCAGGTTCAGCTGCGGGGAAAGCATTGCTCACCGTTCTCGTGCCTTCCTCGTCACACGTCACACTGGCATCCTTTCATTAGGGAGGGCTGACCTCTGCCAAATTACCCCAGTGCAGGCGCACTTTGAGGAGCAGCGGGCCACGCTGCCAAGTCATGTAAATGATTAGGCTTTACAAAACGGCGGCACTTGGCGTCAAGATGTGACAGGACCTGATATTACACAATTTGAGTCAGGCAGACCTGCGTGTTGGAAGACTGACGCTGCTGCCTAATGATAGGGCTGTGGATGGTATGCGCCATACATTGATAGGGCAACGCCCCACCCCTACCACTTAATGCTACGGTGCATCCGGGAAAGTAGCTGTCTGGGGCAGACTTTATAATTGCAAATTGTAAAAAAAATAAACAATGCTCTTTTTCAGTTTAAAAAAAAAGATGTTTAAGAGACACTTATATAGAGCATTAGTGGCCAATTTTGGTCCAGGGTGGGCATATACAATCAAGGTTTTCACTATAGTCTATATGTCAAACAGTCACGTTTAATTTCATTCTAAGGAAATCTATATTATGCCTTCTATAGACATCCCGACAATATAGCATAGATCAGGCCTTCATGGACCTATGCTGAATACCCCACATTTAGAGATGAAGGCAAAACATAACTCAGAGCTAGTTGGGAAAAGGAGATATATTTTAGAGAGCCAGAAGAAGTTAGAGTACACTTGGTTTATTTTTTTTGGTCATGAAATGATCATGCTGGTGAATTGCACGTGAGATGCGAAGGCGGCCATTTTGGAAAAGGATACTGATAATGTTCTTAGGCGCATGTTTGTGGGAAGCACATTGGGCTGTATGAATTGCTGTGCAAACGTCAATTAGTACTGTGCACTGACAAATTTTAGCTTTTGGGGATATTTCATTTGCTTTTTAAGGTGTTAAGAATAGGAATGAGGTCAAAAGTCCTACAAACGAGGTGCAATGTCAGTTACAACATGCATTGCCAAAGTTACTAGGTTTGACACTGACTCGGCCACTGTCAAAAGCAATAAACAAGCATGCTGCAGTGCAAAACTGTGAAAAAAAGGAGAGGACTGCTTTGTATATAAAATGTATGGATAATGCTAAAGAATTACATGTGCGATGATTGGGTATGCTTTTCAGGTGTAAAATAGCCCCTCAGCCATTCCAGTTGAGACGGAAGCATACTGACATATAACCTGAAGAAATAAGGTGGGACTAAAGTAACCCAGTGGACTGACCCAACGTCAAGGTTTGAGGAACTGATTATGAGTTTGGCCATCCGATGGACCGCTGCACCAGGGGTCCGAATTACAATGACGGCGGTCGAACGGCCATAGGACTGCTGCAAACTCCAGGGATCTGAGATCCCTGACAGTGGTGCGGCGGTCAGTGGCTCGCAATATGCTGGCGTTGCTTCTGTAGCACCACCAAGCATATTACGAGTTTCTTCACTGCCACACTCTTCATGGCGGTGAGCCCACAGTGAAAATTATGGCTGTGAGGAAACAAAGGGGGCCCTACATGCAGGCCAGGGGATGCATGCAGAGAGGCACATGGTGTTCCCCCCTGTGTGCATGCACCTCCTGTTCCAGCACGGCATGGACTTTGCTCTCATATGAGCATTTGAAACGCAGCGCCGTGGACCATGCGATTGCATGACCGCCTACTCAGATCATAATTTGTAATCCAGCGGGTGATCGGCCGTGGAGTGTGGGGGTGTGGGAGCAGGGCAGTGGCGTGCCACCCCACACCACCAAACTCATAATCAGGCCCTAAGAATGTCTCAAGCCAGTAATTCCCAAGCCAAAGAAACCAGTGGCTGTAAGAGGTTGAACAATAGCCCCTCGGAGAGTGTATTGAAGAAAATATGTTTAGCTTTAATTGCACAAGCTGCATTACATACCAAACATAAAAATGGGCAATCCAATCTTAGACAAAACTGAGACAAGTTGTGAATTGGGTTGGGTGAAGTTCTGACTACTGTGCTCGGTACACTTTCTGTATTTCTTTTTATCAAAACTCTGCACGTTTTGTGAAGTTCAGTGAAGGTTGGTAAATTTCAGTAAAATAATTAGCAGTGTAACAATCCCACTAAAGAAGAGGTGCTGCACACTTCCGCCACCTCTGGCCTTTCTAAAACCCCTATTTTGGTGGAAAAATGTTCTCGTAAAAAGAAATGTTGTGGGAAAAGTCGCCCTATAAAAAAACTTTCTGCTGAATTTGTTTTCCAAAAAACACAGTTGATGGACAGAATGTAGAACAATGTCATACATTCATCCCAGTACAAGGATCTGGGCCTAAATCCATCGTTTGTTTGCACTCCACACCACCGTGGGTTAGACACTGGCTATATGCAAATCAGCTCTGACCCTGTGCCTCATGGGAACAGTCCAGTCCGAACTACCAAGCCATGTCTTTCCCAGACCGGAATCAAGCATCCAAGGACCGGTTTCTGGCTATCAGCCTTCATCAGCCTGGATAGCTTGACTCCAGTGGTGTGGAGAGCCTGGGACTCAAGTCTGAGCATACCCAGCCCTCTCGGGATGAAAATTGCAAAAAACACAGTTGATGGACAGAATGTAGAACAATGTACCGCTTTTGGCCGCCATAAGTGTGGCAGGATATGCTCAGACGTGAGTCCCTTGCTCACTTTGCCACTGGATTCAAGCGAGCCGGGCTGAAGATGGCTGTAATGCCAGAAACCGGTCCTCGGAAGCTTGTTTCCAGTCCAGGGAAGGCATGGCTTGGCAGTTCGGGCTGGACTGTTCCCATGAGGCACAGGGGGGTCAGACTGATTTGCATATAGCCATGTCTGAACTGGGGTGGCAGAGTGGGCTAAAGAACGGTGATAGATTAAATCCAGATCTTTTGACTGGGTGTGAGTGTTTGATTGATTCAGATGCTCCGTCCATCACCACCCCCTTTTGTACCACTTTTGGCCGCCATAAGTGTGGCAGGGTATGCTCAGACGTGAGTCCCTTGCTCACTTTGCCACTGGATTCAAGCAAGCCGGGCTGAAGACGGCTGGAATGCCAGAAACCGGTCCCCGGAAGCTTGTTTCCGGTCCAGGGAAGACATGGCTTTGCAGTTCGGGCTGGACTGTTCCCATGAGGCACAGGGTCAGACTGATTTGCATATAGCCATGTCTGAACTGGGGTGGCAGAGTGGGCTAAAGAACGGTGATGGATTAAACCCAGATCTTTTGACTGGGTGTGAGTGTTTGATTGATTCAGATGCTCCGTCCATCACCACCCCCTTTTGTACCGCTTTTGGCCGCCATAAGTGTGGCAGGGTATGCTCAGACATGAGTCCCTTGCTCACTTTACCACTGGATTCAAGCAAGCCGGGCTGAAGACGGCTGGAATGCCATAAACCGGTCCCCGGAAGCTTGTTTCCGGTCCAGGGAAGACATGGCTTTGCAGTTCGGGCTGGACTGTTCCCATGAGGCACAGGGTCAGACTGATTTGCATATAGCCATGTCTGAACTGGGGTGGCAGAGTGGGCTAAAGAACGGTGATGGATTAAACCCAGATCTTTTGACTGGGTGTGAGTGTTTGATTGATTCAGATGCTCCGTCCATCACCACCCCCTTTTGTACCGAATTGTTTTTCCAGGCAGAGTTTTGCAAAGGTGAAAAACTTTGCGAAATTGCAAAAGATTTAAAGGTTTTGTCCTGGTAGAACTTCAGTGCCAATTGTATAATTTTGGAAACCCTCACTTCTGGAAGGAGCAAGTGCTTATCAAAAACATCTCAAAGGTCCTTATTCTGAAGTTGATTGCAGTATGGGGATCCAGAGCAAACAAAGTTTGTTCTAGAATTCAGATACCAAGCTGTGGAATTTTGAGATTTTTCTCTTTGCATATTTCGCCAGGCAGAACATAACACAATATGCACGGAGAAAAGAATTTGAGGGGAGGGATAATGTGCAGAAATAAGATGTGTTAATTTAAATTCCAAACTCTAAATCGGAATTGGGAGGTTTTATCACCTGGTAGAAAACCTGCCCTGGCACTTTCCTTATTTCACGTAACATATTTGTGCACAATTATTCTCTATAATTTACAATGAAGGTCTACAAAATACCTTCTTTCTGGTCAACACCAAAATCATGAATTATATGAAGATTGTGTCTTTAGAGACCTTGTTGAGTCGAAAGTTAGGTGCATTATGGTCAATAGGTATGGAGGGATTGACTTGCTTGTTCCATCTGAATGAAGGTACAATTGTCTAAGTTCAAGCGTAGGCCCCACACAAGTATCTCTCCATTTGTAAATCCTTGTCCCAATGTTGCCCTTTTATCAATCATTTCCCTTGCTCTTAATAAATAATTCATAGATGATATTACTACTTTTTGGTTCTTTGGTCTGCTTGACCCCCTTCTCTCCTCTTCCCTACTTGCTCCGTAGTGTCCTCAAAATTCAGTGTCCTTCGTCTTGCTCATTGTATTCCACAGGTAGCAGGACTTTGGGAAATAAACGAGAAGGTTCTAATTTGAAAATTAATCCAGTGCAAATAATTATTTAGAGTAAATCATACAAATACTCTGCAAATACTTGCAGTCAGTTATGTTCATGGTTAGCAAAGCCTTGAGCTACACCATTACTTCACACTCGCAATTGGAGTAAAAATTATAGGTACCAGTCCAGATGCTTCCTCAACATTGTAATCTGGTAGCAGAACAACATCACAGCTACCCAGATCACTGAATCGCTTGGGAAATCAGAAACCCAAATAAAGATCCTCATTTTCACTGTTGACAGACATTTCAAGTGAAAAATACAGAGGCACTTCTGTGGCAAGGTGCTCAATTCACATATATTTATGACTAAAAGTGGCTCAATTTACCCCTGCAAAATATTCCACAAAAAGACACCTAGTAGGCATAAGTGCTTGTACTAAAGCATAGTTCCAGACCATGACTGCAAACAACAACATAGTAGTGTAGAGCATGGAAGAGTTGCAAGTGGACAGATCAAGGCGTAATTTGACTTGACAGTTTATACATGCTGACAAATTCTTTCCCACCCTGGAAATGGTCAGGGATTTGCTCCAGCAAAGAGTTGGATGAAATCTCCTTCAAGAGAGGAAAGGCGAACGGAACCAACTTCCCCCACCAAAACCTTGTGGGGTGTAAGGGAAGGGGTTTCTCCTCCATGGAGAAAAAAAAAAAGAACTAAAAAATTTGTTTTTGCATTGCAGGCTGCAGATCCCCAATGCAGAGGTTTACCGTGCCTGTTTTTTCACATTGGTGGAAAGACAACTCGATAAAAATACCACATTCCCAGTCATATGCTTGGAAACCTATAACGAGCGCAACTTTCCAGGCATGCTACTGGCAATGTATGTGGATTCCTAAAATGTATCAACCCGCAACAGTGGAGTATGTGTATTGGAGCAGATTTATAGGTTTTCTTTTGAACCGGGCCCCAGGTGAAAGGTGATTTGAACACAGCATCTGCTTTGGTGGCATGCAGCTTTAGTCTGATATCATTCTGATACTTAAATTATCTGGAAGTCCCTGCATTAAAAGCAAATTCTTCAGCTGGTTGGGGAATGAGGACTCTTTCACAGGTGTGGTTATTGTTCACACTGCACCGCCCCTTCAGCAATGCATTATGGGTAGTGGCTGTTCCAACTATTCACAATTGTGTTATTTTACAGTCAGTTCTCTCACATTTTAATTATTTTAACTGTCAGGTACTTGCTGGTAGTATTGGAATCCTGCTGACACGTTTAATAATTTCTGCAATTCATAAGAGAAGAGTATTCCTACCCTTCATGGGTTTCCATGCTCTTAATATTTCACTGCAGTGGAACACCAAATGAACCTTTCTAAATGACTCCCACAACTGACTTCCCTCCAGCTCAGGGGCCTACATTAACATTTTTCATATGATATACCACAGTTAACTGAGATATTTTATTAGATGGGGCCAGGTTTATGAAAGAACTTTCATGATCTGCGCTGGTGCAGTTTGGGAAAATTTCATTTTGTGCATGGAATAATTCACAAAATGAATTTACACACGGGTAAAATGTGATTCATGTGGGCTGATTGCCTGGTGCATAGGAATGAGCCCATGGGGAAAAATATGCAATCGGGGGCATGCAGGGGGTCTGGCAGCTGCAGATCTCAGTGCATCTGTCATTCCTGAGTTCTGTGTGTGAGCAGAAAAACAATTGTTTATAAATCCAATATACATTAAAAACAACTAATACCTGCTGCCTAAGCCGTTCTTATATCTTTGGGGGCCTTGGAACAGTCTGAATTATCACACTTTAGCAGTGTGATGGTTGAAAATAGTGTAGGAACTGACATTGGAAGCACTTGCAGTGGCAATGGGTGGTACAAGCTGTGATGGCCTCCTGACGAGGGCCCTGGCACCTATTTTTTCACAAGTTAAGCACTGCAATGCCATATATGATGTGAGTGAAGTTGCAAAAGCCTGCTGACACCATAAGGCCCTGCCCTCTCCTCATATGACTCATGAAAGCCAATGGAGCTCTGATCAGTAGAGCTTATGCTCTGCTCTTATAACACACTTTAAATACCTCACAGTATCTGCTACTTGCAGATAATCACAAAGCACACAATACTGTAGCACAGAAACAATCGTAAGTAGCACTAATACACAGTGGACTCCAGGGTGAGACCAAACCATATACTAAAATAGTGGTATAAGTACCACGACTCGAGTCAAAACAGTGTCTAGAGGTTGTAGAATCGCTGGGACCCAAGGAACCACCCAAGGTGAGTTAGGAGGGACCCCATGGAGGACAGGTGCAGTGTGAGAACACAACCAGATGCTATGTACAATGCAATGGGAGAGTCCCGTTTGCAATTTTAAAGTTTAAGGACCCTTCCCAGTGGATTACGAAGAAACCCTTTAGAACATAGAAAGTTGGAGAGCCACCCCACCTGTGGATACCAAAGTACCAGAGTTACCTATCCCAGGGAAGCCGGGTGCATAGGGCTGAAGTGGCGTCAGAAACCGTTGTCTATCTCAATGGGAATCTTCAAAGAAATGCCACTGCTAGAAAACCCACAGTTGGATTCTTGATGTAAGGAACCTGAAAGCAGAGGGGACAGAGTCTGGGTCACTCAGGAGTGACCAGGGGCTCAGCAGACGAATGCCAATCAATGTCGGGTGCTTCAGGTGTGAAGATGGAGACCTTGACTCTGCAGCCACGGGGACCAGGAGACGTTGAATACAACAAGGAGCCAGATACAAGCTGTCCCACAAAATACTTTTATTTGATCTGTTAAAATCATAAAAAGAGTGGAACATACCACCATGATGAAAACGTCATAATTCAGATACAGAATAAATATTACATTAAAACATTTTTAGTTGTTTTAACCCTCATGTGGGATGGAACCAAAGAGCAGCAGATTATTATAACAGCAATGTAAACATGTCCATGCTTTCTGTTGTAATTAAAGTGCTAATGCCAACAGAAAATGGGGAGGGAGCAAAGTTCCAAACTGCTATGCATAATTTTCTATCCAGTTTCTTAAGTCACTATAGTTTCATATCCTGGAACATTTACTGGTAAGATCATGTTTGCGCCTAGGGCTTATCATAGAAAGGGGCTTTGGTAGAAAGGGAGTACAGAAACAGGTCTGAAAAAGACTTAGGCCGGCTACTTTATACCCTACTGCCAAGTTCTTATTTTGGTGTTTCATTCTTTCCAAGGTTTTGTGCTGTTTCTTTCTTTTCTAGTTCTTGTGCTGAAAGGGACAAAAATCTGACGATGTTACACAAGACAGTTGAACTGAAGAACCGCTGGGGCATTTTATGACGGCTGCTCTGCAAGTCCAGATTTGAGTTTCTCTTAGGATTGGCCTTAAAAGTGACGTCCTTAGGTTAAGTAGTGCCGGACAGATCATTAATAGATATAGTAGTGACTCTGCTCCGTTGCCACAAAGGCGGCATTCCAGGGATGGCCAGGTCTGTAGCCATTTTTGGGTGAGGTCTTTATTTGAAAAAGAACCCAATCTCAGTAAGGCCAATTTCTGCTTGTAGTGGTCTCTGAAGCATTCTTGCAGATAGGGTTGTGGTTTCATATGCTTATAGGATGGGATAACCGACCATGCATGACTTTTACCGGCAAATAAGGTTTTGTCGGTTTGAAACAATATTATTTTAATTGATTTGTTTGTGATTTTTTTTTAAAACGGGGCATGACATGGATGTTTGCCAGGCTTCCTCCAGATTTAGCGTTAGAAGCGCTTGTTCTAAAATGTGGCATATCGAATTTTTGTTCCTTGATTGTATTTCTACCTCTTCCCAGCAGTGGTGGGCAAGCGTGTTGTCTTCCGCAGCCCTCATACGCCAGTAATATTTGGCCAAGACACCTTGTCTGGCCTGCGTCTAGTTCGCTAATCCATATTCCAGGCATATCTGCTCCTCAGAGATGTGTCGCTGGATTAAAAACTGTTTTTCATATAGTCTGGACTGGGCTAGATTTAGTCCTTAGTATTCTGCATTTCCGAGCCATATGTTATCGCTGGCAACATTTTTGCAGACACTACCTTTAGGAGATCGTTTGTTGAGCTGCCACTTAGGTTTTTTTGTAAAGTTTTGAAAGCAAAGCATAATTGTTTGGTTTTTGTGTTGGCATGTTCTAGGTGTTGTTTGAAACTTAAATGGCGATCTAAAAGAACCCCTAGATATTTATATACTTCTACCTGCAATAAAATACTTGAGTTTATCCTCCAGATGAATTTGGGGCGATTTTTATGAAGTCCCCATGCCGGCTCTGAACCCAGACTGTGTTTTCGGGATCAGACTTTTGCAGCTTACCCATATCTCCAAGTCGCCTGTAGATTTGTTGCGTAGATCTTTGCCTCCACATCTATCAGTCTTAATTGCTGGGGTCTGAGCGTGTTACTGACTTATAAATGGGTTGATAGATGCTGCCCCTCCAAGAGTCAGGAATATTTCCAGTCTCTAAGCTATTGGAGAACAGAGAGGTTAAATAGCAGGACCAAAACTCGGGGTCATACCTGAACAGTGCATTCGGTAGACCATTGGGGCCGGGTTCCCCGTCCGATCTCAAGGGTTTTATTGTATGCAGAATCTGCTTTTGTTTTATCTGTACGGGTTCTACTTTTTGCGCGTGCCTGATAAAAATGCTGCTGTCTTTCTGTACTTCTCTGATTTCGGTATGGAGTTTGGCGAGACTGATGCGTCCACTGATGACCATTTGTCCTTACTCGGACTCCTAGCCTCTGATATTTTCTCCAGACTGGAACACCTTTTAGTCTCGTTTGTATTGTCCCCAGTGCTGTCTGTTGTCTGTGCAAGGGGCCTCTAATATTTAATGTGTGTAGGAAAAGGTCGTCTAATTTTGCAGAACATTTCTTGCCCATAAGGTCTTGTCTACTTTGGTTACCCTGCCTTGGCTGTATGAAGTTCGGTAGGTAGCGCTCTTGGCCTTGGATTCAGTTCATATTAAAATCCCCTGTTATTATTATGTTGGCACTTGGGTAGGTGCTTTTCAGTGTTTTAATTGCTACTATTAATTGCTTAATTCTTTGGTCCTTCTCCTTTCTTGCTGGTTGGATGTAGAGATTCAATATTAGTAGGTCCATTGAAGTTGAAAGATCTACTTTGGTACATTGCATCCATGAGGAGTCGAGATCGAAGCTTATGTCTCCCCAGGAGTGGTCCAGAGGTATATAAGTCGACAAGCCCCCTTTGGCCTCCTTTTTTGCTGGAACAATATTTTCTTTGTAGCTCACTAATGGAGTGTTTTTTGTCTGCCAGGTTTCTTGAAAGAGGAGTATGTCATGATGTTATATAAATTCAACAAACTCTTATTCTTCTAACTCTGCACTTATGCCATTACCATTCCAGGAGCAAATCCTAATGACCCTTGATTTCCTTGGTGATTTGCTTGAACTGGTTCATACTTGTCCCCACTGCTTAGGTCCCGATGTTTTTGGGGGAAGTGCCTCGAGATCCGCTGCTTCTCTTTGTGCAATTGTAATTATTATTTGTCTAATTGGTTGACCCTCTTCTTCCTTGATGCACCTAAAAGGCTCTCTTTCTGTGTTTGTTGTTGTTGTAATGGGCTAGGGTACCGTGGGGGCTCCACCTTTTTTTAGTTATATGCCCCAATTTGAGGAGTCTTCCCTATGCTGCGGATCAGGCTTTGTGGCTATAATCGGTACATGTTAAGATTGTGGATCTGGACCGGTTAGGAGAGGGTTTGGTTTAAATTCTATACTTTCTAAGTCACTGGATTTTATATGACTCATAGAAGGTAATTCTTCTAGTAATTTTAGTATTGATCCCCTGTTCAAGATGTCATGTGGTCCCCTTGAACTGTATTGCGGGATACGCTCTACTTTATTGCTTGTGGTTAAGCGTAGTGAGTCAGTCTGATGATTTTTTGCCCCGTTGCTTGATTTGACAGTTGCAGCACGGATTAGAGCTGGGGGGGGGCAGGACTTTGTTGGTAGTGGGAGCTGTAGCTTGCGTTGCCCCTAGGGATCGAGGCTGGAACAGCCTTGATTCCAGCCATCGACTCCTCCCGTTTCCCCCTTCTTTGCACATGCTGCTCTCAACTGTATCCACTTGTCTACTAATTGCAGTCTCTTCTGTGTTGGCGCGTCCACCCATTGGTATTGGAGGGTTTTTCTGAGAATCCATGCTGGGTGGTTTGTCCTTTTCTTTCCCTGCCTGAGAGTAGAATATACTGTACATTTTCATCAATTGTTGATTATTGCCGATGCGTTGAATTGTGCTTACTGTAGGTTTGTACTCATTTGTGGTGGGGTTGTAGGGGATCTTTGACCCTGTCATGGGCCTAATGTTACTTTCAGAGTTTTCTCTCTCTGGCGGACCCTTGTCTTTTGTCTTGGGCTTAATTTCTTGACGGAATAAATCGATCAACCACCGATTTTTTGTTTTAATCTTTCTAGCTTTTCTCAGGCGTTTTCTTTCCCTCTTAGTGAGGGGAATTGATGCAATGGATTGATTGGGGCTATCTTTTTCAGACAGGAGGGATTGATTTGGACTTGCATTTTTAGGCATTTCTAATGGTTGATTAAATAACGCAGCCTCTTGTACTCCAGAGTGCGCTTGTTTAGTCGGGTCTTCTAGCCTCCATAAGTCATTTATAGTGGTGACTCTTGAGGGCATTGTGGTAGGTGGTCCCTCTTCTGCACTCAGGACTCCGTCAGTGCTGCCATTCCCCTGCTGGCCATGTTGTTTGTACGATGCGTGCCTAGGGGTTTTCTTGGACTCTTGAGGTGATTGTTTAATGGCCGTTAGTATCTGCAACATCAAGATGGGAATTGTTGCCAATTTGTCAATTATCAGAGGGCAGTGGCACGTATGGTAAGTAGTATCCCTGTCTTGTTGTACTTTCTTAATCGTTGAGTTCAGGTCATGCAGGTTTGCTTCTATCCCTTGCACATGGATAGCTAGGAGATTTAACAGTTCGACTTGAATGTCAAGTTTGTCTGCATGCTTTCCCAATCGTGTCCATCGTCTTTAATAGTTGGGGCTATACGGAAACCGTAGGCTGGTTCATCGGTACTTCCTGGAGCGTTTGACTTCATTGAGGTAAGTGCTCGAGATGCTCCATATGTTCTTTGTGCTCGCTCTGCTGTCTGTTTCTTTGTGAAGTTTTGAGTGGCATAGCCCTCGCCTTTAAGATACTTGGCTCAGCGGTAAATGGGGTTGGCACCTGCTTTGTATGAAGTGTTCGGGTTCTTTGAGATCTCTTGAGAGGCGTGTTGTGGGAGTTATTGAGCCTGATGGCAAGAAAAAGTTGTTGTATTTTTCCACCCAACCCTCTTGTTCCAGTGGATGCTGTTCTGTTATTAACAGAGGAAAATAGACCATTGCGAACAGGCCTGAGGCATGGTCCTGGTAATCTTGATTTAAATTGTCATTGTTCAAAGAGCTGCCTTTGGATCCTGTGTTTGCATTTTACAGTGTATGCGAATAAAGTTGTTGTTTAAGAAGGGAGTCCCAGCTTACGTCAGGCTCCCGATAGACTAGAACAAGTGCTGGCTGGTGGTGATGAACTTCTTAAGCTTGAGGAAGTGACAGTTGCAAGGGAGGATCTGATGCTGTTAGTGGTGATGGGCTGATTCGGTCTTCTAGTCCGGATGGGCTGATATCAATACTCCCTGAACTTGTCAGATATCCAATGTCATAATTGAAGTTGATCTTGCTGCTGCAGTTTTTATTTTTGCATAATATTTTTTGTTTGGTATTGCTGGGTGTGCTTTCCTTGGGTGTGCTTTCTTTGGGATCCTCGATGTCATCTCCTTCTGTGCTTTTCATGTGGTCTTTAAAGCTTCCTGAGAAGAGTCTGTAACAGACTTTAAAAAAATCTGTCATTAGAGCCCGCTTGCTGGCTTTTAGACCGATGTTGTGGGTGGAGGGTGCACCTGGTTCATCTACTTTTATTCCCTCAGGAATGTTTGCTGAATTGCCTTCTGCGACCGGCTGCGGGGAAATTCTTAGCTGCACTGGGGGCAGGGCTCGACTCCCCTTGCTCCCCTTGCTCTGAATTGTTTTGGAATTTTGAAGTTTTTAAGATACATTCCCTTGGACCGGTCACAAGCTCGATTTCTGTTTCGGTTTCGGTCACTGGCCGAGGTAAATAGTTAGTTGAGAGAGGCCATCCCCCTGTTTGTGTCCGTGTCTGTATCGGTGTCTCGTGGGTCCCCCTCTGCTTTTCTTTATTTTACCAGCGGGTTTCACTTCTCCGTCTCTGGATTTCCCCGATCTCATGGTGGGCACTCTGGAAGTAGGCCTCTTTTTTTTTTTTTTTGGGAGACCAAATATTCTGGTGGTTAATAGTGTTCAGTGATGGTTAATGATGTTAATAGGTCACTGCCCCAGTTCCCTGATTTTGCTATTTCCTTTGTTTGCTCGGAACAATGGGGGAACAATGCCCGCAAGGGGGGGTACAACGGGGGGCCACACAATCCCCTCACCATACTCTGCACGTCTACATATGCTTTTTGCGGGCTGGACTAGGCTGGGCTGGGCTGGTCAAGGCTGGACAGTGCAGGGCTGCAGAAACCTGCCGCCGAGAATTACCGCCGGAAAAAACAACTTGCTGGGGGGCTGACAAGTAATGGCTAAAGTCTGAAAATTATCTTCAGGACTTAACGGGCATGCCAAGACGGAGCTGAAGCCTAGGCGAGCTCTCTTTGGCTATGCTAGGCAACACACCGGCAACACTGCAACACCGCTACACACCCCCACCACAGTCAAGCGCGGCCACGAGGTGTCAGGTAGCTGCGAGGTAGCAGGTAGCAGAGGGGCCCGTCCTGTGCTTTTACCTGCTCCACAGGGTAGCACAGGTTCCTCAGGGCTTCACAGATGCACTCCGATGAGGGAAGCCCCCTGCTGCTGCCACCGCCTCGCCTCTGCTGCTGCTGCCTCGGACGCAAAACGAAACGAAACCACGGGGTGGATTGCTGGAAGTCACTGGTCACTGGATATTTCCCATTCTCCCAGGGCCCGCTGAGACCCGTCGCCGCCGAGTCCCAAGGTGCCGCGGGAGCCGCCTGGGCCGCGGATCAGCACCGCGTTTTTTTCTCTGATGGGGAGAGGGGTAGTGAGCTGGTGGGTGAGCAGGGCAAGAGCGAATGAGCGAGCAAAGAAGCAGCGGCAGCGTGTGCAATGCCTAATCCTGCTCAAGCTCAAGCCCCGTCCTCCGTACTTCAAGCTTCACGGGTTTCATGCACAAACTCCTCCAACAGGTTGTGCAAAGGATGTTGAGTGCTGAATGGTCGGTGTCTTGCGGGAGCACCAACAAGCCTTGGCAGTGGCAACCCATGAAGAAGGTCGAGTGGTTGTATGACGATCCATCGGAAACAAAGACCGCGCGGCAGTTTTCATCGCGGTCATAACATCGAACCGGTAGTCACATCGGCAATTTTCTCATCGCACGTTGTTGCGACGCAAATGCGGGCATGTAATTGGTTAGCGTGTCACATCGGCGACTTTACATCGCCTGACATGACAACGCAATGTTTGAGCCCACACGTTTCAGACTGGACAATGGCTATGATTCTACAGACTGCACTGTCAATGTGTACTTGAGGGAGAAGTGAGTGCCTGACCCTCTCTTGCAATCCACAGCCTTCATCCTGAGCCGAATTCACGAATGTGCTTTTCTATCCGAAATCTTAGTTCTAGCAATGTCGTTCTACGACATACACTGTGCACCGCTGGGAAATCTATATCCCGGGCCTTTGAATAACACCGAGTTTAACAAACCATTAAGCACACACACGAGGAAATAAATACCTGATTGAAATATGCGGGATGTCAAATGTTTTGAATGGAAAACCGAGATCAAGACATGGTTCTTCCTCTTATTTCCCTTTTCTCCCTCACACATGCACATTTAGTTGATGTTCGTTTTTAGCATCTACGTTTAGCAGATGTTATTCTTCTACATGTGACTCATGAAAAAAAAATACCAGAGGAGTGTTCACCTTTCACCCGCCACCATTGAGGTTTTGCTCCAAACTGGACTTGTATCTGAAAACAATACGGCTACCTACAGGGAACTGTCTCCATCGTATCTTTACGTCTCCTGTGAAGAGGAGCGATAGAGAATAGCATGCAAAAAAAGAGGCTATATGTTTCCCTGCGCACATCGTGCTCTCGAGACTACTGTACCTCACGAGAAATAAAAACGTTATGTTAACCTGACATAGCGCAGTAGCTCTAATGTTCTTCACACAGGACTTAAACAAATGCCCAGTATAAAAATGCCATCAGCCATCCTTCCACCCATCCTTAATTCATGCATCCACCCACCCAGTTGTGATAGCGACTGTTTTTTTTTTTTATTTGCATCTGCGCCATTATAACATATGTAGGCTGTGAATACGCTTGATAATAACAACGTTTCTGTTGCGATTGTGTCGCCCAACAAGATTGTAGCCAGCATCTCAGACCGTTTCTGTTCTGCATTTTTATAAAGTGGGGCATGTACGTGACATTGTAATGGCATAATTTTTTTAAGTTGTCTCAGCCCGTCTATTGCAAAAGAGGCTATCTGTTGCTGTACCTCACGAGAAACAAAAAAACTTAATGTTAATCTGACATAACGCAGTAGCTCTAATGTTCTTCACATAGGACGTAAAGCTCTAATGTCGTGTCATAAATAAAAGTACATCTGGAGGCTGATTTGGATCTTGGTGGGGTGTACAGCAGGGGAATAAGTGTAATACATGCAAATTGCAGGCTCTGCACTAAGGGAGAGGATTTGGCCACACAGATAGCGCTGCCGACTTTGGTGCTGGGAACTAAGGTTCGAGGCTCGCCTAATCCACAAGAAATTTACAAGTGCTTTTTTTATGTTTCTGATTAAA
Source organism: Lissotriton helveticus (assembly GCF_964261635.1). Classification (NCBI taxonomy): domain Eukaryota; kingdom Metazoa; phylum Chordata; class Amphibia; order Caudata; family Salamandridae; genus Lissotriton; species Lissotriton helveticus. The sequence continues at coordinate 1,491,882,069 of NC_136067.1, read as the reverse complement.
ATGCATAAACAAACATAAATCATAAATCAGCAACATAAAAAAGAAGCACTTGTAAGTTTCTTTAGTTCCTTTTATTTTAGTGGGTCAGGCGACTTACTTATTTGACGTAATGGTCCATGCGATGTTATAGCGTGCGTCCACCCATCATCCATCCATCCTTCATGCACGCATCCAGCCACTCATAAACCCACCCATCCAGCCATCGGCTAGCAACCACCCAGCCATACATTCAGCCACCATCACCCATCCATTCTGCAACACCCACCATCACCCATCCATTCACTCATCCATCCATGCAGTATGCAACACATCCACCCATCCCCTTGCAACCACCCTAATAATGTTCCTTGTAGCTCCGCCCATATTAATGCCACCCATTCATCCACCAATATCCTTCCATTCAGCCATCCATTCATCCACCAATATCCTTCCATTCATCCATCCATTCATCCACCAATATCCTTCCATTCATCCATCCATTCATCCACCAATATCCTTCCACCCATCCATCCATCCTTCATGCACCCATCCAGCCACACCCAGCCATACATTCAGCCACCATCACCCATCCATTCTGAAACATCCACCATCACCCATCCATTCACTCATCCATCCATGCAGTATGCAACACATCCACCCATCCCCTAGCAACCACCCCTAATAATGTTCCTTGTAGCTCCGCCCATGTTAATGCCACCCATCCATCCACCCATCCACCAATATCCTTCCATTCATCCATCCATTCATCCACCAATATCCTTCCATCCATCCATCCTTCATGCACGAATCCAGCCACTCATAAACCCACCCATCCACCCATCCCCTAGCATGTCATGTTTTTCACCGTTCGCATCGCGCTGTGATTTATTAAACGTTTTGTGACACATTTGCCAATTTGTCATGTTTTTCAACATTTGCATCGCACTGTCATTTATTACACATTTTGTGACACAGTTGGCAATGTGTCATGTTTTGCATCGCGCTGTGATTTGTGAAACATTTTCTGACACATTTGCCAATTTGTCATGTTTTTCACCATTTCACCATTCGCATCGGCAATGTGTCCTGTTTTGCATCGCGCTGTGATTTATGAATTTCAACATTTGCATCGCATCATTTTCTGACACAGTTGCCAATGTGTCTTGTTTTCCACCATGTATTCCGACATCGCATCGCACTGTCATGTCTAACATCGCATGCGTTGTAGTTGCATGCGATGTTAATGACATCGCGCCGTCGTTGCATGCGATGTGAACGAAGATGCGATGTAAAAATCGCGCTGCGATGGCACCGCGAGGTTTTGACTCCGATGCTGTGGGCGCTTCCCGGTCGAGTAAGGTTACGGTCTGGCCCAGGAAACTCACCACAGCAAGGGGAGTCGGGCAGGCCTGGAGCAAACAGGGGAGCCCAAGAAAAGCAGTGTTGTCCCTCAAATGGACCCACAGGCTTAAGACACAGGAGTCGCAAGGGGACCTCTAGCAGTTTCACAAAGTCACAGAGTGTGAGGAGGCCAAAGTCCTTTGTACAAAATGTGCACAGAGGTTGGGGCTACTGATAGCCCAATGCACTTAGTTGGAGAATGCCAACAAGCATACGCACTTGCAAGAGTACATGGTGCACAGGGGTTGGGTTTATGTGGCCCCCACAAAGGATACTGGCCTCAGACTTGGTGGGAGGGCAGCTCAACCTCAAGGGACATAGAAACCCACCTCCTGTGTTGCTGGAGCCTTCGGAGTTTGCAGGAGTTCAGGATCAGAAGCCCAGTCACTTGCGTTATGGTACCTGCAAATGCAAGGGAGTGACTCCTTCACCCCAAGGGAGAAAACTTCAGTTGTCCTTGATGCCCCACAGGTCCTGCACAGAGCCTGTATGGTGCCAAGGTACAGACGATGCTTTGGACAGAGAGGGAGACGAAGTCGGGCCCAGTCGAAGTCCAGAGTGTCCAGACAGTCAAAGATCAGTGGTTTCTTGTTTGTAATCTTGTCCACGTCGAATATAGTCATCCTGCAGCCAGGTTAACCCTTTTATACCCACAGGAAAGGGTTGGACAGATTCAGGGGACCCTCCCAGGGGAGAGTCAGGACAGTGGGGAGGATACTCCCATGTTCTTTGTCCAGTTTTGTGTCAGAGTAGGAGCCAACAGCTCCCAGGACTGGTTTGAACTGGACTACGCACAGGGGCACCAAGTGTGCCCCAGATGCAGACTTTAAGGCACTTTGGAAGTGCTCCCGCCCAGCCCCAATACACTAAATCCTGTCTGGGAGGTGGTCACACCTCCCTGTGACAGGATGCCTATTGTCCTTCCTTCCTCTGCTCGAGCATGGCTCGACAGCAGGAGGGCAGAAATATGTCTCTGGTCAGCAGCAACCATTTTGTGCTGTCTAGCTCGAGAAGGCTGGTACCAGGAAGACCAGGGACCCCACAAAACTCACTTCTTAAGGATTAAATCATACCTCCAACACCGGTTACTGGTGTGGAGGTATGATTTCATGGTGTTTGATACCAAACACAACATATTTTGTTGCAGCCATTTTTGAGACAGCATTTTACACGAGCATATAATGCACCTCTACCTAAATGTCTGGCTGCATCACTGACAACCCAGGAGAATGGTCTCCGGCTGCAGGGGTGCTCTGCTCATGCAGAGGCACCCTCTCACGTAAAACCCAGCACCCTGCCTTCAGATTGACAAGACCTGCTAGAGGGTTGACTGATAGGTTTTAAGTGTAGTGACCTATAGATATAGTAAACCTATATCTAATGTAACTGGTGCATGCACCAACTTACACAGGCTGCAACGGCAGGCCTGTAGTTCCATTTTGCATGGCCTCTCATGAGTGGCATAATACATGCTTCAGCCCATGGGAGGCCTCTGGAATACCTATGCCCTGGGTACATGTGTACCATATACTAGGGACTGACAAGGGTACCCCAGTATCCAATCTGGAGTGTACCTATGTACATGCATGTCAATTTAAAGGAAAAAGTAGCTAGACTGGGTCCTGATTAGCAGGATCTCAGTAAGACTAGTCAAAAACAGTGCAACATCAAGCAAAAAGTGGGGGTAACCATAAGAAGTAGACCCTACTTTTCTACACCCTTCAACTCTGACATGCCTTTCTCTTCAATTGTCCTCCAGTAACTTGACACCTTCTAATAGCCCTTCTTTCCTACTCATACTTTAGGAGACTGATTTAAAGATGAATGGTAACGGGAATCACTCCGATTTGTGAGGAAATTTCTATATCTGTAACAGATACCGCTAGTGGAATTACCCACACTGCAGGGATAGGATGGCAGAGAAAATTCCTCTGATGGACCATCCTCCTGATTTAGAATTTACTCCAGATATCAAAGGATACCACCCAACTCTATATCATGTCTGTAAGGAAGTGAATTATTATTTGAGGTGAACAGTCACCATTTGTGAGACCTGGCATCCTTGGTGTGGTCTTCCACCAACGTTTTGGCTTCAGATCTCCTGGTTTTGCTGACTTCATTTTTGCCTGCCTAAGATATCCACAGTTGGCGCTTTTTGGTGCTATTTTCACTCAAATCTTTAAAACTGCATATCTCTGGTCCTACTGGTTGGATGTTTTTCATTTCGGTCTTGCTTTATTTATTACAGAAAGGTCTATTTTTCTAACTTGGTGTGGGATCTTTTTTATTTGGTGCTTTCGCTTTATTAATGTTTGACATGTTGCACAAATACTTTACATATTGCCTCCAAGTTAAGCCTGATTGCTATGTGCCAAGCTACCAGAGGGTTGAGCACAGGTTAATTTGGGGTTGGCTTGTGCCTCACCCTAACGAGGATTATGGTTGTTGCTTGACCAGGGCTCACACCCCAGTCAACCAACAACCCAGTTTCTCGCACCATTCTCGAGTAATAATAATGCTAACTTATCTAGGTGACCCCCAAGTCACTAAATTTACCTGAGCTCGATCCCCTGGCAGCTATGGTCCAGCACAGACAGGCTTAACTTAGAGCAATGTGTAAAGTATTTCTGCAGTATCCATGGAGCGCGGTTCAGATACATCAAGCAGGGGCATCTCGGTCAAAGATTTGAGAGTTCAAAATTCTCCAGTGGAGCAAGCCTGAAGCTGTAACCCATGAAGTTGCATCAAAATCATACACCTTTGCTGTGAGTTCCAGTTGATAGCTCCGGAGGTCTTCGAAGTTCATAAAATGTTCAAAGTCCCAATTTTTCAGGGTTTCGGGAGCAGCTGCCTAGGTTACTTCTAAGGCTTCTAGAACCTCCGGGACAACATTTAGGGGCCTGGAATAATTACAGCAGAGGTAACCAAGAAGGTACAGTTCAGATCTAGTTGGCACTGGTTAACTGGTCACTTCAGGAAAAACACCTTTTGCAGCTTATTGTGTCCCTGTAGCCACTAAGGAGGTCATCCAACGGACCGTTGGAGTGCTCTTTTTTGTCCGGGTACATGAGGGAGCAGGTCCAGTCTTTCAGGGCTTCTCTCAGTTGTCAGACTGCTAACCTTCTGAAGGTCCGGAAAGTAATCCGAGGAGTGTTCCTTGGAGTGTCACATTTATGATTTACACTAGTCAATGGGTTAGGGTGACTCCTGGACACTTCTTAAACAACGAGGCAAAAAATCACCAGGGCCCCCATCTCTACTTTTGCAGCACATCCGGTTTGCCTTAATGAAAACTATCCCACATTGTACAAGTCCATTGGAAATTCAAGATGGCACAGGCCTTCTACCCTTGGAGGAAGTTGGTGTAACAGTCAGTGGTGTGTTTATGGAAATGAGTTGTCCCCTCAACTGTGTTCACTCACACCTGGTCTTGGGGTAGCTTTCCTCACACTGGGTGGTTCAGAGCCAGCCTGGCTAGTATAGGTGTTGGGAACAAAGGCGTTCCCTTCTTCAGCCCCCCCTTACATTAAACTATGAGCAGCAGGCTTCACATCTGTCCTATTTAAGTTCATGGGCCCAATTCAACTGTCTTTCCTGAGCAAATAGGGATCAAATGCCCAACAGCAAGTTTATCCTGTCGCCAGGCCTACCCATCTTATTAAGTTCAAACATGGGCGTGGAAGCTGCTGGCAGGTTAATGCCGATTAGCCTTCAGGTGCTTCAAGTGGGGAGAATTTTCCCCAATGAATTGGCCTTTTACTAAATATGAAAAATAGACTTTGGAGACTATTTTAGCAGTTTCTTGTCTAAAGTTGTAGATTACAGTTTGTGACCTATACTTTGATATTTTCTAGAATTCAGCTACAGTCTTGCCAGTGAAAATAGCTTTTGGGGTCTAGTCCCTGAGAGAACATGCAAGCTTTAATGCTGCACATGTTCTACTTTTAAAGATGTACTTAAGGGTATTTGATTAATTTTTAAAAGAAGGGTTTTCCACCTGCAACAATAGGTTATCTCAATTCTTTTGACAATAAGTTTTTAGGCTGCTGCAGTCAGACTACACATGATAGGCCTCAAGCCATGTTTTACGGGCCAGTCCTATGGATGGCATAATAGGCACTGCAGACCATAGGTAACATTTAACTTCCAAGCCATGGGTGCATTTGGTACACCAAATACTTTGGACCTATTCACAAGTTAAATATGTCAAATAGAAGTAAGTCACTTTAACCATGTATTAAGGGTGAGCACAGAGACTTGACTCCTGTTTAGCAGGGGAAAAGTGTACAAAGATCTAAAGCCAGGAAAATAGGTTCTAGAAAAAAGTAGAAAATCTGGGGTGACAATGCAGAGAAGGTATATTTTCTACAATGCCCTCACCTTCTAGTACAGTGCAACACTTGGTTAGCAGTATAAAAGCTGTTCTGAAAGCAGTGACCAGGTTCTGGCAGTCTAGCTGGTAAAGGATTTTGATTCTGCTTCTAGGAAGAAAAATTTACAGAATAGTTGATACCCATTGATGTGATGTCGCATCTGCAGAGCATGAACTTTTTATGCACCAAAGTGAGATCACACCATTGAGCAATGATTTGCAGGCTACTGTGATCAACAGCCTCTACAGAATAACTAACCCCCAGATGCATCAAAGTTATGTTTTGCGAGTCCTTAATAGCGAATTTTAAGGATTCGCTATTAAAGACTCGCAAAACGGGATGCATGTAGGAATCGCAATGTTATTTGCAATTCCTACTGATCCTTATTTGCGATTCGCTAATTGCTAATCGCAAATAAGGAATGGCTTTCCCATTCATTCCTTATTTGCGATTAGCAATTAGCAAATCGCAAATGTGCCGCAATTTCAAGGGTGCCAGGGTGTCCGAAGGACACCCTGTTGCACCCCTGAAATGGTAATGTTCACTGGTGTTGCGCACACACATGTCCCAAGGACATGTGTGTGTGTAACATACAACTTAGAAAAATGCACTAAAGTGCATATTTCAAAGTTTTTGCTATTTACCACGTAGTTTGACTTCGCGGTAAATAGCGGCCCCAGATTGCGAATTCGCAATCTTGGAATGGTTCATGCATTGAATTTAAGGAATCGCAAATTGCGATTCCTTAAATGCAATCACAATTTGAGAACTCGCAATTATATGCGAGTTCTTAAATTGCGAGTGCATGAACCCTTGATGCATCTGAAATGCAATTTTTGCGGGCACAAACGGCCGAATTTTGCGATTCGCACAGTTTGCGCTCGCAAAAATGCTTGATGCATCTACCTGTAAGTCCCTGTTCACCTCCCCACGTCACAAAACTCCAAAGTGAATAACGCATTGCTAATCAATAATAAAAAAAAAAATTAAAAGTTTAAATCATTTATATGTGTGTAATATACTTTCCCGTGTTATAGAAATATAGAATCTTTATATTTTTTTTAACTGCACACATACATATTCATAACACCCTCTTTGCCTCCCCCGCTCTTTCCGGACATTTTATCAGCTAATCACATGTTGGGGAAATGCGAAAAGCTTTCTCGGTGGCACATTGATTCTGCGTCATTGATAACATTTACATCTAGGAAGGAAGTACCTGGACCTTTGTCTCACCATCACCTCCATGAGTAAATTAATGGCTGTTCTGTTATTTTATATGAAAAGTTACATTATACTTCTACGTAGGGAGCCTTATGTGCCCTTTCTCCCAATTATGGCTTGGGGCAAACACACCATAATTCATTTTAATCTGACTGAGAAAAGGTCGGGCTGTGAGAACACATCTCGATCCGCGAGGGTCCCCTTAAGTAGTTGTCGAGGCTGTGACACGAAAGGCTTTTACATAGGAAACATTCCAATACAATGGCGCGGGGGTTGCTATGGAGATTAATGATATATTGCCACATTAACGCCGTAGAATGCCACAAATGGTGCACGCAGCCCCGTGAATTCTAAATAGCGCACGAATTTTGTTTAGAGAAATACCTGTGCAGGATAAACATTTCAATTTATGAGGCTTTTTAATGAGCAATTCCTATTCAAATTACCATATTATTGTAGACTTAATGGGTAGTCCATTTTTGAAGTGATACAATTGAGTCGTATGCACAGGGTGGCAAACAGGGTTAATGTTTAGGAACCGATGGACAAAGATTCTGTCACAAATCTTCACATCGTCCATTCCTTGGTATGGTTTACATAGATGTTCCGTCAATTCTCAATTTCTCCAGATATACGTATTTAATTCTATACGAGTCATACATTTCCATGCCTACTCCTGGATACGTAGGAGGTGATGTAGAGGGGTTGGCAACCGCCCTAAACCGGTGGACGTTTAGTGCCACCATGCCCATTGTTCCCGCGTCATATTTGTTAGCGGGGTAGTCCCCACCGCAAAGCCTCATTTGACTCCACTGTTGAAAATGACCTGCTCGAGGCGTGTACGTCACAGGCTTCACAGCTTAGGACTACCCAGTGCTTCTTTTGAGCCAGTGGGTTCCGGTTCTTGTCCCCGCACTTAGGGGCCCATTACGATCACGGACGGACTTGCGTCCGTCCGCTAGCCCTGAGTAGGAGGGAACGTCCGCATGTGCTGCGGCGTTCCCTCATGTGCAATTAGGATGTGACCGCCACCCTGGCGGTCACATCCTCTATTCTTAACATTGCGGCGGGTGCTGCTTGAAGCAGCACCCGCCGCAATGTTACAAATGAAAGCTGTGCATTTGCATGCACAAAGCGGCAGGCACCGTGCGGTGCCTGCCGCTCTGTGCACGCAAATGCAGGGGGGTACCATAGGTACCCCCCATGTGCACCCCCCACCCCCCTTCACCCCTGGGGGCCCGCAACAGGCCCCCAAACAAAAATCCATATGCCTTTGCACAGCGGAAATGCCGCCGTGTAAAGACATAGACTCCAGACATCCTAATATGGCTGGCGGTGTCTGATAGACACCGCCAGCCATGTTAGTGCTTTTCCACCGGGGACGCAAGGCGACCGCGGCAGAAAAGCTGCGGACGGAAAAAAGACCCCTCAGCCATCCTAATCTGGCGGGGGTCTTTTTTCAGTCCGCAGCGGTTAATCCGCATCCTCCGGGCCGGCGGTGGCTTCCACCGGCCCAGAGGATGCGGATTAACCGCAATCCTAATGTGCCCCATAATTGCCTACACTGGGACTCATGACAGCCTGGTGGCGCTGTTTTCCAATTTTGTGATGAACACAAGTTAAAAAAATTGTATATAGATTCAAATTACTAATATCTGCCACCCAAAGCAAGAAAAATAGTTCGGGTGGCAGGTTATTACAAATTAAAGTCTGAATTGTCAGTAGCAGCGCAACGGGCGGTGCAAGCTGCTGCGGTCTGCTCACAAGGGCCCTGGCACTTTTTTATTTTCAAATTAAGTACTTGGACGACCTGTCCTATGTAGGAGAGAACGTTCAATGATGATGTTTCCTCTTCACAACTGCCATAACACGCATTGTGCTTGCAAACAGAAAAAGACAATGTTCTTCATGTGCAGGGAGAAAGCTCAGAGTGTCAAGGACATTGCTTTTTGGTTTTACAGAAAGAAAACCACTTCAAAGGTTTGTTTCTATAAAAGTAGATGAATGTTAGGGAGCGACTGCCTGCTATAGTGGCCCTTCAAGCCACTAGAGGACATTTATGCTGAAAGTGCTGCTCCGGTGTCGGTAGGAGCACTCTGGGAAAAAAAATTCTCCACAAACAGAAGGGAAACTGTAGATTTGGAAATCCGACTGCCACGAGGTTTTTTGTTGTTGTTGCTGTTTTACCAACCAAAGGTATTGGAGCGCTTTACATTTATTTATTTATTTATTTATGTGCTTGTATAGCGCTTGAATCGACTCCCGAAGGAGTATCTCTGCGCTTAAAACGTATCTTTGAGGGGCTGACGATTCTGGAATACTTAGTAAGTGAGGAACAGGAAGGTTTTTAACAGTTTCCTGAACTTGGGATGTTCTGGGCATAGCACCAGTTACATTACACAAGGTCACATTCATTTTTTTGTAGTTACATGGAGATTAAACGATTTGCTAGAATCACGGGATGCTGAGTGGATGCCAAGACTCGTACCTATTCCCCAGTTCCAAAGTCGGCAGCTCTGGCGGCAACGCCACATGCTCTTGCAGGCTGCTTCCACCACTATAGCAGGTTGGCGGTCTGATCAACAAACTACAAATGAGCCCTTTACTCCGGAAGATTGTCTGCAAATCTTTTTTCCGAGTGGACAAATGCTCTCCCCTACATTCTTGTCAGTGCTTAATTAGTAAAAAATAAAATAAAAAAAGTGCCAGGGCAGTACACACACAGTTACTAACCATTACACTCCTACAAGTCTGACAATTGAGACTATTCCAAACAACAAAGCTATAATAATGTCTTGGACATCGGGTATTAGTAATTTGTAATGTATATTGCATAATGCAGAACTGCTGTTGTGCTAATCTCTAAATTAGACAAACTGCCCCACCATGAGGCAGACTGTCATAAGTGCTGGTGTTGACAATTAGGTGCTGAGCACATGTAAACCACCGGCTCAAATTAAGCACTGAATTCCTTGTGAAGAATAGAGTTGTAGCTATCCCTTGGCCTTTTCCACCTTGAACACATAATTTCACTTACATTTGGGGGGAGAAAGTGTACATGTGTTCCCACGGAGGGGGTTGTTTGCTTAATGTTGGTTAAGTCCTGCCTTTATGGGTATCAAAGCACTACCCCAAAACACTGCAGGAACCCTGCCATGTTAAAAGATTTTCCTTTAGAAAGTGGAATTCGTGTTTTCACTAACATCTGTGAATTTTGCTTCCATGATTCAAGATTCAGAAATGTTGACTGCAAATTAAATCATGCCTTTAATGTAGGAGGCAACATGTGCTTTCCCATTCCGTTCAGCACGAGATTTAACCCCTCCCCTGCTCGTGACGGAACCACTCCGTCATCAGCAGCGGTCGTGCTGTGCTGATGATGGAGCGGTTCCCTCACGGCCCGCTCGGCGCGACATTTTATGAAAAAGTATTTTTCCATGAAGGGGAAAAGGAACCAGAAAAAAGAGTATTCTCATTTTTCCTAATCCTATACATTCTGCTTGGCGCTCTTGGAACAGCAAATATGCTAGAGGACATGGTTCTTAAATGGTTTTGCGCCCCATACGCACCTGCCAATCAAGGATTATGGCTCATTGACCAGGATCTGTGGATTACATTTGCAACTGCAGAGAATCCAGCAGATGGGCACATTTTACACACATCATGTGAGTTGGTGACCGGAAACGGTGTTCACAGCCACTGTGGTGGACATTCACAAGTTGTGACTTTCTTTGTGTCCGTAAACAACGACGGTTACTTTTCCCATGCCTGTTGTACATTTAAACGTAAGCCTAACTGAAATAGACGCAAGTGATACAGGCTCAATGGTGGTAGTAGACCACCTTCAACATCAAATGATTAGTACAAAAAACAAATTGACATGCATATCAGTGCATTAAATAGCCATTTTTAAAATCCCTCTAGTCACTTTCAGCCGCGAAATGTTATCTTGCTCCCTGGATTGAACCCTTCTGCTTCCGTTTTGCCACTAACGCCCTCATTACGAGTGGTCACTTCATCTCGATGTGGTCAATTACTGCAGATACTAGACCCATCAGAATTATGATATCTGCAGGAACACTATAAATCTGTTCAGTTTCAGCCGGAAATCTCTGGGCAAGGTCTGGGCGCAAATGAGGAATGAATGGCAATAAGACCCATAATTACTGATTTGCCTGGTCATTTTCTCTTTTTTTAGTTGACTCTCAGGGTTCCACTTGTATAGGGGTGGATCTCCCCTTTCACTCATCCACCCCAACACCACTCCCATCGCTATCCGTACCCCCAGCATTGGTATCTGTAGAAATAGTAGCCCATGTTCTTGGACACTTGTAATGAGGGCCGAAGGGACCCCGCTCAACACTGTGCATGGTATAGAAGTGGAGTGGAAAACGTTTTAAACCTTAGGCACTTCCTTTCCCGCATTGCTCTTTTCTTTACGTTAAAACTTTTTTAGATCCAGTAGCCTGGGGCAAATGTGGACCTGCTGCAAAACAAATTCTATTTCTCAAGCCAATCAATATAATCGCATATATTTATTTAAAGCTTATATATCAATGTGACCCTTACCTGAAAGATCAAATCTGCAGCAATGCACCGTGTTTAGTATAATAGGGCCCGATGTTTTGATATCACACAGAACATGGCATGCTGATTTCATCTGTACCCGTATGCATTGGCTCCTAGTGACATTAATAGGTCAGTTTCACATGCTTACATTGATAGATAGGGCCTTTCTTGTCATCGCTCCTGACGGTATGGTAGATGGGATACCCAGTGAGTTCAGCACACGCTGCTAACCTTGATTTGTTCGCAGTTCTGTCTATTCATGGCGAGTTCAGCAATTCATCATTCAAAGGTCAGCTAATTTAGTCCAGCTGATTTGGGAAAATTGAACACTTGCCCTTTACAGTACTATGAAATAGCACACCTGCGGCAGCTAGCACTATTTAAGTAAGGAGTATTTATTATCATCATTGGTATTATTATTTTATTGTTGTTGTTGCTAATATTATAGTTGAAGCACAAAGTAACATTCATAGATCTCCACATAACCACAATGAAACAAGGAAAGCCTTTCTACACTAAGGGGTCTTTTATGATGGCGGTCGGAAACACCCTGGGGGCCCGCAACGGGCCGCCACATGGAGACTCCGCATGCCTTTCCATGGCCCTGGAAAGGCACATCACCGCCTGCATCCTCATATGGATGGTGGTGTGTTACAGACACCGCCACCATATCAATCCCCTTTTCCGCCCGGTCACCTGTTTGACTGGCGGAAAACCGACGGACTGTCTTTCCGTCCGCCGGGGTCCCCCTGCCATCCTAATATGGCGGGTAATAATGGCGATCCACCCGACTTTATAATGAACCCTATAGTGTGAAAAGGGTAGTCCCCAGAGGGACTGATCCATATCAAGTCTATATGATGACAACTGAATATGATATTTGGTTCCATTTCAATTCACTGTATTTAAAGTTATCTTTTGTGAAAACCATGGAAATCTACCATGGATCTCAGTCCCCTGAGCCTACATTTGACATTTCTGTCTTGCACCGCTCCCGCCGCTTTGATCCATCATCCCTTCTCTGTCAGAGGCGGACATGCAACAGGCTCCCTTTGGCAGCAGCATATGAACATATCTTGTAAAGGTATCTTATGTGGGAATCTTGCAAATCTTCCATAGATATGAGTCCCTTGGGCCTACATTTGACACTGCTGAGCTGCACTGTTGCCGCTGTTTTGATCCCTCATCCCTTCTCTATCAGAGGCTGACACAGTATCACTTAGTCGAAGATCTTGTTGTGCAACATGAGGGGTAAGGGAAACACTTCTTTTCAATTTCCAAGTACAATGTAGCTAATTTAGTTACACAATAATTCAGTTCGACACCAAGTCTCGAGTTAGTAGATTTTATCCCAGATTCAAATTTAAAACAAATTATTATAAACTAGCCTGAGCATTATTGTATAGAAATCAAATACAAATAGTATTATGAAGCCAAATTTTCGAAAGCGATTTACTCCATATAACAAAAAGAAAATAACTAATTTGATTATTGCTATATAAGTAATAAGGAAACAGAGTTTTGCATCAGATTTCATCTGATCCCCGTCTATCCCTGCTCTACCTTACTTTCAAAGTGGAACCCTAAACTAGGGCAAGATTAAAGTAAGAAAGAAGTAGAAAAAGAAGGGTGTCAGCAGGCAGTCGGAGTACTCTGTAAAAGAAGCTCCAACATGAGTCAAGTACCATAAAGCCACTCTAACAAAATCAGGGCTCTGTACTTCAAGGTGGCCTAAGTCATCATAACATCAGTTACATCCAAAGCACGTCCCATAAATTGTACTCAGTAAATTTCCATACTATCAGCACACATTGACTTCCCATAAATCGTTACTCCAGCCATCCTTGGTCTCATCTCCTACTGAGGGCTCGCCTTCTATTTTTTATCATTCTCCTCGTACCAGTTCCGCTTCACATGCCTCACTATCAACTAAAAACAAAAGTCCTTTTCTCTCTACTAGCGAAGCCTTGTCCACCTGCAGAAGGAACACAAAATGCATGCAACATTTCTACTGCAGGAAAAAACGAATTTAAGTGTTAAACTGAAACGTGAACTTGAATCCAAATGCATCTCAGGCTCACAAGTTAGGTTAAGTTAACAAGTGCACAGGTTAATTTTGTGTGCACTATCCTACACACAAATAACTCAATGTTTCTCAACACTTACCTCTAGAATTAATACATTAGTAACACGACTATTCAATTAGAGTTTCTAAGCACATAAACTTTCATTTAGTAAACACATCAAAATTTCTCTTATCTATGAACACTTTCACTAACATTTTCATTAAGCATCACAATTCTATCAGTTACTTCTCTAAACACATACTTCATTAGCTCACGAGGATATTTTAAATGTGCAATACCCCCACTGTTATTTTTAACATCAGTCACACAGAATACATACGAGTGAAGACTACATTTGGCTATAATGCACTCCTAACACATCTCTCGAGGTGGGGTTGATTTCACACTTCTCCACATGCAACTGACTCGCTTTGGCATTAGCGCATACAAGTATCTTATTCTTGGCTTTATTTTATATGAGCATTTATATTCTTTCCCTAGTTCATCTATTGGTTCACTGTTGGCCAATCTAGGTTTGAAAAGACTAGAATCATTCCAAGTTCTCAGGATAACTGCTAACTATGTAAATGAGTTCTGTTATGTGTAGATTAGTTGTATGCATATTTATCTCAAGTGGATATCCTGAAAATCTTCCATCTATCATGTCCTTGCGATCTTATTTGGACCCCTCTTCCCCTCCTGTTTACATGTTTGTCCTGACTATAGCAAAACAGCATCTTTTAAACCTTGGTAAAGATTTAATTGACTCATATTTAAGTTAGCTTTGATGAATTGCTCTGATTCCCGATTGTGTTACTACATTAGGACTGGAAAAACAATGCAGTAGTGAGATGCTTGGGTCCGATCAATACCACGCAGCTACAGTGTGTGGTGCCATAAGCAGCCTTCGCAGTCGGTATTGATTGTGGCTGGCAATTTCTAGAGTGCTCGCTTAACCAGCTACAGCATGAAGAAATTGAATATTTGAAAGTCGCTGGACCTGTTATCTTAATCCTGTAAATAGGAAAATATTGCTGGCGACTGTGGATGTAACTACATCAACCACTAAAGGACAATATCCCTGCTTTTATCGCTCACCACCAAGATTGCGTTAGAGTAGCGGAGTCAAACTTAGGCACCAGAGTCTCAGATACATGCAGTATGTGTAGGATATCCACATTAGATACATCTACATACAGGATCTGATTCACAAAGGGTCTCCGGACTCATGGTTGTGGCCCTGCAGTCGTGGGGAAGACTCCTCACTCTGGGCGGAATCTTTGCAATGAGAATTCTCATTTTATGATTCCGCTTCGAGTGCGGAGACTCCCCTACGACGGCGGGGCCTCAGCTATGAGTGCGGAGGCACTTTGTGAATCAGGTCCATAGTGAGTTGACTTAAAACTACTTTATAAAATGTTTTGTTATCTTGAAAATGCGGCATTGATACAGGCCTGCTGGTCTTATTGCAGCCATTCTCGTGTTAGCAGACATGGCCATTTCCAAAAGCGGGACTCACGTCTCCAGAGATCTAACATTCAACTGTTATTTCTATTAAATATCAACTATATAGTATTAAAGATATCTGTTCTCATAGGGACTTGTACTTGTGAGTGAAGACTTATATTCAATAGTAGGCTTCCATCAGTAGTAACCCTGCAATTGCAGACATCTGCTGTTGGTGTCAATTTGTACATTTTCTTTTTTTTCTTGCTCCACTTTAGAAACTTGTTTCCATGTGGACATACTGCTTCTCTGCACCTTCATAAACGTGTTTTATGTATTTTGATTTTAACTGCAACACTTACACCTACCTTTTTCAATGAGTCTATACCTCTACGCTTTGGTTGAAGATTATGTTTTACAGTGTGAACCTATTCTAGACTGACCTGATGTGTATTTTTTTTGTCGTCTAATTGGAGGGCATGAAAAATGCATCTTGAAAAAGTTTTTTTTGGGCCATAGTTCTTTTATGGGAGTCAGTAAGGTTCATGATGATGTTATAAAAACTGCAATTTTATAATTTTGGGTGCACCTTCCGCATTGTCTTCCACCTTGTCAAGAAGCGCTCCCGTGTCAACCACCAATTTCCTAATCGTCCCTAACCTATACTTAAGAATGTTGAACAATTATCTCTCTCAAATATCTTCTTGATATTATATTCTAAGACCTTTTAAATCTCACATTTTTATTTCAAAGTTTGCTTTTACTCAGACTTATTGTTAAATTTGGCATTCTCCTTTCCTGTTCTGTATGCTTATGACATAATAAACAAAAAATCTATCAAAAACATTCTGTAATAGGGTCTCTTTCTGGTGTAAACAGCATCTGCACCTGTAGCTACCTGCAAATCTGCATCTGACATTCCCATGAGTATTTATTCCCTCTTAAGTGCTAATGAAATGTCATGCACATAATATACTGAAATTGTTGACGAGTGGTGCTATGCCTGTTATCTTTTAACATGCTGATTTTGATTTTAATGACTGTTTTAAATTTCTTTTAGTACCTCTTTTATGGTATACTACTGAAATAAGGTGTATTTGAATGTTCAGTCATGGCAACACAATCAATACCTGCACTAGCTAGTAGCGGTCGGTGGTGGGAGTGCTGCCGGGGGTGACGTGGGGCGGGGGAGGGGCAGGGTGGCGGGTAGTAAACTACAGAATACGGCCAAATACAGGTAAGTAAAGATATAAATAAATAAAACGAATTTCGTTGCGCGCACTGCAACGCCAAGCAAAGATGAGGAGCATTGTACAAAAAATAACTAAAAATGGATCTAACATATAATGAATAAGAACATTTTCTGAAAATTATGAGCACATGGCTACCATGTTGTATTCCGATAACAGGTTCCATTTTACAGAGCTTGCAAAATGCAGAAAATATTAGAATTTTACGAGACCCAGCAAAAATTGATATACATATAATGCTACTCTGTTAGCCAGTTTAAAAGACAAGAGATCCAGTTTTTGCAAAGAAAGACACAGAAGAATTATTGGTTTAACTTATAAAACGTGGTTTTGTAGGCCAGGATCGTGTAATTGTCTGATAATTTGTGAGCACAGATTTGAGAGTTTAAGAAAATTAAGCAAATTGTTCAAAACATTTGAGACTTAATGGATGTTGTTTGAGCATGGCCTAAAAGGGTTTATGGGTGGGTTGCTGCCCCCAGGCCATTTTGCTAAACCATGCAAAGTACAGAATGCTTGCATAGAAGGTGAACGCGGTAGATCATAAAATACAGACATTCACAGAAGAAAATACAGTTATATTGAAGTTATGGTTAATAAAAAAGAAAAAAATGAAAAACCCATGAAATTCACTGGTCATGGAACAGTACGCAAACCATAACTTAACACCCCTGCAATGAAAATCATAACTTCCCCCCTCAATTGGACCAGCTGCCCATGAACTCACAATATTTATACCAAAGAAATAACACTTCCATTCACATAACTCTCATTGATGTGATCGATAACGTCAAGGGTAGGGTGATAGCTAACGTCAACAGTGGTCATTTAAATTGTTACATCCTCTGTACCTTCATAGGTGAGGTCAAGTGGGCAATAGTATTTTAATTTCAGAGATGTTTGATTGCAATTTTTGTGATATCAGGGTTAAAGGTTGTGATTTATTTAATTTTGTACTAGTGTAGGGGGTCAAAGGTTTAGGTGGTGTGAGGGCACCTTCTATAATGCTGCTACTGTCAAAAGTCATGACATCACTTAGTGGATCACAGGGAGTGTGATTTTACTGTGTTACTCTATGCCTCTGTACTCTATGGGCCTCATATATGAAAGGAGTTGCATTGCTGCGTGTATACAGCGATGCAATACTTTTCAGTACGGCCTCCTTGTGACACCATGGATGCAACGTATTTACTGTATGGCGCTCCATGTTGCTAGGATTTACAGATACGTCAGTATTCCTGA
Source organism: Lissotriton helveticus (assembly GCF_964261635.1). Classification (NCBI taxonomy): domain Eukaryota; kingdom Metazoa; phylum Chordata; class Amphibia; order Caudata; family Salamandridae; genus Lissotriton; species Lissotriton helveticus. The sequence goes on along the minus strand of NC_136067.1, from coordinate 1,491,864,519 downwards.
CGTATCTATAGGCGCAAAAGTAGCGCATTGCTGGGGAGTATCTGAAAAGACACAACTCCAGCAATGTGTCCTTTCACATGAGGTAAGCCCTATGTGAAAGGTCCCACGCCACTCTTATGCCTGCTGTGAGGCAGGCATAAGGATTTGACACAGTGACGTCCTAGAAGTGTCGCAGTAAAATCTTATAAATTTTACTGCAACACTTCTGCAAGCCATTTTTGCGGAGGAACGCCCACACTGCATATATCGTACCTGACACAGGTATAATGTGGCGCAGGGGTTTACAAAGTGACGCATCTGTTTAGTAAATATGGCGCAACAGGGCGAAATATTTACGCCACCGCAGCATTTAAAAAAAGTCATGCAACAGGGATGCAAAGGGCTCATAAATAAGCCCCTATGTCTATAGACATTATGCTATTGGATTTCAAGCTCTGGTAACATTTTTAGTAATTCTTCTGTGAGCGGGAGAGCGACATCCGAAAATGGCCACGCCATTTCAGAGGAGGAATTACCAATGATTAATATTGCTTGAACCCCTCATCCATCTATCTGTCTGTCTGCCTGCCTGTCCCATTGAAAGCCTTGCTTAATAAAGGGTTTCTATTCAGTGGAGTTTCTGTCAATCAGAGACCACCAGTGCAATGTAGTACAAATGCCTGTGTTATTGCGTGATGCGACACAAGGGGTTCAAAATCAAGTTTATTAGGCATGCCATGTGCAGCTGGTTAGATATACCAGCCCACTGTACATCCCTTTCAGCTTCCTTTGACCTACGAGACAATTAAAGGTCCCCAATTTATCGCGAGACTTTAATACTCCAGAGAGGTTTATTGTTAAAAAAAGAGGGCATTATACGCACTGACCGTCATCCCATTGTATATCATGTCCTTCTATGTCATTGAATTCTGTGTAGTGTTGATTATGCTTTGATTTTCAGGAGAGACCTTAACACCCAGTCCTCAATGGATATGATTTGTATGCTTCTATGACTGTATTATTGTCACATTTTATGTTCTTGCGCTATTGTATCGCTGAATGTGCTCTGATTTTTTGATTTTCTTTTCAATAAAATTTTAATTTAAAAAAAAAAAAAAAAAAGAGGGCATTAACGGCTGGCAAAGACTCTGTTTAGCCACACAAAGAGGCAGAGAAGCCCGGGCTAGCCTCGTGCCCGGCTTTGAAAGGATGGATTTGATGAATATTTGATGAACCAGGCTGCAGCTCTCTGCAGCACACTTGTTGTGGTGTCCCTGATGCTCCTATGAGCCCGCCCCCACACAGGGGACCGCCATTGTTGATTCCTCTGCTGTCTGGGAGAGGTAAACTGTGAAGGGCTTGGCAGAGGAAACGCACCCTGGGGAGCAACCTCAATGCCTCTGCAACTTAAGTGCTCGCCCTGTCAAATTTCCAACATTTTCACTCGCATTTCTGATCAGTAGCCTCGCTCAGAGTTCAAACTATTTTTACAAAATTACCGAATAAGTATAAAGTAAATGAAATACATGCAAACTGGAAGGAATGAGAATTAAATTCAATCAAATAAAATCGGTCTAAAACCTTTTACAGAAAAGCAGAAAATACTTAGCGCAAAGTGTGCGAAATAAGACATCTGCCTTAACACCTAAGGTTCAATTTCGAAGTAGATTTGCCGCATCAGAGGCAGCAGTGATTCGCAAAAATCATGGCATGGGGTCCTTGTTGTTTTGGAAACGTTTTATAATTGAACGGATTTTACAAAATAAACAGCTTGACGCTAATAACTTCAAGGCAGACGAGTCATCCACGCGGGAGCAAATGGCTATTTCATATAATGAGGTTTAGTTTATGCACTGGGGCCCAGATTTAGTAAGGTCTTGAGCCAGTGATAGCAGGACAGAAAACAGAGCATGCGATTTACCATACGGCGCGAAAGGTGTTTTGCTCTGGAAATATAAAATTTTGATTGAATAAAAAACATTGGGGCATATTTACAAGTCCTATTCAGCACTGGGGTACCACATTTTTGGGGGAAACGTCGTTTACAACGCGGTGTTTACACTGCACGACCTTTTCCACGCAGCTATTACAAAGCAAGTCGTTACTACGACTTGCGCTGGATGGCGCAGTGGGATAAGGAATGTTGTAATTTCATATTCCAACACCTTCCCTACTGTTACGGGGACTGGTGTTGGAATATAAAATTATAAAATTCCTAAATCCGCGCCCTCGAACGCAAGTCGTTGTAACAACTTGTGTTGTAAAATCTGCGATGTCAAGTACCGCGATCTAAAAGATCGCGTTGTACTGACACACATCCCTTTTTTTGACGTTTTGGTGGCGTTGTGCAATTTACCATGATGTGTGCTTTCTTCTGCATCACACAAAGGGAGAGCAAATTGCTGTGAATAATTGTTTATGTGCAGGAAGATGTCACTTCCTGCACATAAACAATCGCAGAGCAGGAACCCTTGCAACATGGCAGCAGGGTGCCTGCACTGGCACTAGGCAGCTTTTATTTGTACCAGCACTAGGGAAAACACAGGGGTGCGCCGTATTGTGAATACGGTGCATTCCTGCATTTTAAAAATGTTGGAGCGTAGAACTGCTGAATTGCCGCAACTCCACGGGCCGACATTTTTTTGTAAATATGCCCCACAGTGTGCGGCTTTGCATTGCTTTGTGTCTCAGGGGGTGTTACTCGAGATGATCAATGCAAACTCCCATAGGTTTTGATTCAAAGCCAGATCTACTAAGTTATTCAGACTGGACTTTGAGTCAAAAAGGGAAAAAGTGTTAATTTCACACAAACAAAAACAAGAAATGCCCTCTTGTGTATGTGTTACTGTGCACTGCGCATATTCAATTTAATCTGACAATGCTTTGGAATTTGTACTGGAAGGATATATCTTCAGTTTCGGACCTGCCTGTAGAGAAATCAGGCAGTGCCTGATAGACTGGTCCAACAGGTCAGTGTGTGGGCTAATTTAATGGCTGTACGTGGGCTTGTTTTATGGTCCAGTGGGCCGATATTTACTGTTGATTTTCCCTGATATTGCCACAAACATTGCCTGGCACAAATGCCTGCAGTCTTCCATACCTTGCAAGACGCCTATACCTCGGGCCTTTAAAAGTTCAAAATTGCCAATTGCAAATGTAGAAAATATCTTTAGCTATTTGATTCACTAAAGGGGGCATTTTATTTTGGTGCCCGGGCCTATTTTCTGTCCCAGTCTGAGCCTGTGTACCTTCAGAGCAAACTCCACGCCAAACAGCACACACTGACATCTCCACCGTGGTGTGGGGGTGTGCATCACACAAGAAAGCCTGTTTGAGCTGCCTGTTGAGCACAAGTGCAGTGGTAACACCAGCAGTAGTCTAATCTTTCTAGCTAAGTTTCAGTGTACGGTTGTATGACGTTACAACGCATACTTTTACAACGCATACCTTTACAACGCATTTTTTACAACGCAACATCCATTACAACGCATTCCATTACAACGCATGCCATTACAACGAATTTTTAAAAACTACCTTTACAACTTATTCCATTACAACGCATACTACCTTTATAACACATACCATTACAATGCATACCATTACATTGCATGTATGGTAAGTATTGGATAGTGTAGGGGTAAAAATTGCTATTCTAACTCCAGGGGGTGCAACAGTAGGGTAAGTGTTGGATAGTGTAGGGGTAAAATGTACTATTCTAACTCCAGGGGGTGCAACAGTAGGGTAGGTGTTGGATAGTGTAGGGGTAAAATTTACTATTCTAACTCCAGGGGGTGCAACAGTAGGGTAAGTGTTGGATAGTGTAGGGGTAAAATGTACTATTCTAACTCCAGGGGGTGCAACAGTAGGGTAGGTGTTCGATAGTGTAGGGGTATAATTTACTATTCTAACTCCAGGGGGTGCAACAATAGGGTAAGTGTTGGATAGTTTAAGGGTACTATTCGTTGTAATGGTATGCGTTGTAATGGTATGCGTTGTAATGACTGCGTTGTAATGACATGAGTTGTAATTGTATGCGTTGTAGTGTCATGCGTGGTAATGGTTGTGTTGTAATGGCATGCGTTGTAAGGGATGTTGCGTTGTAATGACTGCATTGTAATGGTAGTGCGTTGTAAAAGTTGCGTTGTAAAGGTTGTTTCCCCAGTGGACCAAATGTAGATGCTGTGATGTGAGAACATTCAGTTAATCTGGACCAAATGCGAAAAAATATAAAACGAAAAGCCTTCTCTATCTAATTAATGACTGTGTTCATTTAACAGACTTCGTAAAACAAGCAGTAGATTTTTGATATCCACACGTTCAGCCATTTACCAGAAACACTGCTTGCATGCCAATGATGCCCACTGCTTTGTTTATAGAAAATAGTGGAGGAAATAAAACGAATGGTGTGGTAGATTGATGTCATAAATTACTGGATTTTCCGGAACTTGTTTTTGTGAGGAGAGCTGCCACTGACTTCAGCACAATTCTGTTTTTCTTCTGATTTGTTTATTATTTGTAACATGCAGCATTGCCGGGAGCTTAGCTTCAAGACGCAGCTAACAACATATAAAACATACATTGAGCAAGATACATGTATAAACATGATAGATAACGAAATTGAAAAATAAAAAGTAAAACATTGAATTATGTACAACCGGGTTGATCATTGAAATAAAGAAATTATTGAGCATTGTACCAAAAATATACAGCAGGAAATGACTAACCTGCTGTAGCGTCTTCAAGAAGGGGAAATATGTAGAGCAGAGAAGAGATGGTTTGGTGGAGGGAAGGGAGAAGTGCTGGGAGAGGCGGTCAATAGTGCGTGCAAGGGTCAGAACCAGACTTAATTTTCTAAGCAGGTGCCATCTGATATTCCAATTGAAGGAGGTGAGATTTTTTTTCAAGACGAAGGTCATTTGGAAGGTTGTTTCAGAGCTTTGACTCAGCAACATCGTTTGTTCTACCTCCAAATTTGGATTCTGTTGGTGACCAGAGCTTAGGAATGTGACCAGATGTTCTACGGAAAGAGGCCTGTCAAGTACTTGCTCCCCAGAAAATGCCTACAGCTATTTTGAGTGTTTAATTTGACTCCAAATGATTAGCAGCTTATGCCTGCCTCAATTGTGTGACCTATTGTTGTTGAAAAGTGTTTCCTTCCCATTTGTCTGAATGCAGTTGCTGTTGTGTCATTATTCTTCCTGCTAGGCAGTGACTCTATTATAGCCATCTTGTTTAAACGCAGCAGAGTATACTCGCTTCTTGTTATCACTTTTGAGGATTCTCCTCCTCAAGTTCTATACGTGTTAAAGTTTAGTTGCACCCAAAACTTTTTTATTGGGCCCCAGGCTGTGAAGGTACACCTACCAGCTGTGCAACACAGAAGATAAGGACAGCTGCCCCATGAATCTTCCCTCATGTCATACCTAAAGAAGGCTCATTATGGATGGACAACCCATCTCTAGGAGCCCAGACAGGGCTATAGTACAGTGTACTTAAACATTTAAAAAATAATAAAATATGTAAAAATAAAATAAAAAACACTGTTCTACACTATATTTGCCCTGAAAACCCAGAATGCCAACTAAGTGAGAACTGTATTTCGCACTTTCAAATGTAGAAGGGCAAAATATTGTTTAGACCACACTTAGGGGTCCATTAGGATCATGGGCGGATCGCCACCGCCCGCATGGCAGGGGCGATCTGACCGTGATCCGACCCCGCCCGCCACCCAGTTCCCCCCGGGGGGAGGGGGTGACCGCGGCAGACGGAAAGACCGTCCACCGCTTTTCCGCCGGGCGGAAAAGGGTTTAATATGGTGGTGGTGTCTGTTAGACACCGCCATCCATATTACTATGCAGGCGGGGACATGCCTTTCCGTGGTGGCGAAAGGCATGCGGTGTTTGACATTGGGGGCCTGTTGCGTACCATAGGTACCCCCCAGAAGTTCCATGCACAACATGGCAGGCACCGCGCGGTGCCTGCCATGTTGTGCATGGATGTGCACAGCAGGCCTTCCTGGCATTGTGGCGGGCGGTGCTGAGTGCACCGCCCGCCACAATGACAGGAATCCAGGATGCACCCGCCACTGTGGCGGGCGCATCCTAATTGCCCCCACGGAACCCCCGCCCTTATGGCAGGCGGTCCCGTTTCCTGAGAGGGTGGCGGGCGGACAAAGCCCGCCCGCCATCCTAATGACCCCCTTAGTCTGTGTTCTGGGTTTTAAGGTCAAGTATAGTGTAGTACAGTGCACTTAATAAAATATGTAAAAATTAAAAACAAAAATCTACTATACTATATTTACCCTTGAAACCCAGAACGCAAACTAAGTGTCGTCTAAACAATATAGTAGTACCTCAGTACTCAGCAAACGTTTTCTAAAATATGTAAAGTAATCAAATAATTTTTACTTACCTCTACACACTTATACCTTCCTATACACTTATAAAACAGTGGTGCAGTATACTTACACTTAAAAGCCAGAACACAGCCAAAGTGTGGTCTAAACAGTATGACTGCCTTTTACTTTTGTAAGGGTAGTCATTTACTGTTTTGTCATCTGCATCTATAGTGGTATATAGCAAAAGTACCACGGTATACTGTGGCCCCATATATCAGTATGTCTTTGTGCCTTAGGGGCCTGATTCGCAATGATAAACGTACACTTTTGTGTACCTTTACCACTTTTTGCGATTCATAAAGGCATTTTACCAGTAGTTACATAATTGAATTTTCAAAAAACAGCAAGAATGCAGTAAAATTTACAATAAAAAAGATAACCATCGCACCGACATGCTACTGCCCATACCTATTTGCTTTGCTGTCGCTTGTTTAGGGATTGTTTTCTAATCTTACTCATGCCACAGCAGTAACTACCCCCTGCATGCCGAATGCCAGCACACTACCCATATTAATCAAAATATTTGATTATGAAATCACTAGTGTGTGGAGAAGATGACATGTCTCCCAGGCTGGAGCCTCATCAGCTATTCTTTTTTCAGGAATTGCTCTCAGCGTGCTATGCTACACCGCGCATCCAATATTGCAGCGGGGCTCCATTTTGTGGCATGCCTGCAGTCCTCTGGTTGTGTCAGGGTTTCCTTCTTCTACTGTGTAATGTGAAGACTAAAAGGGATAGATGCCACTTGTTGATTCTCTTGTATACCGTGCATAGACCTATATTTCTTCAGTAAGAGAAGATAGAATAGTAATAGATTTTGTGTAAGAAAGTTGTAGATCCCAAGTGGTAATCAATTGTTTTGCTTGCCTAGTCAATCATTCATGAAAGGCTGATGTATCACACAAATACCTGATCATATAGGTGCCAGCTCTGTGGTAAATGTTGTAAGCATTAAATTGTAAATTTTTTAGACCATCGTGAGTGTTTTTTTTCTGCAAATCAAAAACCAGCAAGTTAAAAAATGTGCATGTGGGCATCCACAGAACCGTATCTAAGAACTCTCACCAAAATGGAATAGGCTGCATATGAACTCACCCAAGCCCTCTAAATCGCATCACTGGACATTGAAACACATTTACATGGGTTACAAATGACTCACAAGATAAAACACCAAGGCAAGATAACATGACATATCATAACAACATAGCATAACATAACATGACATGGTATAATGCACTCAGAGCATACAAAGTACTGCAACCTACAATGTATACTAGTGTACAAAAAGGAAGTACGCATAGAAACTGGGAAGAGGTTAATGGTTATCTTCTGATGAGACTATAGGTGTCATCCATGATATGATTCATGATGTCATATATTATGTCATAACATTAAATAAGTAATTTATATTGCCATATGTGACGCAATGCTTGGTGTGATTAGAGATATAATTCATGATACTACATTGATGTCAGGCCTCATGTCATTAGCAATGGAATTTGTTTTTTCTCATGTGATGTGAAGATGGATCTCTTCAGTGATGTAAATCATGACATGTTAATCCACGGAAATACTGATGTCATGAGACTGGATTTTCAGCCCAGTGTTTGTACCGTGAGGCTGAATAGCGGACAGAGCTGATTCCTCCCTCACCCGGCCCCTCCATCTGGGCTCTCATACACTCCACTCTGGAGTGGTACCCCCAGACAAATGAACTGTGAGACCGACCTGGGCGGCTGCCCCTCCTAGTTCTCCTGACACTAGGGGCAATTAATTTCCCAGAAATAGATCTATGGACATCTGGGGACAAACTATGACCATCCTCTGGGTCACCTCCCCATCCCCACTATAGGGATAACAGGGCCATGGGGCGGAAAAAGTCCTGCCCCTGGACCTGAGTTACCCTACACACCTGACCAGTGTACTGCTCTGGGGAAACCAACCTTTCTACTTCCATGGTCTGGCTAGCTCTGGTGTCTCTAAGAGCAGTAACAGGGATCCCAATCACTTCAACCTGGTGGAAGTGATGACTCCGACCCTCAGGGATCACCAGCTTACTCTCTAAGTCTTCCTCCCAGCTAAGCAGGGATCATGGAAAGGTCTATGACCTGTCCCTGGGGACAACTTACACCTAAGGCCATATTGCCCTACAGTGTAGAGGTCCCACCAGTGGGTGGTTTCTTAAGACAGACCATTACCCCCTGCTTGTGTCCTAGCTGGGAAAATTCAAAGCAGCGGGGTTGGTAATGGGGGCCCTGGGCCACCGCCAACCAGGGCCTCCACCCTGTTTCTTAAAACAATCTTGGGTACCCTTTTCCCCACTTTACTCTATGACGTACATGGGTCAACTTTAACCTCCCCTACCCTTTTTGGGATCTCTCTCAGCTACCTTATTGTGAAACCTGGTGTGGAGCCAGTGGTCTGCCTCCTTGGAAATCTCTCTGTGGTCATGAGCTTGCTATCATTCACATAAGACTGAACATCTGCTCTCTTGCCACCAAATTGTACATCTCTTGGCAATCTTTTACTTACCCGCCCTTCACCAAACCATCCAGTGCCTTGCAAAAGGAATCTACACAATGCACCCAGGCCTGACAGGGCAGCTTCTGGGGGTCCTTAAACTTTTCCCTATACTTTTCTGGGGTGAGGCCATACTTCCTGCAAGGGTGTCCTTCGGATACCTAATCCTGTACCCCTTCTCTAGGGCCAATAGCTCATCCCTCTCTTTACTAGGTTTGTGCCTCAAGATACTACCCCCCCCCCCAATCTCCCTGAGGGACCCTATTCATCTCCAGAGCAACACCATAGACTCAAACCACTTGCCAATGGCATCTCCCACAGCAGAGCTAGGCACCAGATCCTTTGGAATGTGGACCCTCTTGTCTCCAGAGGGCACTGCTGGTACGCTGCCACAGGTAATGCTGTATTCCACCTGCTTAGCTCTGATGTCCAGCTCTCTGAGACTTAGCTGATGGACCATTCTCCTCTCTTCCATGGCTAGTCTATTTTTTTCCACAGCTTTTTCAGCCTCAGCCTTCTCCCTTGCCAAAGCTCTCTCACCCTCAACCTTCCTTTCCTTTGCTTCCAATTTGAGGTTGGCCATTTGCAACCCAATCTACCTCTCAGTCTTCTTGTCCACCCGCTTCTAGGAGAACACGCCTATTGAAGATACACTACTCACCTCTCTGGCAGGGAGTTCCAATTCAGGAGACAAGTCATCCTCCTCCCCTAAGTGCTGCATCTCAGGGCGTGCATGTAGGCCCTGTAACTTCAATTCATCCTCCCGTATTGGTTCGCTCTCCCAAATAATAGAAAATACCACCCTCCCAAACGGAGGCTCAAACACGACGAAGCAATACAAACAAACACCACCAGGAAAGGGATTTCACATTTATAAAATGAAACACATCTAAAGACTGTTCTCAGAACAAGTCATGGGGTTTTATTCGTGCAACACTCTCTAACAGGAAGGCTTTCCCAGATGTCAAATGAACAACATTCAAATGTATATATATATATATATATATATATATATATATATATATATATATATATATATATATATGTATATATATGCAAGCAATAATATAACACTTATAAGTAGGCAAATGCTACAGTTAAATGCATGCATAATAAAATGAAATGAAATGCAAGCAGATAATAATATAGAATGAAACACAAGTAGATATTACTGGACGTCTGCTGCAAGAAATCAGAAAGATGTTATGAATGAAAGATGTACACACTAAATACATCTGATGATTATAAACACTGAGACTTGGATGTGCACACAGACACTCACACATCACAATGAAAACACCTTAGATGGATATAACCACTGGAGACTTTATTGCGCATTAAAACACACTCACACATCACAATGTCAATACTCAAAGAAAACACCTCACTGTATGCAAAACTTCATCTTGGCCCACTCCAGACTGGGGAATCCACAGCCGGGGTCGAGACTCAGCAAACTAGGTTTCTGCACTGAAGAGGCGTCTGTCGTTCCTGCCCAAATCCCAGTTTTCAAGTCAACAAACCCCAGCTTTATAATCTCAAAACACACTAGAAGTTTCCGTGAGCCCTCCACTGCACCAAGGAAACTTACTGGAGTTGGCCAAAGGCAAAAGAGTTCTCACATTCCTTCTGCACTCTCACGTATTCCAGCCTTTATCTTAACGAAGCTTACAAAAGTCACCAGCAGTACAGTCAACAATCTCCAAAAGCAAAACAACCTTGACCGTGAATAGCCTAAACAACTTGAGTTGTCTGGGGGCCTGCCTGTGTGCGCAAAAGCTCAAGCTAGCTGACAGAATTCAAGATGGCATGAGGGCATGTCAAAGCCAATAGTAAGAACTTCATAATACTTCCCAGTGTACAACACAATGCACATTTATGCGACACTGTCTATAGCATCACACCCTTATCTCCCAATGTACAACATAATGCACATTTGAGAACCACTGCTTATTACACTGTACTTTGAGACCAAGAAGTACATTCCACACCTCTCTCTCTCATGCTTTCAAATGCACATCCCACATGTTCTGTTCCTGGCAAGGCTGTTCTACTCTGTGAAAGCTCTCCCCCTCCACAGCTACAAGAAGACACACAAGAAATTTTCAAGGAAAATTGCACATGCAGGAAAAATGAAGTCCTACATTCAAGCTAGGATAAAGTAAAACACCAAAAGTCAAATAAAATAATGGTAGTCAAAGGTCATTACATGGTTTCAATACATAGGAGTGCCTCTAGCACTACACCTCCTCATCGCCATCGTCTGTTGCTGTCAACTGGTGAAGCTCTGCCCAGGCCCTCAGAGCTTTCTGAAGCACCGATTTTCTGATGCATTTCCTGGTTGGAAGTCCCCTTTCCTTACAGAACTGCTTGAGTTCAACAACAGTGTAGCTCACCGGGTTGATGAGCTCAAATTCCATTCTTACAGGTATAGTCACAGACAGTCAGGTAGAATGAGAGTTAATTTGGTAAAGCTAAAGAGCCAACCAAGGAGAATACATGTGTTTTTAATGAAATGTTACAAAACAATTTTTCAGGGATTTTTAGTGTAACAAAAAATCATTGGATGGCACTACACAAAACACAAGTCCAAATCTCACAGCTGAACACCAATGTTGGAAATTGGGTTACTGGTTGAGGAGGGTGAAACCATACTCAATCAGTAACCACAATCTCTGTCAGGGCGAAAGACAAGGAATCCCCAAAGCAACCTGTGTTTAATTAACCCCCTGGTAGCTTGGCATGAAAGCAGTCAGGCTTAACTTAGAGGCAATGTGTGAAGTATTTGTGTAACACTACAAACAGTAATGAAGCGAAAACATAACACAAGAAAAACCCCCACACAATTTAGAAAATAGAATGAAATGTAATAAACATGTAAAAGCAAGAGACACACAGATGATGGACAGAAGGCATGGGGAGCAAAAAAACAATGGATTTAGGCCCAGATCTCTGTACTGGGGTGAATGTAGGATATTGTTCTGCATTCTGTCCATCAATTGTTCTTTTAACATTTGCCACCTCGAGTGGGATGAGTATGCCCTGACCTGGGTCCCGTGCTCTCCATGCCACTGGAGTCAAGCTATCCTGGCTGATATGGGGTGAAACCCCAAAACCGGTCCAAGCATGTTTGTTTTCAGTCCAGGGAGGACCTGGCCTGGCAGTTCGAGCTGGACTGTTCACATTGGGCGTAGGGTCAAGACTGATTTGCATATGGCTGGGTTCAAACTGGAACACCATGGAGAGCAAAAAACGATGGATTTAGGCCCATATCTCTGTACTGGGGTGAATGTATGACATTGTTCTGCATTCTGTACATCAATTGTTATTTTTATGTAATAAATATGTGATACAAAAATGACAAAAACCCAATCAGTATAACCGGAGGTATGCAATTTTAAAGACTTCAGGTAAGTAAAGCGTCTAAAAGAAAAAAGTGCCACTGACTGCTATCTGGTCATGCAAGACCGTTTGAAAGTCACAAGTTCAGCTTAATCTCAATGGAGTGTAAGCTGGATACAGGGACCAGGTAAATCCTGCTAAAAGAGTTGCCTTCAAAAGTACAGCCTGAGAAGTTCAGCTTGCAAACCTTCCCATTTAATTCATGCAAGTCACCCCTAAGGTAGGCCCAAGGCAGCCCCTGGAACAGGGTGCAGTGTACTTAAAGGGTAGGACGTGTGCTGTTGCGTTTTACATGTCCTAATAGTGAAATACTTCTAATTTCGTTATTCACTATTGTAATGCCTATCTCTCCCACTGGGTAACATTGGGATTGCCTAGAAATATATTTTAAGTGTAATTTCCCATTGGGAGCTGATAGAGATTTGAAGTTTGGGGTCTCTGAACTCACAAATTAAAAACACATCTTTGATTTTTAATTTGCGTGTTTGAAAATGCCACTTTTGGAAAGAGGGCAGTTTCTTGATTAACCATTCTGTACCTCTGTAGAATCCACATCTGGGTTAGGATGACAGTTAGGCTCTTGTGCATTCACTCTAGAGATTCAGGCAAAGGGAGGTGAGATGTGCCTTGCATATCCTGATGGGCCATCACCAGTGGTGAGTGGAGTTGTCACGGGCACCTGAATAGGGCTATGCCTGTCCTCACATAAAGGTGTGGCCACCCTCATGTCGTGTGTCTGGAGCCAGGCCAGGGAAAGGCAGTGTCTAGTGCACTACAAAGTCTTTCCTTTAAAGTTTGCCTACTTCAAAGGCAGAAAGGGAATCAGTATTGGACCGCTGACACTCAAATCAGAACACTTCTGGACTGAGGACATTCTGACAGGAAGAAGAGCTGGATGCTGTAAGAGAGGCTGCCACTCTGCCCATTGCTTTGCTCTGCTGACCTGCTGCTTGCTGTTTCTGTCGTGGGAGTGAAAGGACTAGACTTTGCTTTCTGTATCCTGCTTCCAAGGCTCTCAAAGGCCTTGTGTGTGCTTGCCTCCTGTTAAGAAGTCTCAGGGCCATCAAAGACTTCACCTACCAGTGTCTGGGCTCTACTGATGAGAGTCCTGACTTGCCAAGTGGTGCCAAATCCAGTTCCTTGGCCCTTAGAAGTAGAATCTGGTGAACTGAAGGATCTACATCTACTTCCAGTGTCTTTTTGTATTGACGTATCGCTACAAACTTCAACGCATCACCACTGACAGCACCGGAGCGCGGTTCCCGATCAGTTCATTGACCACAGCTTTCACTGCAGTCTCAACTTTCCACCGCAGTGTGTCAGAAGAACCGCCACAGCGTGAATTTCAAGCAATGCATCACCGAAGCCCGTGACACACTGCTCCAACTCGGATGCAGCTCCTGCTTAATCGCTACGCAATCAACACAGCACGTCTACATTTTCGTCATTTCGTCCCTTGGCTCCGCTTTCTTCATCGACGCTGCCCGCAGTAAGGAACCGAGGCCATGCGTTCGGAGATCAACACATCACCTCCCCTTCCAATAAGGAACTGACTCATCGCCTCCCCTGACAATAAGGAACTGATGCATCACCACCCCTGTGTAGAAGTAAGGAACTGATGCATCACCTCCCCTGGCAGTAGGGAACCAAAGCATCATCACCCATTTGGTGTTGCAGCAAGCACAATGTAATTCATTTTATTTATTTATTTATGTACTTACCTCCATTCAGCCGTATGCCGGACTTTACTAGCCCCCACCCTGTCCCTCCCCCGCCCCGCCTCACCGCCCTGCAGCACTCCCTCCAGGAGCCGCTTCTGCCCATAGGAGTAAGGAACCAATTTATTGCTTTGCTTTTCCAGCGTCTCCCTTCCCCTGCGCCTGTTTCATCTTTGAAGTTTGACGCATTCAAGGTACTTTGTGTTAAAAGAAATGCATCCATAGATTTCTATGGATCGACACATCACCTCCCCTTTGTAAAGTGATATTTTTACTTGCTTTCTGTTGGATTGTTGTCATTTTGGGCTTGTTTTATTCAGATAAATATTGGCTATTTTTCTAAACTGTTGTGGACTAATTTTGTCGTGTTTTCACTGTATTACTGCGTGTGTATGTACAAATGCTTACACATTGCCTCCGAGATAAGCCTCACTGCTTGTGCCTAGCTACCAAGGGGGGAGCAGGGGTTATCTTAGTTGTGTGACTCCCTTACCCTGACTAGAGTGGCGGTCCTTACTTGGACAGGGTGCAAACCACTGCCAACTAGAGACCCCATTTAGAACAACCTCCTTATGTGTTTGTCTCCTCTGTCTGGGTTGATACATTGCACAACACTTTTGTCAGAACACGCTCCACAGGACCCGGATGATGAGATAAGGGTCCACCTCCCGACGTTACCAGCACCCTGAATATGTAATACAGGGTGCTCGCACTATCAGGCGAGGCAAAAAAGGTAAGGGAAAGGGTCCGCAGGGAGAAAGGACCTGAAATGACAAAAACAACACAGTGTATAAACAGGGCAACATAAATGACTACTCTCATGAATTCTCGCTAAACCCTGAATACCTGTATATTGCAGCACGTCCTATAGGATGTTACACTTGGTATTCTATCCAAAAGTTTCTAGAAACAAACACAACAATAAAACATTTGTTACTCATGTCTTGCATATACTATATATGCTAATGAGTTTGACTTTTAGCACACCAAAGAAAAGAAATAGTAACCTTCTCTTCTTCCTGCTGAAGCTATGTTCTGAGTATTCCCATTTCCCTCACAATAAAGTAAAATAGAGAATCCACTCTTTCTTCAAAGTGCTTTCCTGGTTTGAACCTTTTAATGGGGCTTCTTCACAAAGCATAGATATAACAACGAATAAGGATATAACGGGAACGTGTAGTTGTGACCACCTCCTCCGTTCCGTTTATTATTGTCCTGTGAATAGTTCGGCACTGAGCTAAAGTCGGCAACATGTGGTTTACCACCACCACTGTGCTCCGCTCGTATCTCCTCAAACAAATGCGGAAGTGAACCTTATCGGCAACGGGTAGCTGCGACGACTACTACGTTCCGGGTGAAACAGTAGCTACTGTGGAATTACATACGGCGGCGCGTAGGACTTAACCCACCTCGTTCCGCTGCAAGGCACACAAACAATGTTCCTAAATAATATGGCTGACACGGCAACCCGAAGCGGAATACTTCTGGGCTCCGCTCAACCTAAAACAGCTTTAGATCCAAACAATAAACGGCAGCGCGAGTTAGCATCACTCGGCACCCCACCATTCCGTCATCGATAAGATATGGGTCAAAAGGCCAATGGGGCAATCCCGCGAATTGCTGTGAACAGATTCCTCTTACCCACTGATTCTACAGCTGCACAGAGGTACTCATTCCCGGAGCAGTAGGACGCAGTGTCTCCCCTCCGACATCAAGGAACACTGAAAACAGGAAGCAGAATTAAGCAATCGCGCAGGACCGCCTTATATGTCATGAAAGAAAGGCTCATGGGAATTGTAGTTTCTGTAGTCATTAAGGCATTAGGCAGGCGCGCTGTTGTAAATCCTGACAACTTTTACCTCAGGCCCTTGCAATGGAGCACTATTTTGCTGTAAAGACACCCTATTTTAACTCCTTCGGCACTTATGACGAGCTCATTCCCGGCTAATTGCTCCTGTGAGGGCGTTCCACATGAGTGGGCTCAGCTCGTCATGAGCACAGCTCCGCCTTGCAACATGACGAGCTGGGCTCGTCATGAGTACTGAGGCATCGCGCGCGGCCCCCCTCCCCCACACCGCGGGGAATTAGCCTCGGGGCGAAGGGGTTAAGATGTCCTACATAAGACTGTGTACCTTCCCATCACCCTAGCAATTGAGATAATGGAATCAGTCCCAGAAATGCCCACGTTTTCGCGGACCATCTCAGAGGGGCCCCTTTTCTCCGGGGCCAGATCTTTTCATCGCTTGACCGGTTATGCATTAAATCTTGTTTAGTAATAGAGGATATAGCACTATGGCGGGTTTCAGGCTCACCAGGTATTTTTGTCTGTCTTTCTTATGGAGCTTACTAAATTACAGTAATGATGACTCTTGACTAGTAATCTTCTCATCCATGACTTCAGCTACCCTACTCAGAAAATCCTCAATGAGTGGTTAACGCAATGCTCCCCTCTTTGATTTTGTTCTTGAAAGATATTTCCAGCTGGAAGGGAGCCTTTCTCTTTACCATTGAACCTTTAGTAGTCATGTTTTTCTAAAGATTGCAAATTGCTTATAAGACCTGCCTTTTTCTATGAGTTTGTGTTTAAATTTCAAAGAGGATCGCAATTCGGGGACCATAATCCATCAGTGACGGCCTGGGAAAAAGCCTGACAGCTATAGGTCAACATAGTCTGAGGAGCCCACCCCAGGTCAGTCTCTCCAATATAAACTTTTAGCAGGGAAACATTTGGAGTTTTAACCTGCCTGTAGTATGTTTCTGGTGAGCAGGGCTGCATGTCTGGATTGCTGCTCTCTTTTTCTGGACTAGGCAGATGGACATGGCCTTGGCCGGGCTTCACCGGGATGCGCCTGTGTGCAACCTGTGCAGTGCAGGAGACTGGCGAGATTTAGATGTCTCTCTGATGAAAGGGCGGGATTTCGAAAATGCAGAGGAATTTGGCTCTCTGTGTCCCCCATACAGCCCAGACAAAAGTTTTCTCCCTCGCAGTGAGTGAACTTGTGACATTTATGCAGTGCTTAATTTGAGCCAATGGTTTCTGGTGCTCAGCACCAACACTGGAACTATAGTTTCAGGCACTTTTTTGGTAGGCATGGAGATTAAGTGATATGCTCTGAATCACAGAATGTTGAGCCAATGCGGAGACTCAAACCTGGGGCCATATTATCAAGAAAGGGCGATACATTATCACCGCTTTTATCGGAAGGAAACTGCCACTAAATCAGCCATAATGGGCTTGATATTATGCCCTTGTGAATTCCCATAGAAGCCCAGGTTAACACCCGAACCTGAGCTTCTATGGGAATTCACAAGGGCATATTATCAAGCCCATTATCGCTGCTTTAGCGGCAGTTTCCTACCGATAAAAGCGGCGATAATGTATCACCCTTTCTTGATAATATGGCCCCTGGTTTCCCAGCTCCAGAGTCTGCAACTCTGCATCCTCTCCCCACTTCCTGGTTAGTAGTTGGATCTGTTTTAGGCAGCATTAAAGGAGAAATTGCTGGTGCAAGCTACCTCGTGACGAGAGCCCGGCACTTATTTGTTTTTACAAATTGACCACTGCATATATGTAACACTAGGACTGAGGTCATTCTAAATGTATTGCATAATATCATGTGATATCTAGCCTAAAGTCATTAATACTGGTAAAGATGATAGAATAAATGTGGAATGTATCTAAATTCTGGCATTTTAAATTTTTTTTAAATGTTTGTATTGTTGATTTTTTTTTCTAACAGTACAAAAAAACAGAGGCTGCACCACACTCCTCCCATCGCGACGATTCCACCGTGTTTTACTTTTGAGTCAAACTCAGATATTACCTGTATAACGTTTTGAGTCTCCAGTAATCGTAAACCAATGCACCTGAAGGAATAAACCTTCTTCAGCACAGTGTCCTTAAATGCAGCTCTGCTCTGAGTTCCGTTTTTCTGCATCATGCATCACAAACGTCTGTTAGATAGGAATTTTCTAGAATGATTGCACCCATTCTGCCTTATCTTAGAATTCCACAAGGTTCTCAGCTAAATGCTGGCTTGAGACAGTGCAGCGTGTTCATTCAGGAACGTGCACTGCTTAATCTCCCACAGGGAAGACATGTTAAATATAAATAAATATAATAAATATAAAATATTAATAAATATAATATATAAAAATATATTAAAAGCAGCCTTCTCTTTAAGTAGTCAGCTCGACGTCCATCTCGTGGGAATCCACCAATAGCCATTTGACATTCTCTGTCCCTACACACACACACATATGGATTGGTTTTCTCTGACGTAATGACATATTTGTTCGTTTCTATGTGAAGAAGAGGAGACAGACAAACTGATAACCGTTGGACAGGGTCCAGGCCCACAGAAGAGAGGCAGGAAATGGCGCACTTTATCTGCGTTAAGCAGGGGCACACTCTGCCGCACTCTCCTTGACACCGGCAGATGTCAGGAACCAGACTGGCTGCTGATAAGGAACCCCGAGGAACAGACAAGATGGCAGCGAACACCTTCCTAATGCCTAAAGATTTCCTATTTCTAATTTAGTTCTCCGCTATCAGAGCTAACAAGTGAGGCCCGCTCCTGCTGATTGTAAGCTACTTCAAGCATGCAGCCCGCACAGCTCTCATTCCCCTCCCCCCTTCTGGTTGTGTGTTTTCTGAATGCCACAGCGCCATAATCGGGAAGAGAATGGAGTCTTATGGCTGGAGCTGCCTACTTTGGAGCTGAAGAACCGGGTTTGAGTCTCAGCATCCTGTGATTCTGGGCAAATCACTTAGGGGCACATGCATCAACGAAAATACTGATCGCAAACGGGCAGATTCTTCGTGACCCGTATTTTTGCATTTGGGATGCATCAACCGAAATGCAAATTTGCAATTTAAGTAATCGCAAAATTTGCAATTACTTAAATTGCGAATGCATTTGGGGAATCGCAAATTGCGATTCCCTAAAGGCAATGCATGATGAAATTCCAAATTGCGAATTTGCAGTTAGGGATCGCAAATTACCATCAATTTGAGCTTGATGGTAATTTGCAAAAACTTTTTGCACCCTTGAAATTGCATGCGCAATTTGCGAGTACCTATTTGGTTGTTGCAAATCACGCATGCAATTCCCATTCATTCCTATGGGCCTCTAAGCCCATAGGAATGAATGTGAAGCAATTCCTTAGTTGTGATTTGCAATTTGGGGGTCGCAATTAATGAATTTGTAGGAATCACAATTTTTTTTTGCGATTCCTAGATGTATAGGGATTTGCGAATCCTAAATAGCGATTTCTTAAAATTCACTATTTAGGATTCGCAAATCCTGACTTTGATGCATGTGGCCCTTAATCTTCCCGCCCCTACCAAAATATGAATGTGTTCTTGTGTAACGTAACTGGTGCTCATGTAAAGCGCACCAATACCTTCGGGTCGAATTCGCGCTATATAAATCTATAAAAAAAATAAAAATAATATTGACTGCCTAGCAGCCTTGTCTTCAAGGCCTTATGCTAGATTACACAAATAGCGTAAATGCCGGCCAATTTTGCACTGCTACTAAAAACGTTGCAGACTCATCCAGCCTGACATCTAGTGCAAAAGCGATATAAGTAACTCAGGATCAATGTGAAAAAGACATTTTGCATCAGTCGTTTAGTGCAATCATATGTTCAAGACTGGTGCAAAGTTGCCCGGCAAATTTCCTGTAACTAATTAAAAAGATCAGGACCATGGTGCTCCACAAGTGATAGTTTCTATTTTTGCCTTAATGCACATCAGTATATTCACTCAATTGTCTTCAAGATTCTACGAACTAAAGATTACTTTGTTGCAATCCCTTGGGAGGTAGATATGTTTTTTACACATTTAAATCAAGCATTCCTAGATACCTTTGTTATGAAACCACATATTCTATGCCATTCCGCTTCTGTAAAGGTTTTACTTCATTTTTCTTCCCATTTCATTTTGGAATTTTCTATATTTGCATTGATTGTTGTTCTGAGTGCTCTGCTTAACCAAGTGACAGCGGTACCCCCATCCTCATCATAAGTATTGGTTGCTCCGTCTTGTCTACTGAGGTTTTGTCTGATTTACATCTCCAAATCTGGCCTAGCCCATATTTTAATTTGATATAATTGACAAACTGGCCCACTGGTTGTCCACATTGACTTCTAACCTCCTTAAATAGTTTCATTTCCCCAGTTTCATAGGTCACACATTTTGCTGCTTCCTGCTGCAATCCATGTTTCCTTCACCGCTGTCTATCCTATACCCCCTGTTAGACTTGGCGCTTTTTGCTGGGTTATCCCCAAACTTTTTACATCCTAATTTTCTGACCCTGTTCTTGATGGCTATAGGACTCTGGGCACTTTACCACTGCTGGTCAGTGCTAAAATGCATATGCTCTCTGTGTAATTTGTGATTCTGACTAGTTATCCATGACTGGCATATTTGATTTAATGGTAAGCCCCTAGTAAAGTGCACTGAGTGCGCCAGGCCCGTAAATCAAATGCTACTAGTAGGCTTACAGCACTGGTTGTGCCACCCACATGAGTAACCCTGTAAATGTGTCACAGACCTACCACTGCAGTGTTTGTGCGCACAGTTTTAAACTGCCATGTCGACCTGGCAAGTGCACCCACTTGCTAGGCCCAAGTCTTCCCTTTTCTTACATGTAAGGCACCCCTAAGGTAGGCCCAAGGTACCCCCATGGGCAGGGTGCAGTATCAGTGAAAGCTAGGACATGTACTGGTGTGGTTTACATGTCCTGATAGTGAAATACTGTGTATTTCGTTTTTCACTATTGAAAGGCTGTATGCCCCATAGGCTAACATGGAAGCGTCTTTGTACCTTTTACAAGTGTAAACTTTCCATTGGGACAAGATAGAGGAATAGAGTCCAGGCTCTCTGAACTCAGGATTCAATAACACACCTTTTAGTATAGGTGGTTTTTAAACTGCATGTTTGAAAATAACACTTTTAGAAAATGGGCATTTTCTTGCTTTACCATTCTTTGAGCCAATGACTAGTTGGGTATTCACTGTCTGGTTTTGGAGTGACAGGAGCTGGGGATGTGCATTCACTCTAGACCATCACAAAGGGGGTTGGGGGGGTTGAGGTGTGTCCTGCCTTGTCTGGGTGACTCATCGCTAGGCTGAATAGACTTGGTCCGCATTTAGAGTGGTGGGAGGAGTTCCACTAACACCTGAATAGGCTGTGTCTCCTTTGCACAATGCAGTCTCCACCCCCACTGATAATGCTGCACCAGGGAGATCAGAACTGGTTTGGACTAAGCTCAAAGACTCTGAAGCAAAGAGAACAATGACAATATGGGGTATAAGTATAAGACCTTAAACCCCAAGACTTTAGATTACTTCTGGAAATAAGAGGACCCTGCCAAGAGGAAGAGCTGTGTGAGAAGCGCAGTTTTTTCTGTGTGAGGGGTGGGTTGGCCTGCAGTTGATGCTTTTGTCTTCGTGGAGGAAAAGGACTGACTCTTAGAGCCCTGCTGGGGTATCCTGCTTCTGAAGAATATTCAAGGGCTTGTGTGTACTTGCATCCTGTTGGAAGTCACAGGGAAATAAAATACTTCAGGAAAGATCCATGCTGGATCTAAGAGTAACCTGCCTGGGAGGAGAACTGAAAAGCTGTGTGAGGAGCGCTGCCCCTGCGGTGCATAAGGTGGGCCAACCAGCAGTCGCTGCTCCTATCTCGAACAGGATAAAGTACTGAACTGTTCCTTGCCAAACAGCACATGGTAAACACTGAATTCTTCATTTTGAGAAGGATCCTGCCTCGTGTGCCCGAAAGCGCATGGTGAGCGCTATCTGAGCAGTCCCCTTAACAAAAGCATGTGTTAAGCGCTTTAGTCCATTCTGGTAACAGCACAAGAAGCATGGCATGCCCTGTGTGAAGAGCTTCAACGACCATTTAAAATGTAATATGCTATGTGCCACTAGTGTAATTGGGCTTTTTATGTACCACTGGTGATATCGAGTGATTTGTGTATTTTAGCTCTAACCTAACTACTGCATTTCCATCCCAAATATGCCGTCATGTTGTGCTTTGTAATTACGGGATAACAAGTGCCATTTCAGGACCTGCATAATGTGGACAGTGATGTTGTAGGATGTGTTTATGACATGTGTAACTTATGAGTATTTACTTTATTGCACTAAATGTGGTGTTATGACAGTTGCCTAGTTGGCAAAGTAACTTATGTGGTTGTGGTCATTGTGTTTTATATACAATGTAAGTGATATTGTTATACAACCAGGTGTGGAGTCACTTTTGTGGTGTGTGCTGTATGTCACTGGTGTGTGTGTGGATTGCTCAAACGCTTTACACATTGCCTCTGGGATAAGCTTGACTGCTCTATCAAGCTATCAATGGGGGGTAGCAGGGGTTGTCTTGGGTGTGCAACTCCCTTACCCTTATTAGAGTGGTGGGTTCTGACTGGCTTAGGTGCATAGACTAGCCAACCAGAAACACCATTTCTAACACCTCCTATCCCACCAATTCTTTGCAGCGGAAGCTTAGCTGACTATGCCATTTCGCTTCTATCTTACTGACATATACAGACCAGCATCCCTTCACAATTTCAACTAGTTTTGGTACTTTCTTTCCCTTAATACTTATACTATAATTAGCTGTAACTATTGCTGCTCCTGGTGCCAATGCTTTATTACAATAGTGAGCTACTGGGGGTTTGGATTCATCCTACCATTTTGCTATCCATCGTGTCAGTGCTGCCAGATAGTAGTATACTAGATCAGAGACGCCCAAGTCCATCATCGATCATTGGATACATGATCTTATTGTGGACTGCTCTAGTCCTACAATAATCCCACACTATTCTGTTTAAGTTGTGAACGAATCTTCAAGGAAGCCCTATGGATATTTTAACAAAGTAATATGAGAGTCAAGGCAAGACAATCATTTGGTTCAGGGCTACTCAGCCCATTATCAATATTGGGAGTCAGCAGCACCAGAAGGCTGTTAGACCGCATAATGCAGACATATCAAGCTCTTAATTGCCATCACTTATGTCTTTAGGGGTTCTGCTTATTTTAATGCCAGGTATGGTGAGCCCATTGTTTGCCTCATTCCAGTAATATATGAGATAAAATACAACCTGGTGTATATTATAAGAATAGTGAACGTCTCCTAGGAGTTCCATACCCGTATAGAGGAAAGATGCAGAAGGCTGAGATCCTTTCTAATATATTGAAAATTCGAGGTGACTTGCAATATCCTTTTAATGTATGGCAAGGTGTATTTTATTCATTATAATTCATAGTCACATCCGAACCCTTTATCCAAACCATTTAAATCATTGGTGTCTTGCTCCTTCATATAAAAGAGATAATATGTTTGCTGAAATGTAGAATAAAAGTGGAATGTGTAGTGCAACATCGAATACACTAAAACGCAGTTAGTAATTTGTTGCAAAAATGCTTTAGAATTAGTTTAATGTAAATCAGATAAAACAATTGTGTAACTCAGAATGTGAAGAAGCATGCAGAGATATTCTGTTATTCTTATAGCGACCAACAGTGTGCAAAAAGTAAACAGGTTGCCACACATATCTCCAGTCGGCTGACCACTGTTTGAAGAAAAATAGATAGAAGAATGAAAAGCCAGCTCTGTTTTTGGTTATATAAAATGCAGATGTTATCATGCTCTGTGACCTGTCTTTCACCTTGACTGCTAGCTCAGGCAGCTGGCATTATGACATCGCTACTCAACTGTAATACGTTATTACAGTTCAGCATCTATGCAATTTAATTATTGCAGGTGACTGGAGACATCCCAGTTTGGCTGTAATAGGACAATTAGAGACAGACTTACAAGGATTGCAGGGTTCTATGTATAACTTTATATAGAATAAAGTACCAAACGTTCTACAAAAGCAGCTAGGCAACGAAATACAGGACATCCCCATCCGTCCCCACCATTTATATTGGTTCAAAACTGAACAGTACCAGCTGCTCAAGATACTGCTATCTTAACAGAAAAAGTAAAACAGTATCACTCAGGGAGCACTCAGTGCCACCTGAGTGATATTTATATATTAAAGTACCCTATTAGGTTTATTGATTGATTGAGTGATACCCTCTGGTGTGCATTATAAGGATGTCACCAAGGAGGTACGTGGCCATGCAGAGGAATGAGGCTGAAGGCTGAGTTCCTTTATAAGATCATGTAACTTTGAGATAATTTACAATATCTCTTTAATTTACGACATAGGGTAATTTATTCCTTATAATACATTGTTACCCCGATAACCTTTGTATTCCCTAGAATACTTTACCACGCCATTAGCCTTACCCTAGAAAGATGTAATCATTGGTGTTTCGCTCCTTCATATGAATGAGTATGGCTGCAAATATCTTGAGTCACTCAGCATCCGTAGTGTAAAATGAAACCTGCCAATATACATTTAGTATTTTAATTAATATAGCATATTATATGCTGTGCATTCCATGTCCCTTCAAAACAGCTTTAATTAATGTGCTGTAACATACAGACTGTTCCTGCTATTGTATAATGAACTATAGCCTTGCAAAACATAAGCAAGCTGCTATACATTGCCACCCTGTGCAACCCGAGCGACATTTCCATATGAATGTTTAACAGGTGGAAGGGGATCATAGCTCAGTGTTCTCATTTGATTAATGTGCCAGAGAACTAAGGGCCTTCATTCGGGTTGGTGGATGGGATACTCCATCAAAACATGCTGTATATCTCATCCGCCATAGTACAAGTGCTGCAGGCGATAATGCACATGCAGTACAGCGAACGGGATATCATTCGGATTATATCGTCCACCGAACTTTAAATAAGATACTAAGGGGCATATTTACAAGAAGAGCGACAGAGCGTGGCGTTAGCCTTGCAGCAGGGTAGCACTGTAATCACAACAGTATGGCGCAGACCTGCGTGTCCCTCTGCGCTGGTGTTAACTACAGCTGCCAGGCGCAAACGGAGGCACCCTTGCACCATAGTGCAAAGGTGCCTCCATTATGGGGATTATTGTTTATGTGCCGGAAGGTGTCCTTTCCTGCCATAATCAATCTTAAATGGCGATTTGCAACTTCTATGTGTGCTGCCTTGTGCAGCACACATACAAGTTGCAACTCATAATTTTTAAAATGATTAAGTATAAGTCTAGAAAGGGACACCTTCCTGCACATAACAATCATGCATGGTGTTTTGCTGTTTTTAATTGTCCTGCACAATGCAACACACATAGAAACACCAAAAACGAGGAGAAATTAAGCATTTCTCCCCACTTCACCATGTTAAGACCAGGTTCTTTTGGCCTTAATTTTGTTTTCCCCATATTTATGCCACTCATGTAAATATGGGGCAGGGTCAAAATCAGTGGGTGTTGCGGTGGAATGCCCACCGCAACACCAATTGTCAATCCCTTTCAAGCTAAGTATAGCGTGCAAGGGTGCCTTATTTACAAACCAGCGTTAAGCCACGTTAAGTGGCTTAACATAGCCTTGTAAATAAGATGAGGCGCACATCGCCACAGGAACATCGAAAACAGTGATGCTCCAGTGGCAATAGGGGCTTGTTAAATATCCCCCAGGTTTAAGAACACAGTTGAATACAGTTTCACTATAGTAGGTTTGACCCTTTTGTGATTATTCCATTTTGCCGATGGAATCAGTTTGATATCAGCTGCACTAATGGAACACAATTCAAGAACAGAAGTGAATAGAGAAGATATGCAGGCCTGGTTCAAAAAGGTAGGGTGAGTATTCGAAAAGTCCACCATTATTTCTCGTAAGTCAATATTCTGTGTGCCTCTGCTGGTTTGTGTATTGGCTGTGTGATTTTGGAGAGACAGGGGTTGGGGATGTACATTCACTGTAGACAGCCACAAAGGGGGTTGAGGTGTGTCCTGCTTTTCCTGGGTGACTCATAGCTGAGCTGAATAGACAATGGCTGCATTTAGAGTTTCACTTAAACCTGAATAGGCAGTGTCTCCTCTGCACAATGCGGTCTCCACCTCCTGTAGTGATGTTGCACTAGAGAGGACAAAACTGGTTTGGACTGGGCTCAGAGACTCTTGCCACAAAGAGAAAATGGGGTATAAGTAGTGGGCCTTAACCCCAGAGAGCTAGATCACTTCTGGACTCAAGAGGAACCTTTAGCCAAGGAGAAGAGCTGGAGAGCTCTAAGGAGGAGTACTGCCCCTTTGCTGTGTGCTTTGCAAGGTTAGCCTGCAGTTGCTGCTTCTCTCAAGGAAGAGAACAATGACTGGAACTTGGCTGAGAACCTGCTTGAAGATTGCTCTCCAAGGGTTTGTGTGTGCTGCCCTCCTGTTATGAAGTCTCAGGGACACAAAGACTGATGGGAGCTCTGACCTGCCGGGAGGTGCCTATTCCAGTTGTGGGCCTCTGGAGATTGTTTCTGCTGTTGGGAGCTGGAAAAAACATAAAGAAAGCAAGAAAACATCCGATTCCGCGACCTGCGCCGAGGTCAGGGGCACCACTTGTAAAGAGCCCGATGCACCGCCCCAGCTCCGACAGCCGTCGACGCTTGCAGTTATCGGCCTTCCTGACACCAGCACTCGTACCCAAGCCGTCACCCCCTTCATCTTGTTATAGCAGAGGCGATATCCATTGAGGGTGACTTCACAAACTCTTTGACTTCACATCGCCTCACCGGAACCGACACCTCACTGCTGACGCAGTCTAACTTTCCCTGCCCTGGAGTCGACTTGTCACCTCCTTACTGACACAACGCCTTGCCTCCCCATTGGCAATCAGGGAACCAGCCTTGACCTCGGGATCGACGCCCCACCTCCACGATGCCGTGCATTGTCGTGACCTCCCGGTTGGCGCCCTACTTTGGATTTCTACCTCTCACTAGTTTGTAATAGCAGATGGTGGAGCTATTTGTTTCTACAAGTGCTATTTCTGAGATAACTGTTCTAAAAGTCATATATTGATAGATGTATGTTGGATTTTGTTGCTCTGGTCTTGTTTGGTTTAGATAAAGAAACTTTATTTTTCTAAGCTGGTGTGGTGCCCATTTGTGCTGTTTTCACTGTGTCATTGTGCGTTTTGAGTACAAATACTTGACACGTAACCTTTAAGCCTATCAGCTCGTGCCTAGCTACCAAGGGGGTGAGCAAGGGTTATCTGAAGTGTGTGACTCCCTTACCCTGACGAGAAGCAAGGGTCCCTACTTGGAGAAAGGTACCTGCCTCTGCCAATTAGAGACCCCCATTTCAGACACCTGCAGAAAGGGCCATTTTCAACAACATGCAATCAGCAGTGTTAGTGTCTCATTCTCACAGAACAGATACAAAACTGCAGCAGCATTGCAAGCCTCTCCCTCAAATAAAAGATGCAGTACACCATCAGCACTGGAACAAACGCTCAGAAAATAGTGCAGATGGGCTTTAGCAGTGCAGGCTTCCACTCCTCAGATAAGAGGTGCAGCATGGGCAGAATACGCTGTGTAAACTTCTTTCATCTGCTGTAGAGAACTGGCAACCGCGATGCAAGCTTTCCTTCCTCACAGAAAAAGTCCAGTATGGTAACAGTTGTATAGGATTTCCTCCCTGACAGAAATGGTCCAGCTCTACATCAGGAATACCAGCTTCCTGCCATCACAGAACATATTAGGCTTTCCGTGTCAACAGTGCAAACACTCTTACCGATTTGATGCATACATTTCATATAAGTGTGTGAATTAGTCATAGTATGGATGGGAGCACTAGTCAATAATTAAATATGGGTAGGTGAATGGCTGTATTGATGCATGAGTTAGTGGCTGGAAGAATTGGCAGTAGGATGGTGGGTAGAGGTCGGAGACTCGTGGGTAAGTGGGAGGCTGGATGGCTCATGGAAGTATGTTTGGATAAATGCTGAATTTGTGTGAAAGGATGGACGAGTAGATGAATGGATGATGTATGTGGCTGGAAAATGAAAATGAAATCATATTGTTTGTTGATGCATGGGTATTTGTGGATAGGTGGGTGATTGTCCTTTTGTGTGTGCCTGGGTAGATTAATGGTCGTGGTCATGGTGTGTGTATGTGTGTATGCGTACTTGTGAACGTGAAGTCATGTGTGGATGGGTGTCTGTAATTTACTCTGATGTTGCTGCTGTTGGAATTGCTCTTCTTATGCACATGCTGAGCTGTGAAAAGGGGCTTGTCACCTGTGATAGAGCAGCACCATCACCAAATATTATTGAGAATCCTGATGCTGCACAATGAACCAGGGGTTTGCAATTTCTGCACTTAGGAGTCCTACTCCTGTAGCAGAAGATTCTGAAACCAACAGATATGATGGGGCATATGTACAATGAAATGTCGGAGTGCTGAGTTGTGCCAAATTTGGCAGCGCCACGATCCGACATTTCCAAAACGCAGGGCTGTGCCTTATTTACAATAAATACGGCGCACCCTTATGTATCCCTAGCACTGGTGCTAAAATTAGCTGCCTAGCACTAAAGCAGGCACCCTTGTACCATCGTGTAAGGGTGCCTGTGTTGCAGGAAATTATTGTTTATGTGAAGGAACGGAAACCTTCCTGCGCATCAAAAAACATTCAGGTTGATTTGTTACTTCTATGTGTGTTGCAGAATTCAGCACACATAGAAGAAGGAAATCATCATTATCTAATGATTGTTTTTGTGAAGGAAAGGAGACTTTCCTGCACATAAACAATAATTCACAGCGCTTTTCTTTTTCTATTTGTGCTGCAGAATGCCCCACACATAGAAAAAGCAAAAACGAGAAATAAAAGCATTCCTCCTCGTTTCGCCACTGAAATGCCTGCTTTTGGATTGTGTTAGTTTTTGGTGTTGAATCAGATTTACACCTCATTGTAAATCTGGGGCAGCGTCAAAAAGCAATGGATGTTGCAGTGGAACGCCCACAGCAAACCCATTGCATGCCCCGTTCACGCAGATACCTGCGTGAAAGGGTACAATATTTACAAATCAGCGTTAACCCCTTCGGTGCGCATGACAGACCCCAGCCATCATTCGTCACGTTGGGCGTGTGCGGAGGACGGCCAGGGGCCGTTGGAATCCCGCCCACTATTTAAATCGCCCGCACAGGGTGAAAATGTGAGCAGCGCCAAATGGGTTATGCCACAAAAAGTGGCTTAACACCACTTTGTAAATATGGAGCAGGGCATTGTGCCACAGAAACATCATTAAAAGTGATGTTCCTGTGGTCCAACGTCATTGTAAATATGCTCAGTGTCTTTCATACGGTTCTGTGTCTCTGTCACTGCGGCTGTAAAACAGACAGAAAAGATCATAACAGAAAGAATAAAAGCGAGCGGTGCAGAATAAGGCATAACCAACTGCGGTCTGTGCAGATAACAGCCTTGGGGCTGTGTAAGGGGAGATCCAGAGGGAAAATTAATTATTTATTTAATTTTCCCTCTGTATTGTCCCTTGGAATCTCCCCTTACACGGCCCACCGCTTTACCTGCACAGACCGCGGCTGGGCATAACATGTAGTGGCACTGAAAATAAAAGAAGTTGACATGTACATTCCAGTTCTAAGATCACACACTCAACTGTGACTCAATCAAGAGTATTAATCATATGACCTGAGTTGTTTGAACATTAACTATTTACAGCTCTTAGGAATGACACAGCATGCAACACTATGAGAAGTAATCAGTCATATGCTAATGAATTGTACGTAAAGTGTATCCGTGCCTGCTTGTACTGCTGCAATTCTCAGATTACTTTTGGAACGACCACAGACATGGGTATCTTGATCCACTTCCACACTGCAGAAAAGGAACCATGACAGTCCAAGCAGAACCCTGGGAAAGTGGGTGGTGCAGACCTGGCAGCTGTGAAAACGCGACTTGCCTAGGGAAACCCGTAGTGCCAGAGTGCGTCAAACACAACGCGTTTGGCACCTAGTCAAGAAATCTAGGCCTGTGTGACAAAACATACGGCTTCATTGAAGTTGGGGAGTGGGGTGGTTTCTACTGTGTGAAAAGGAGTTACAAAAGGAATGTCTTTTACCCCAAAAAAACTGTATAGAGTCTGCAATCCTCAACGAGGAGTATTCCCAAACATGTTCCCTTGGGTTGAGAGAGGTCCTCAGGGACTACCCTAACTACACCATGACTAATCTCAGGGAGAAAGTCTGGTCTTATCCTGTTTCCTCTGTCCCATTTCTTTTCTAGTTCCATAATGTCAATGTGGCCTTATGCATTAGAAGACTAGAAGGGGCAGTCTTTATCTTCTTGCGGCGGTAGACTACACCATTGTGTCTTGCATAATGGATTGCATCCTCCTTATGTGCGGTAACTTTGGTTACAGCCTGCCTGATGCATATTCTGTTAATGTAATCTTTCAGTTGTGTAAAGCAGAAGTATTGACAACAGATTCAATGTTATAGAAGTAACAGGAAAATGTTAGCCCTATTAAAAACACATTTACAAAGAATTTTAACCTGTAAAGTTGTAACAGTGAGTAGGTTTTGGTCTTATTAATGACATAGAATGATTATTACACTTTTTTACTTTACTGTTTTCAAATACAAAAACTTCACAGAGTTAAGAAAATGATACAGGGTTCAAATCGGCAATTAGAATGCTGGCAAGTTAGTACAGCCGATTGCTGAGTTTTGTGTATGACCTGTAGGGCACAGCTTCAAATACTGGCAGTGCCAACCCAACCTCTCATCATCAGTCAGAAAACAACTATGATTGACCTGGATAATGACAATTATCATTCAAGCGTTTTGAAATGATTCAATTTGCTGGCCACCTACACTAGGAAAACACTCAGTGTTATTTGTGCTTGACCCATCTGGGTCCCAATGCATAGGCCAAAACCTGTGATTCACAAAAGCACAGGCTTTGCCTCCACAAAACACCTTGCCTTTTTACAATGTACCAAAGCCCCTTGGTCAGTTTGAAAAATATTACCAGATTGCAAAAGGACTTTTGTTATCCTTTCCCATTTGCAGTTAGGCGAGGGTGTTAAAGGAGCTTCCACATCTTATTGTAGATTCGGAATACTATGTATCTATTACTTGTGACTGCAATTGTGATTTCTCCCCATTGATCACTTGCTAACACTTTAGGTAGTAACTGATTTGCAGAGAAGCTGTTCTAGCTCTCACCAGTATCTTCCCTGGATGTCAACAAAAAAAATAAAAATGACTGTCACTTTAAGGGTCAGGGGCTGATCCTGAAGTCCCTCGCCAGCCTCCATCCCTGAGTTTGCAGCTATTGGAGGGGTGGATCACTAACCGCATCCTGCCTCATTAATATTCATATATTGTACATATAAGATGAAGGGCAGTTGGCAAACCAATCAGTGTGTAATTTTCACAACCTGGTTTGGGTACTGCCTATAGTACATCGGGCCCCTTTAATCTGAACATAAATGTTCCTCATTGCGTGAAGAAGAATTCTTATTCAAGGATTTGTAAAAAAAAATCAAAGGGTTGCAACAATTTTGCACAAAATGGGGGATTTCTTTGTGGAGGCTCCTACCTACAAGAGGCAAAAGGAAAAATAATGCCGTCTCTATGAAAGCAAAATGACGGCTGCATTTCCCAGAAGCTCCTCAAAACAAACCTTTTGTGTTCTTAGATGTGACAATGAGCCTTTGAATAGCGTGCCAAGAAAAACTTAAACCATTATCTAGACGTGGTGCGAAATCCGTTGAGCGTTCAGACAATAGTAAGATGGCGCGTGCGTCGCGTGCACCATGAGCCTTTTGTTACTATTGGCTGGTATTCTTTACTGCGCAGTGTGGTGAAAAGTAGGCCGGGTGCATTCCATAACCAGCAGGGAAGTGCTGATTGCATACCTTGTTATGCCTGCGGAGTGCACCTATTACCGTAAATGGGAATCTATTGTAATCAACTATTTGATTTTACTGGGCTGCTGTTTTAGAGGTAGCTCTCTGGTAAGAACACGACAAAGAGAACATACTCCCCTTTGCATCCTGGATAACAATATTCTCTACCCCATGCATTTGCATCGAATCAAATTATTAGCTGTGCGGTAAGGCGGCGATTTAAAGAATACGGAGATAAAGATTAAAGCAAAGCTTTGCTTGGGTTTCCTATCTTTCGATAGAGTGGGTTTGCTTTGTACATAAGATGAACAGATTTTGAGAACCAAAAAAACAGGAGGGCCATAGACATTGAAATAGGGTTAAATGTTGGCACCAAACATAAGGGCTGATGGACCACAACATAGCTTCACTGTCAACATAGAAGGATTACCAATCCAATCCAATCCAAAAATTCTTTATTTCGGCCTCATGGGCCATAAAAGAAGCAATAAAAAATACATACAGATAAAAGACAATATATACAATAAAAACCAGCTGAACCTGCAGAATTTAAAGAAGCGTGGTAAAATGGATTAACCAGACATTTTCTTCCTTATTATCCATGCTGCCATTAGGAATTTAGAAACCGCAAACACAATGTGGCCCAGGGTATTCGTTTTCAGCACCCTGTAGGCTTGTAAATAGTTACTGAAGCCCAGATTCCGACATAGAGGGGCTAGCCAGCGCCTCCTCGGACTCCAGTAGACATGACAACAGAACATTATGTGCAAGTCATCTTCTTCCTTAACTTTACAGCATGGGCAAAGCTTGTCGCCCCCGAGCGACCACTTGTGGGTAAAAACTTTGGTAGGGAGCGTACCGAACCTCCATTGCAGGAACAACTTCCTCGCCAGAAGAGGGTAGATAAAATCCATAAAAGGTTCAAAAGCATAAGAATTTTTGGATACAATAAAATATCCGGTCAGGGTGCCACTATCATGTGCACTGTCCATATCAGCAAGGGTTTTGTTCTTGTAGAGCTGTGCCAGGGTTTTGCGCGAGATCCTTCTACATCCCTGCGCTGGGTCATCCCATAGGTCTGGCAAATTCAAACTGACACATTCCGATTTGATGAGTGCCAGCCACGGGATCTTACCATTGACATCCAGCCTCAAGACATGTATGAGGTCCTGCCTATAGTGATGCAGCTCCTCAGTGGACCATAACCGATGCCAATACTTCACCGGTTTCGCCCGCAAGTCCTCTGCGATTGACGGGAGGCCCAAGTCAAGTCTTAGGGGGAGGAGTGGTGTGCCCTGCGGGAGAGCAAGTAGACGTCTGAGGAAACAATTTTCCACCACTGCCATGACCTTCCCAGCTTTGTGGCCCCACAGCTCACTGCCATACAAGGCGGCCGCCTTCGCCTGAGTCCTGTACATTTCTAAGGCCGGGCTAACTGGCTTAAAGGTGGACTTGTTAGATACCCTCAGGAGTGCGCCCGAAAGCTGGGAGAGTTTCAGCCTAGATCTTGCCACCTGGGAATCCCAAGTCAGATTTTCTTGAAGTGAGACCCCCAAGTATGTAAAGGTAGAAACCCTTTCCAGAGTGGTTCCCTCGAGTTTTGGGCTGGGTCTGGTCTTGGTCGGAGGGTTGAAGATCATGAACTTAGTTTTTTCCGTGTTCACCTCCAACCCATGTTGTCTACAGAAGTGACCAAAACCATCCACGATCCTCTGAATCCCCATGGGGGATTTGGAAAGAAGGAGGGTGTCATCGGCAAACATAATTGCCGGAACCCTCCTTCCTGCCAAAACCGGGGCATCATTGTCCCCGACAGCGTCCAGATGTTGAATGACGCTGTTGATGTACAGACAGAACAGTGTCGGAGCCAAAACACAGCCCTGTCTGACACCTCGGCGGACCGGGAATTTACCCGAGGGCTTGCCATCCCTCCCACACCTTACTACCGCAAAGTTGTTCTCATGGAGTCTAATGATGGTTCTAAGGAGGTGGGGGGGAACTCCTAGCTTCTGCAGAACCTCCCATAACTTCCCCCTCGGGACGAGGTCAAAGGCTGACCTCAGATCCACGAAGACCATGTACAATCGACCTCCCTCTAGCGTAACCGTCTTCCAGTACAGAAGAAGGAGGCGAAGGATTACACTGTCACACCCCGCAAACTTATAAAAAAGACCATACATGAGAAAGGCAATAAGACCAGCATTTTAGGAATTGTAAACAATGTTCATTTATAAAAAGTATTGAAAAGCTAAGGAAAGAGAATGAGAATTATTTACATTCCACACTTGGGATTAGGATGAAACCAATCATGGGCACTTTTTTGACTTGGTGTATACAATTGAGCAAACCTGTGTTAGTTGAAACCAGTCAGATTAAAAGACTTCCTCTCCCATGCTGTGATGAGTCTCAGGGGCATTCTGGTGAGCCTGGGACTTGACAATGAGCTCCTCTGATGCTTACACCCTTCATTAAACCAACTGTGCTGCGTGAATGAAGTGATGCAGCACAGTAGGTGGCTCTTTAAAGAAATTAACATCTGTTCTTGGTGCGTTGAGAGGGCTGGAGGAAATGTGAGCATGCGCAACAATTTAATTAATGTGCACACTCACCCGAACCTCTCTCAAGAACTAGGAAATATATCTTATTTAAAAAGTGTCAGGATGCCAGGAACGTCAATAAAATATCATGACAGTCCAGGGAAAAATTAAATATCTGGTCACCCTCCTTGTATTTCAACAGAAACTGTGGTCCATTCTTGAAACAACATGCAGCACGGATGTGTGCTTTTAGTGGACTTGTATCCACAAATAGTCTCTTAGCTTTGTAGAGTGGCTGTCTGGGCAGAGCAGACCTATGCCAATCGCTGACCTCCTGAGCACATAGATAGAAGTGGTTAAGTCAGGAAATTTGTAGAGAGAGCAGACCCGATCTGGGGATTTGTCTTGGATCTAAGAGCCAAGCCAACAACATTTTTGCTCTGTTAGTTACTCAACAGACATTTACTATCATGGACGAATATGACAAAGACCTTCAATTTTTTTTTAAAAGTGTGTTATTTTAACATTTGAAAATATGTCAGTTTAGTACATTAGATTATATCACAGCAATGAGCAATATTTATTGTAAGTAAAAGTCTCTAAACATATACGCATGTGCCCAGAATTATTACAATAGGTAGATATTATAGATATTTTGTAGACATTATAGTCTATTAAACCACATACAGGAAAGGTTTCTGCATAGAGCACATCCTGAACTGCTTCAAGGTGCACAAAAATGAGACCCGTTGAACTGAAGTAACTTAAGAATGCTCACTCTGTTTGGTAAACTGGTTAAGCCGGATTCAAAGCTAGATTTCCTGGTTATAAATTTTGGAAGTTATCCATTGGATTGATATATTCTTCTTTATTGCATTTAACCGAAGACCTCAGTAAACTCATAGAACATATAGACCTCAATTCTAAATGAACATGTTACAGGGCCAGGGTGACTGACTCCGGAATCTGGGGATCACGGTTCGATCCCCGGGGCCGGCGGCAGTTTATCCCAGCACCATGTGACTCTGGGCAATAGCTTGCTTAATCTTCCCGATGGCCCCCAGCGCCTTGAGACATTAACGGGTGATGGTTCGCACTTTAGAAATGTGGATTATTATTATTATTATTATTATTGATGCTGTTGGGATTAAAATTTTGATTACAATCAGCTAGAGATCACAAACAGTAGAATACAGATCATCAGTTTCGGCAGACAAATCAGTTTTGCAATCACTTTCTAATAGGTTAACATTAGTCTGTTGTTTCTTAGGTAAGAGGATCATGATCAGTGAATCGTGGTGTTTTACGATTACTGGTAGTGATCTCCAATAGCAAAGTGGGTGTCATAGTTTTTGCGAGATTATCAATAGTCAAATCTCCTTTCTTGTGATAACTTTGAGCTTTGTTTCTTTTCAGAGAATATTACACTCCATCTAAACAATGATTCTAATGTTCATGAACAGTAAAGTTTGAGTCTAACTTTGATGTGCAGTTTTAATACTTTTCTTTTGCTGTATTATGGGACTGCTTAACGTTTAGGTCCGCTTTCTACGGTGTTTATATTTTACAGTAATATTTAAATATTCTACTTTTTTTAAGTAATCATTTTGACTGGATCTTCTTTTTCTAGTGAGATTAATAACAGTGTCACACTGCATTTACTTTCAAACCTAGCACCACATCCTTAGAGAGAGACCTTGACTATTTGTCCAAGGCGTTGGAGGCCATCCTGCCATTTCAGATCGAGTACTTAGTATCTTTGTCAGTAGTACCTTTTCAGTCTTACCTTTGATATTGCTAGACTGTACCTACAACCACATGAATCTGAGAAAATGCTTACCACATTCTTAATGAAGATGTACATGAAGGGGTTTCACCTCAACTAAAAATATTTTCCCCTTGGAGGAAAAAAGTTACCTGTGAAAACATACATTTCAGTGACAGTAACACAAAAGAAAGTTCATCCAGATGGAAATTCAGATTGTGCAAATTTGGCGCATAAATATATATATTTATATAAATTTCCTGAAGCAGCTCTTGGACTCTTAGCAAAGGCTTAAAGTTCAAATTTTAATAGGACCCCTGCGGGAACAAATCTCTGACCTTTTCGCCCTTTGTGAATTAGCCCCCCCCCTAAATTCTAATTACACTAGATTGGGGCCGCAGAAGCCCCTCCATGAGATAGTGCCAAAGCCTGGACACTGTGAAGGTTTGTTAAGTTTCCTTCTTAATTGCTTGAAGATAGGACAACTCCTCCTGGTAGCTACGTTGCCATACTGCACTTAATAGTACGCGTGAAAGGTGTCAAGTTTGTCCTTAAGAAGGTCCCAGATAGAAGTTAAAACCCACAAAGAGCCAAAAGTATCTGTCAACATTGTGGCTCTTGTTTGAAGATGAAGATGTATGCAGCAGAACATAAGCAAGGAACCAAACTCTCACTGATATCAGGTAACGGTAAAGATACAAGCAAGGGCTTTCCAGGAGAAAGTCAGAAATGGGCAATGAACACAATAAAAAATATGGGAGCATTGAAACCCTAGCTTGATATCTTTATTCTGATGTGGAACTCTGTAGCCCAGCTACTGCCCTTTCCTGTGACACCCCATAGAAGAGCGCTGCACCCCGCCAGCAGAAAAGCTGGTGGGGTCTAGGCCGAGAGGGCACCCAGCCCTCTCGACCTGGGCATGGAGATGCACTGTCTGACCGTGAAGTAAAAACATTTGACTGGGTTCCCTTACAGTGCAGAGTATCTGGAGACTTGCAGTCTACTCTTGATACCTTGAGGAAGAAGC
Organism: Lissotriton helveticus; assembly: GCF_964261635.1. Lineage (NCBI taxonomy): Eukaryota > Metazoa > Chordata > Amphibia > Caudata > Salamandridae > Lissotriton > Lissotriton helveticus. The sequence goes on along the minus strand of NC_136067.1, from coordinate 1,491,827,372 downwards.
ACTGCAATTGCCAACCATTTAGAAGTGTGAATCAGTAAATAGAATGACACTCACAGTCTAGGTTAAGCAGTGAGAAGATTTATGTAAGGAAGAAATATCCTGAAGGAGCACAGCACATAAGGTAATATTTAATTCATTTAATTTAAATCAAATTAAAAACACATCACCCCAGAAGCCACCAACTGGTTGTCATCTGAGAAAAGCCGAGTCATGCTTTGAAATTGGGATCTGATACATTTCTTTCTCCATGTTTATTCCATCTGCTGGCACTGCCTTCACAATGCTGGGCCTTCAAATGAACAAAGCACAACATCAACGCAGGGTCCTGAGTTGTTTAGTTATCCGTGCATCAGCATCCACAGCAATGTACCTTCCAGTTGGCTGGTCCAGGGTGGAGGAAGTGATTTGTAAGTGAATGTGGTGGGACACACAACTGATGCAGGGCTGGCAGGAGGGAAATCAGGAGTGTTGCTAGAGATCAGAATTGCCCCCTGCTTCCATTGTAAATCCCTGTGTGTGCAAGTCGAGAACACGGAGAAAAGAATTTGATTTAAATCTCCAGCTTACGGGTAGAAATGCAACTCAATACTGTGACGTGTATGGGCCCTTCAAGACCCGCACTGGTCAATGTTGTGGCTATGGGCGGTGAAGTGGCAGGAGTCTGCTGACATTAGTAGATGCCTGTCCCTCCACCCATGTGGCTAACGTGATCCAGTTCATACTAAAAGAGGAGGCAAGTGGCCGCTTCCCTTGTATGCAGGGAGGGCTAGCCAATTAGTGTTGAGTGCAAAAGCTACGCTTGCACCCTGGCCCGTCCCGCACAGGTCCTGATTCCTTATCATGACGCGAGAACCAGTAAAATGTGTTCTCACAATTGTGTGGGCTATTTGCCCTCGAAAATGTTAGGCCATGTGAAGCTAGTGCAGTTTGTACATAGGGTAAACTAAAAAGGTAAACATGTTTCAAAAAGTCAGAAATCTGTGCATTTTATGTTTTCATCTACAGTCTTGAGGATTCACAAAAATGCCATCGAGGGCTCAACGAAATCTGTGCATAACCTATCATTTACACAAGAAAATATTACACTGCTGAATACTCTGTCATATTAAATGTGATTTAGGCTTAGAACAATCCTGTGATTCCAAGGCACAGAATCAACATTTGCAATTTACAATCCTAAATCCAAATGTTTTTTTTTATAAATGAGTCTCTCAGAATCTATCACCCTATCAAATCCCCCAGTCTTCATTTGTCAATCCAGGTCCTTTCGTGACTTGCAAAATTGATGGCAAGGCTCTCCATTTACTGCTTTACCTCTTCATATTTTGCATAATGGATAATTCATTAACAACTACAGCTTCATTGATCTACCTGCGTGTATCTTACATACTTGACGTTTGTAGTTAAAACCCATGCCCACTGTTCTCACTGTTTAAGATTTATCACATGAGCATTCTTTCACAAACCAAATAAAATCATATTTTTTAACTCCTCAAAGTTTTAAAGCGACTCTTTCGAAATGATGAAACTATTAAAACCAGGCATTGTTCCATTTCATGGCTGGAATCAGAAACATTTCCACTGCCACCTGCTTGGGAGCATTTGAGTGGATTCAGTGTGGGTGCTGCTGGCTTCCGCTTTGCATGCTAAGTGACTGTGCGCTGCCTTGCTGTGATGTTTTATACCACGCAGCACCTGATAAGAACATTCCAGAAGATACCGGAGGAAACACTTTACTGAATACTGATGTGTTCGCGCGTTTTCTTGCCTTTTCTATAAATATATAATTCTAAAGAAGGGGGCGATGTTGTCTGTGGGTGTGTTTATATGAAATGACGTGCACATAACATACCCCATCCCCGGGATATCTGACATATATGAATTAATTGCATTTGTTCAGAACATACAGGCACCTTGTTCTGTTCTGAGTCTCTGTAAAAGGGTAGTACACGGTTCTTTTTAGCATAGCCATTTCAACTACGTATACCGTCGTGATCACAGCTGAGGTACATTAATTAACCAGGCCGGACTGGCCGCAGGTGGCACCGGGTGCTTATGGACCGGTGGGGGTCGTTTTTGGTACAGGGGGCTGGATTTGCAACAGTGCTGCAATATTGGCACCCTGTGGTCGTTGGGGCGTTGCCCCCCCCGCCCGCACCCGCAGCTCCCTCAGCGTACTGCTCTGAACTTAAGTAAACTCTCAGTTTACTTAAGTTCAAAACGCCGAGGGACAATGCCTGTCAGTCAGCATGAATCAGGACCGCCCACCCCCTTCAGCGTATGAAGGGGGTGGGCGGTCCTGTGTCATGTTGACTGACAGGCTTAAGGCATTGTCTGGGGCAGGCAGCAGCACACAGGTGCGCATGAGTGGGGACGGAGGCACATTTTTCAGCCTTGCCCACGCATGCGCACTTGTGCCTGCTCGGCTGGCGCCTGCCCATTAGAAGAGCGAAACCTCGCTCTCCTAATGGGCAGGCGGGCTGAAAGCAACCATGCCCTGTGTCAATCCTGGCACTGCTCCAGCGCCAGGATTGGCTGAGGACGGAGTTACAGTGATAGGCGACATGCTTCAGGAAGCCAGATAGGAACTCTCCTTTGCATCCGATGTGTTTCGTCATTCTCTGTCTGGATTTAAGTAGATCGAAGAATCTCACGTATAAAACTAGGGATAGATGAAACTAAGAATAAAAACTATTAATGTGTTGTTGGTATACCCCAAATCTGAGGTGTATATTTAATGTTTCAACATTTCAAGCACACATGTAGCAAACTACGACTCTAGACTAGCTCATCGATTTAAATAATAAATACAGTGTGACTTACTTTCCGGACCGAAAGCCAGTTTTATGGTGAAGAAAATAAAGGAGTGGAGTAAGTACATATTGAACACTGTTACCTTCTGCCCAGTCACACTCGAGTCGAGTCTCCAGTCACAAGGAACACCACTACTGACATAATAGATCAAGTGATAACAATCTCTCTTAATCTGTTCACCCTGATTGTGTCCTATGAAAAGCACTAAAAAAAGTAATAATCTTTCCAAATGCGTATGCATAAGGAACATGGCTTTATATACGGAGTAGAGTTCACGGAGGAGTACAAGGCAATGCAGAATCGCAGGATAATGTGGTTCAGTAAGGATTGCTTACGCACAGAAGTCTCAGACTCCAGGACTAACACTTGTGACTTGGTTCCGAGTGTCAACAGGAGGCCTGGTTTAGTAGGGACGTGACATCTGTTGGCAGGCAGTGTGTAAACCAAGAGATAACATTGATGATGAAGGTGGGAGCCAACCTTCTGGCTGAGCGGGGTTCACAGTGGGACGTCTGGTAGAGTCAGCTCAGGTTTTGGCACACTGGCAGATCACAGGTCTGCTGTCTGTGCTTAAGCTACCCAGGTCTGACACATTCACAAACTTATATGTAACATGATGTATTCTCTTGTGTTGTGCCTCATACATGCAGGGCAGTTCAGGCTTTGGCAGTGAATTCTATATGTTCTATGCTCCGTAGGGGTCGTGGCGCCCTGGCGTGCGAACTCGCAACGGCAAAGTGCGGCATCTACCATGAGGCATGATTGATGGGAAAGGTGGTTGCTTTACAATCTCAGGATGGTGATTCATTTATTGTGACGTGAGACCTGGCCATTTAATGTACTTGTGTGCCTATCACCAGGCTGTTTAGTGGAATATGGTTAGCTTCCCAAGGATACATGTTATTCCATGGACAGGGGGAGCTGCTACTCAGCGCTAGCCTTGTGTTTTGATGCAGACTGTCACATTCGTCCATTCTCACAGGTTGCGTTTCTGAGTCACATTGTGGACAGTGAGTATACTTAAACTGCCATTTGGGGTGTGGTCAGGTGATATGTTTCAAAGTGGAACAGAGGGCAGAAAGGCACAAAACATGAGTGGAACAGAGGGCAGCAGAAAGGCACAAAAAAACGAGTGGAACAGAGGTCAGAAGGGAACAAAAAACGAGTGGAACAGAGGGCAGCCAGAAGGGCACAAAAAAACGAGTGGAACAGAGGGCAGAAGGGCACAAAAAACGAGGGGAAAACGAGTGGAACAGAGGGCAGAAAGGGACAAAACACGAGTGGAACAGAGGGCAGAAAGGCACAAAAAAACGAGTGGAACAGAGGGCAGAAGGGCACAAAAAAAAGTGGAACAAAGGGCAGAAGGGCACAAAAAACGAGGGGAAAACGAGTGGAACAGAGGGCAGAAGGGCACAAAACGAGTGGAGCAGAGGGCAGAAGGGCACAAAAAACGAGGGGAAAACGAGTGTAACAAAAGGCAAAAGGGGCACAAAAACGAGGGAAAAACAAGTGGCACAGAGGGCAGACGGGCATAAAAAACGAAAGCGATTTTTATAGATAGAGGAGCAGGCGACATATGCACACCACAGAAATACATAGTAGGCCTCGTTGTAGTGGTCCCTTTTGTGGTGTGGCCTATACTGATTTGCAGAGGGGGCTTGCTGTGTGTATTGGAACAGTAAGCAATAGACTAGAATTCGTCTCCCTGGGTAGTTACATTTGGCTGAGATTAATTCAATAATTGCACACTGCACACTACACTTCAGATATTTTCAATGCGGAACTGTAAATAGGCTGACATAGGGGTTCTGACTAAACTGGGCCTAGTACAGGTCTCTAGCTACACCACACTGATAACGCCGAACAAGGCAGAAACAAGTTTGGGGCCTCTTGTGTTCACACACATAGCATGTGTACACAAATGATTTGCATGTGGTGTCCCTATCTTTGTGGCACAGTGAGTAAAAAGAAAAAAACTCTGGAAAGTGCCAGAGATTAACTCTCAGTGAGTCATCCTAAGTGGGTCAGGTGTGCCAACATGATGAAGCCAAATAAAGCTGGAACATCTGTGAGGTTGTTTGGTCTTCAGTTCCCAATCAGAAGGGACAGAGTCCAGTAGTTCGGGCTGTCCCTTTTTGGATGAGACTTGGACCGATTTTCATATAGTGTGACCTTGTCTCTAGCGACACAGAGACTAAGAAAAATAAAGGACTGGAATTCAACTAAGAGTAATTACCAAGGGCTGGGATGAATTCATGCATTCCAGCTACAACTTTCTGTTTTCCCATTCCTCCCTAAAGAGTATTTTCCTTTGAAAAGGTCAGTAGTCATGTGCAAGATGTGGCAATCGATGCCCCAAAACACCTTAGCAAGAACAAGTAGAACATTATAGCTGGGCACAAGAGGTGAGAAAAGCTCTTTTTATGCTTGTGGGGTGACAGTTTGGTTCGGGCTCGCGCAGTGTGCTACACCAATAATTTTCCGCCTCACCACTTTTAAATGTCACCAGCCGCCACTGGCTAACACTACTTGAGACGTCACAAGAATGTAAACTGTGGTTCATCTGACCAGAATTTGTAGCACTCAGTCGTCCTGTTAACCTTTATATCTTCTATTCACTAGCGTTTACTTTTGAGGCGACCTACTAAGCCCTTGCCCTAGTCTATCAATCAGGGATATCTACACTATCTGTAAAAAACATTTTGCCATATCATTAAATGTCTAAACACAGTAAAACACGGCGAAAAGATGGCTAGTTAGTTTTTATAAATTGTTAGTCAGAGCCGGACTGGGACAAAAAATAGGCCTTGGCACCAAAATAAAAGTGGCCCTCATTAGTGAATAAGATAGCTAAACAAGTGGCCCACATTTGCAAATTAGGCCAATTGTGGACTTTTAAAGACACACTGTATGGGTATTTTCTAAGATATTTGAGATTGCCATGCATTTCTGTTTGTTGCAGGCAATGTTTGTGGTAATATCAGGGAAATCAACAGTATAAACCAGCTCACCTTTCCATAAAACAGGCCTTCAAATTGCTAGAAAACCGGCCTACACACTTATATATCAGACCAGCCCATCTGACACTGCCTGATTGCTCTCTAAGCCAGTCCAACCCCGTTGCTAGGTGTGTTGGACCATTTGCACAGATATTTTATTAAAGTATGATCCTTTTGGGCTAGAAGCATTTCTATTACAAGTTGTAAATTATGCAACAGATGGAGGATTTTGTGCCAAGTGCGGTAAGTTCATATTTACACAGAAAAAGACATTGGGTAACAAGATATACTGGCTCTAGTTATGCTGAGCATTCTTGCTGTTAAAACAAGATTACTCTAGCTCCGACAAAAGTCCCCACTGTTGTTACATTAGTTCAGATGTCGTCTGAATTATCCACTGATTCACGTTTGGATTGCTGGCAGTTTTTTACCTTCCTGATTTCTCTCCTTGGTCTCTTAGATAACAGAGTTACTGCCACTCTAATTGAAGGAGGTCATATAGCATTGTGATTGAATTTACAATAAAACTTTCATCATTTATTGTAATTGTATATTTTCCCTTTATCTACAATGACAAGATTTAGTTCCATATTTATTGCAGTTCTCTCTGTGCAATTCGGTCATTAAGAGGCCACTCAACAGCTCTTTCTACCTTTCAAGAAGTCCAGTAATCTCAGATTCTCAGATTTTTAGGGGGAATAAAGTTGCTAAATTCATAGTGCATGGAAAAGTGAAACTCAGTTTAGACATTAGAACGTCTAGATGGTGGCGATGTCCTGCTCCATGGCATCCCACATGCCATGGTGCCTCCTCTTAAGAGCAGGCACCATCCATGCCGTAGAAAGCTTCAAGGGCCACAAGAAATAAGACTACATTAACCAACCCAGTGGAACTCTACTGGCTTCCATTACTGGGTTACACCATCTTTAAAACCAGCTGTTTCACTTTAGAGCCACCACAACCAGCACCCCCACCATCTCTGGTGGCTTTTGCCATGCCTGCAACGAGTGCACCATTAGACTGGAGAAAACAACTAAAAAGAAAAAACTCAACTCATCCAGCATTGCCTGCATTCCTATAGCCGGTATCAAAAACAACATCCACCTATCCACAAGGACCCTGCTCCAATTTAATAAAGAGCAGAAGTCCCACCTCTTTCAAGAACACCACACTATGGCAAAGTAACTGTCCATTTTCCCTCTCGGAACCCAAATATCCCTCCAATCAGAAAATTACTGTAGCTTTACCTTTGAACCCTGTACATAATTCTACAGTCTTGTGGCTAGGTTTGTGCTAAACAACTACCACATACATACAAACATTCATACTAATGGGTGTACATACTGTTGTGTGATTGGTTGGGCATTCATAATGTGCTGCCCGGTGTTCCACTCAGATAATCCTAGTTAGTACTTGACTAATGTGTCCATCCCATCTCAGAAGAGTGCACAATTGCATAATCAGGTGATCCTTTTTTGAGTCAACAATGCAACTAAGAAGTAATGTGTGCTAAGAGATTGTTTAGTCACAAATTTGAATACAGCCCATTGCCTTTTCAGCTGGTATTATTACATCCACTTCCCAAGCTCATAATTTAGTGACATAGAATTTTGTCAGTTTTGCTCACAACACCTTTAAGGTTTTTGTTAATATGTTCTGAACGTTTCAAATATTCATTATTTTCCCAATAGTTGATTGATCCTTATTTACTTTGTTGGATGCTTAAGTCCAGTTGGAAAAAAGTTTTAAGAACATCTTTTTTTCTGAACTGTACCTCGATTGATTTCTAAAGTTAAGAAGTGTTTATTGGTAGCCAGTCAATGTATTTCGGATTTTTTGTTCCTTCTTCAGGAGTTTATCGTCTGTGTGTTCATAACATTTGTAACCATTATGTGTTTTAATATCATAGAAAAATAAGGATTCCAATCCATTTAACAGTTATTCACTATAGCTTTCAATCAAACTTGAAAAACGTGTCTCTCTGTGCTTCGACTGGCAGCAACATCATAGGATTAATATATAATATGTTAGAGGAGCAGATCCAATAAATGCGTTACCCATATACATCTTTTCGATTCATTGGGACCTTGAATTTACACATACAGGGTTATGTCTTGCAGCATCAATATAATCAATATAAAAACTGTACACTATGGCCAGTTCACAAACACATTTAGGAGTCCGCGAAGTAGTACAGGAGGCATACTACTGCATATAATCATAAATGCCTTTGTGAAATAGTCTCTGTCCGTAAAAGTGCTTTCATTTGTAATTGTATATAAATATTCCCTTACTGTACCCATTTGAAATGTTTTGTAGTATGTGGAGCAGTACTACTGGAAGACTTCTTCATGTACTTGAAAAATGCCTTTGTGCATTGGCCCTGAAATGGGCAACTCTCTATTGGTAAAAGTGCACAGAGGGCACAGTCCTTTTCATTTGTACTAATTATAGATGAATATTCCCTGAATATTCTCATTTTAGATGTTTTGTGGCCAATTGGAGATAAGAGCGCTTGTTCTCAGATTTTTTTACATTTATTTTAGCGCTTAGTGTATATACTTATCTTTTGGCTGACAAGCTGTTGGGGGACTGTTTTTTTGTGTGGTATATAATTTTTCCTTTTTCCTTCTGCCGCAGTGTTGGACGGGCTGAAGGGCGAGCGGCCATCTTAGGGGCAAAAGATTGCAACCTCATAGGTGCGCTGTAGTTTCATTGCCTTACAACACTGTGGGGGGTTTTCAACCAATAAATATGGCATCACAGCGCAGAAGCACAGTGGAGAGAACAGACTGAGCTGTTCTCACATTTTTAGAAATTTATTTTAGCATTTAGTGTTTTTACTTATCTTTTGGCTGACATGCTTTTGGGTACTGTTTTTTTTTGTGGTATGTAATTTTTCCTTCTCCCACAGTGTTAGGCGGGCTGATGGACGAGCAGCCATCTTGGGGGAAAAGATTGGAACCTCATATGTGCACTCCAGTTTCATGGTCTCATTGTCCTGGTTGGGGGGGGGGGGTGTTGCTCACAATAAATATGGCATAACAGTGTGGACACTCTGCTAGCATGCCTAATGTGCACTAAAGGCAAACCCATCTGTGCCCGTCCATCCCCGAACTGATCCAGAAGCCTAGAACTCTAGGGCCTCATTTATGAGAATTGACGCATCGCTGCGTGAAAGCAGCGATGCGTCACTTCTCAGTGCGCACTCCTTGCGACATACCTGATGCGTCATATTTAATGTATGATGCATAATGTCGCAAGCAGTTACTGATACGTCAGTATTTCTGACGTATCTGTATGGCGCAAAAGTGACGCATTGCTGGAGAGTGCCACAAAAGTGACGCAACTCCAGCAATGCGTCCTTTCACATGGGGCAAGCCCCATGTGAAAGGGCCTGCGTCAGTCTTACGCCTGCTGTGAGACAGGCGCAAGATTTTGACGCAACAGCATCCTAGAAGTGACGCAGTGAAATCTCATTGATTTCACTGCGTCACTCCTACGAGGATTTTTGCGGAGGAACGCCCACCCTGCATACATTATACCTGATGCAGGTATAATGTAGCGCAGGGGTTTACAAAGTGACGCATCTGCTTAGATGCGTCACTTTGTAAATAGTGCGCAACAGAAGGCATGTTTTACGCTGCCGATGCGTCACAAAAAGTGACGCATCAGAAGCGCAAAACTGACGCAAGGCCTCATAAATGAGGCCCCAGGTTGTTTACCAATAAACTCCGATTGTCGCCAGACGACCATCTCCAGTAACTGCGTACATTGTTGGAGCCCTTTGGAAAGGCAACCATGTTGAGCCTATTGCAACTTTTCTTTTAATTCAGGAGGTGAAATGAACACGCCGGTCCCCGGCTGCCCCAGACTTAACCTCTTTCCAGGGTTCAATCTGCTTTATGAGCTTACATTGCAGCTCGCTGGCTAAACTTAATTTAGAGCTTTTTAATGTAATCCTTGATATTGATCTTGATATTGTTTTTTAACTGAGACTTGGTTGAATGACTCATCGTCACCCGTTGTTGGCCACGCGTTACCGGCTGGTTATGGTATTATGATGTGCAATCATCAGGGCAAATCTGGGGGCGGGCTCGCAATTATATTTAAATCATCTCTTAGCTGCCTAACTGAAAACTGGACATTCCTGATTGTGAAGTATTGTCTTTCTCGCTGAAAATTTCTCATAATTTTACATTCTAAGGACTACTGATCTTTAGACTGCATGAGCTGCTGGCTAAATGGATTTCCTCAGGGTCCAATGTTATCTCTTCGTATATTATTAGGTTCCCTGACTTTTCATTACTTGGTGATCTAAACATGCAATTGGCCCGTCCACTCAGTCCTCTGACAGTTCACTTAGTTAAAGATCTAAACGTGTTTGGGCTAGTTTAATTAGTAGAGGGCCCCACTCTTGTTGCTGGACACACTCTAAATCCGATTTTCTCCAATGTAACCTTGCTGGAGGTCGAGCCACCTCTTCCCTAGCAGTGGACGGACCATTTTGACCAAGTTAGTGGTCAATCGTGGCATTACTACACACAAAAATGTAAGTACTTCTAGGTGGTGCTGGGCGTGGCTCGACCCACTAACATTAATCTCTGCCTCTTTAACAGCACCCCAAGGTTGGAGGGCTACATCGATAATATGGTGCAACAAGTTAATGACTGGGTGGAATCCACACTCACAATCTTATTCCGAAACCTGTAGTTACAAAAAATAGCTGTGGTTTAATGCTCAGCTTCTTGCACAAAATAAATCTTGTAAGCGTGAGGGACATATTTGGCGCAGAAACTATAATGATGTGTAATGCTGATGATCAGCTGAGGTACTCAAACATCCTGAAACTGTATCACAAAGCCTGTCGAGAAGCGCAGGCATGCTATTTGAAAAATAAAATTAATTGTTCCGAGAATCTGCCAAAGAAGTTTTTCGGATTGTAAAAGCCCTGTCTGATCCAGCTGGTTTGGTCCTGGAGGGCCCTCTGTCCTCAGAAAGGTGGGAAAAATGAGCTAGTTTCTTTGCCGATAAAGTGGCTAACATCTATACTGCATTTGAGGCTTCCGCAGTTGAGAATCTCTCTGTCAGGGCTGATACCGCGCGGGGACGACTTGCTCAATTTACCATACTCACCTGGGCCCATAAACATTCACACTTTGAACTAGTAGTCCTGCGTTTTACTATTAATCGCCTATCAGTACTTTGAGTCCTTTTAGGACTTATATCTGTAAACCATGACTTACCAATCCTTGTCACCTTTGCTATAAGTCCTAGGGATCGAAAAGGGTGTTAGAATAACTAAGCAGTATTTAAACAATTTTTCCTTTCCTGTAATAACCACAGACTCAGGAAAGTTTTAAATGCTTTATCTATGCAAGTTTAAGTGAGTCTTCATCCAAATTACAGAGACCATAAATTTCATAAGTAAAAATATGATTAATATAAAGTTTGCAAGAAATTACACTAACACCTTTAGACATTGGTACCTGGGAAGGGTGAGAAAGGGAAATAGCACAAGGACATACCACATGGATTATATTTACCTAGAATGATGCAAGGACCAACCCTGTCCATGGGCTGGGGCAAAAGACAAGTCTCCCGACTAATCAGGTGCCCATGGGACAAGAAAGGTGCAGTTCAGGATAGGTGACCTCCGCTAAGTACAACGCCAGCGTCACACCCCTCTCTAGCCAATTTGGTACCCTGACTGGGTAATCGATAATTTCCCCCACCAACACCTCAAATTAACTGACAGAGTGCTCCGCCAGCACCTCTGCTCTCGATCTCCTTTAGCATGCGTTGGGTCAGTGACAGGTAAGCTACTTGGACAAGTCGGACAAATTCTATAACTAAACCTACCTTAGTTATACCAATTTCCAGGGCAATGTACCACCCCTAAATGTTGCAAACCTATGTGTTCCCCTTCAGTGATTGGACAGAAAGACGAGGAGTGGTCATCACACCATACTAAGATGAGATAATTCTTCATTGACTTATATTGATCAAGTTCAGGACCATGATTTATTTTCTCACGACTTTATTCCGCCCACCAATATTATTTCATTTTGTTATACAAATTTAATACAGTAGCAAATCTTCTTCCTTTTCCCAGGTCAAGGGGTGAGGTTCCCAGGCGCATCGTCAGTAAGGCGGAATTTTACAAGGTTTCAATGCCACTGCTCGAGGTCTCTCAGAGTCCTGTACACATGTGCAGTTTGGGCTTTCAATATGGCAGTTCATGTCAACCTTGGGCCCAACTACGAACTAGTAACAAAGTCAAAGAAAGACAAATTAGAATACAAAAATAAAGGAATACACTGTATACCACTTATCTCTACTCTAACCCCATTACTTTATTTATACTATAGCATTAATAGTTAAGCAGAACGAACAAAGTTTAGTACAAGCAGCAGCATGTGTTTAGTATGAGTAAGCATGAAGCGGCCATCTTGGCACTAGTGCACAGAAGTAAGAAGTTTCCCACCAAAGAACGTCACGCCACGTAGATGTGGCAGACGCATGCGCAGTAAAGTTCCCGCATTTTCTGCGGCCATTTTTAGACACTCGAGTTACTGTTAGTAAAAGCACATATACAAGCTTCCCCAGCTTACTAAAAATGTTGTGTAAATGCAGATATTAGTAGACAAAACATGTTAATTAATTTATTATATGGTATTTCGAGAGGGTTGAGTCCAGGCAAATTTCTGTACGTATGAAACCTTGCTTCATCAGGGCCATGGAAGAAGTAGATGATGCTGCTATATAAGGGGAAGGTGCTTTTTTTGATTCATTCACTTAAATTGACTCTTGCCCAGACCACAGTAAGGAGTACACCTTATTGGGGGTTCTGAGCAACTCAGAGCAATACTTGACTCTGGAGGCACTGATGTGCTGATTCTTCTTGATCTCGGCACAGCATTCAATACTGTGTCCCATGAGGTTCTTCTTCATGGGCTGGCTGACTGTGGTATTAGGAGTTGTTCTTCTCTCAGGTTCCACTCCTTTTTGTAGGAGCGAACCTTTCAAGTGATCTTGAGTACCTACTTCTCCTCTATTCGCAAGCTGCCTTACGGGGCCCCACAGGACTCCTCCTTTGGGGCTACACTTTTTTTTTTTATTGTTTTCATCGTGTCAGTTACTTGAGTCAGTTTAGTACAGAGATAGCCATTTAACTCCACATTCTAACAATACACAGTTCCGCACGTAGCTCATATACAGTATTCTGCAAAATAGTCACAGTTTTGTCCTATTCCCGCCCTATTATCCACCATCCCTCACCCCTCATCCAATCCTGAGTCAACACCTTCATTATCTGCTGGTGGATCACAGATACCTCCCATGTAATCATTCCATGTCCCCCAGATTTTGGTCCATTTTCCGGGGCAACCTCTGTTGCTAAACACTGCCCTTTCAGTTATCATGGCCTCATCCATGTCTCTGCTCCAGACTGTTAGTGACAACACCTCTAACCCCCCCCCCCCACTTTTGCACAATATTCCTCTTGGCTATCATTATTCCAAATGTGGCCCAGGTCTGCCCGTGGCGTTTGAGATCATTCGGCTCCCATATATTTAGTAAGCATCTGCGTGGCTCTGGTGTGAGCGACAACCCCTGCGTTTGTGATATGGTACGTAATACTCGTGACCAGTACACTGCTATTCTGGGGCATTCCCATATAGTATGGAAAAAGGTTCCCTCCTCTCCGCAGCCCCGGAGACAAAAGGGATGGTCTATTCTCCTTATCTAGTGTAATAAAACTCTGGTGTAGTAGGATCGGTGCAGGATTCTGAGCTGTACTAGTCTAAGTCGTGAGGGTATTCCCACCTCCCTCGGGACGCCAATGCTTCCTGCCATTCCGAGTCATCCATCTCCCCTATGTCTTCCGACCACTTAAGTTTCAGGGGGCCAGTAGGGTCGGGCAAGTTGTTGATCAATTTACGATAGGTAAAAGAGGTAGCCTTCTTCAGCATGAAATCCGTCAGTAATCTGTCCTCCATAGGAGACGCTTCCGGCACATCAGAGCCAGATGGTATCGCCGTCATTAGGGCGTGTCTGATCTGTGTATATCTAAACAATTCAGAGGGCGCCATGTCATATAGTTGCTGAAGGCGTTGAAACAGCACCACTCCCCCACCCTGCCATAAGTCCCCCACTGTCGATATTCCTATATCATCCCACTGACGAAGCCCCTGCTATTTCGCAGCCTTCCTAGTTTTTTATTGTCCCACAGTGTTGTAAGTTGTGTCAGTACCCCCCGCCATCCCAGTTTAGTCTGCGCTATGTGCCATATTATCAGAGTATGTCTCAGTGGGCCAATCATTTTCAATGCCAAGTTTTTATCATATAGGGGTGCGAGCATTCCCCTTGTGCTCAGCTGTGCTCTATCTGCCCTATACGCCGGGTCCGAGAGCGGGACATGGAGCCATTGATTAATAACCCTTAGCTGTGCTGCCCAATAGTAAAGCTGTACATCGGGGAACGCTATGCCTCCATCATACCACCCTCTCGTCCGTTTAGCCTGGGCTATGCGTGGTGGCTTACTACCCCATAAAAGACTGGAGACCTGCGCCGCGATGGCTTTAAAGTAGGTAGGCAGCACTTGGTATGGCGTATTTTCCAGGACATGCAGGAAGCGGGGCAAGGCCATGATTTTAAAAAGCGCTGCCCTACCCAGAAGCGTTGGTGGCAGCGCCTCCCAATGACGCACATCTCTCCTAAGACGCTCCAATGGGGGGCCATAGGGTTTTTATAAAAAAACTCTTTGGAGTCAGCAGTGACTTGGATCTCCAAGTATTTAAACGTACTTCCCGCTATTGTAAGCGGGCAGTTATCAGGAAGGAGTGGCAGAGGGCCATGAAGCACATAAAGTATGTACTTTGACCAGTTAATGGTATATCCAGAAGCTACACCATAGGCAGTACACACGTCCAGGAGGGTCATTATAGAGCGTCTGGGGTTGGACAAATAAAGGAGCATATCGTCGGCATAGAGGGACACTCGGTCTTCCCAACTGTCCGTCCATTTGAGGCCCCGTATCGTTGGTTCCCATCGAATCCACTCCGCCAAGGGTTCAAGGACCAACACGAAAAGCAGCGGCAACAATGGGCAGCCCTGGCGCGTACCCCTCGTCAGGGAGAAATCATCCAATATATGCCCATTAACTGTGACATGTGCCAGAGACTTGGTGTACAGGAGTCGGAACCATGCGCAAGATTTAGGGCCAAATGCTAAATGTTTTAAGACTGCAAAAAGGAAGGACCACTTGACCATATCAAACGCCATATGTACGTCCAATGAGAGTACCACCGCTGGCTCCTCCAAATACTCCACTCGGGCTATCACCCCGTGTAATCTCCTCAAATTCAGAGCCGTATTCCTGCCCGGCATGAATCCAGATTGGTCTGGATGTATAAGTGCCGTCAGGTGCGGCGTTAGTCGGCTGGCCAGCAATTTTGCAAGGATTTTGGCTTCCGCGTTTATTAGAGAGATGGGCCGATATGAGGTGCATCTATCCGCCGGCTTACCCGTTTTTAAAATCGCCACAATCGTGGCCGTGCGTTGATCCTGAGGTAGTTCACCCCTCTCTAAACTATCAAGGAACATGTTTAACATGTGCGGTGCAGTGATATCTGCCGTTCATTTATAAAACTCAACCGGGAATCCGTTCGGACCCACAGCTTTGCCCGACTGCAGCGCCCCGATTTCTGCCACTAGTTCGTCTATTGTGAGGTCGCTCTCTAGGTCATTTGCCGCTTCCGGCGTCAGTTTTGGCATGTTAAGATCTTGGATATATGTCAATTCTTCCTCCAAAGACATGTCTGAGTCGGATGAATACATCGTTTGGAAGTGTCGTGCCAGCATGTACACTATTTTGTGGGGATCAGTCGTACTCTCCCCCTCCGCTGTGCTGAGCTGTGCTATCCATCGTTCACTTTCTCTCTTGTCTAACCACGCTAGCAACTTCCCTGCTTTGTCCCCAACTTCATATATTTTATGGCGGGTAGTCTGTATCTGCTGTTTAGTCAGTGTGGTGAGGTGTTCCTTATGTCTGTGCTGTCGGAGTCGGAGGTTGTCAGCTGTGTCAGGGGTGGGATCCCCAGCGTGTAGGGCCTCCGCTGCATGTAGTTCGGACTCTAAACTCTGTAGTTCTGCCTGCCCTTCCCTTCTATATGTTGAAATGGATGAAAGGATGTATGTCAGTACAACGCGATCTTTTAGATCGCGGTACATGACAACGCTGCCATTACAACGCAAGTCGTTACAACGACTTGCGTTGTAGGGCGTGGATTGTGGAATATTATAATTTTATATTCCAACACCAGTCCACGTAACAGTAGGGAAGGTGTTGGAATATAAAATTGCAATATTCCTTATACAACAGCGCCATCCAGCGCAAGTCGTAGTAACGACTTGTGTTGTAATGGCATCGTTGTATAGGCATCGCTGTGTTTTCACCGCGTTGTAAACGATGTTCCCCGGATGAAATGGCCAGATCCCTGACAACAGTCTTAAAAACCTCCCTGAGGGTTATCGGCGAGGCCACAGTTGCTGTATTCTCCTGGAAGTATTGAGCTACTCCTTTTTGTAGGTCCCGTCTAATTTTTGGTACCTGCAAGTAGCAGGGCGGATCGGGTAGATCCTACGTCTTTTTTGGTGGTAGTATGTGTATTTTAGTAATATCGGGGGAATGGTCAGAGATGCTCCGGGGTCGGATATCTATATTGTCCACGTTTGCAAGACTGCCCAAGGATCCCAAGAAGTAATCTATCCTAGTCAGTCTGTTATGTACCCCTGAATGATATGTAAATTGGTGTTCCGTGGGGTGGTGTCTCCTCCATATATCTACAAGGCCCATCGCCTACAGGAAACTTCCCAGTCATGATCCGCCGGACGCACCCACTCGTGATGGGAGTCTGTCCAGAGTGTTATGTATTGTTGCGTTAAAATCCCCCCCCCAAGAAGGAGCTCTCCCGCCGGGAGGCTAAGCAGAAACTCACTAAGATCCGCCAATGCCACCGCATGCAACGCCGCGGAAAAATAGACAGATACTATGTTAAGGGGTCTCCCCTTCCATTGCGTACTGATGGCTGCGAATCTTCCCAGTGCATCAGATCTAACACTACGCACTATCAGATTATATCTAAGTACACAGTTGCCAAGGAGGGGCCTTTGTTTTTAGCTTTCATGGACCTCTCCTCGGCCTTTGACCTTGTGAATAGGTCAAAACTGTGGGAGGTTTTAGTGCAGATGGGGGTGGACAAACCACTAGTCCATTTTTTGGCCTTTTTACATCAGGAATAATTTGCAAAAGTGAGGGTCACAAAGGAAGGGAGGTGCACAAGTCATTTCAAATCACTAAGAGGAGTGCGACAGGGCTGCATCCTGGCCCCCCTCCTTTTTACCATCTATATAAATGGCCTAGATAAACATCTTGAGGCAGTTGAGGGGGACGTACCGCGTATTGGAGAATTGAAGATCCCAGCTCTCCTATACGCGGACGATGCTGTCCTGATAGCACGTACAGGGGTGGGCCTCCAGCGTCTGCTTGATTCTTTTGGTAATTTTATGGACCAGTTGGATTTAAAGATTAATGCACACAAATCACACACTATGGTGGTAGGCCAACACAGAAATAAGAGGAAAACTATATCTTTTGCCTGTAAGGGCGAAGCTGTGTCGAGGGTGGAAGTTTTCCCCTACTTGGGAGTAATTTTCGACGGGAAGGGCACGCGGGGCCCACAAATAAAGGCTAAGAGTTTATCCTTGGTAAGAGCATCATCAGCTCTGCTGAGCTTTTCTAATAGGTTAGGCGCCAGGCCTATGGATGCTATATTAAAAATCTATGATTCCAAATGTACATCTATAGTCATGTACGGTTCTCCATTATGGAGTTATGTCTCACAAGAACCGATACAAAAGGCGGAAAATAAATTTTTGAGACGCCTGCTATCCATCCCCCAGTCTACCCCAACATTTTCAATTCATGGTGAGGTGGGTCTTGACTATATCACCGATAGAATCAGAATGGCCCCCCTATTATTTTGGCACAGGACATGGCTCAACGAAGAGTTAACACTCAACCATTCTATTATGTCGGATGTCATGTCATTGGATCATGTAGCGAAAATCCCCTGGCTAGAATATATTAGACACACCTTCGCACGGGTGGGACGCCCAGATCTTTATAACGTTCCTTACAGCATTAGGCGGGAGGACGTGATCTGGACTAAAAATAATTTTCTGGACGTGGCAAGAGTGGCTCGGGAAGAGCAGGAACTGACAAAACCAACGGTCAGACAACACTACTTGTTATTAAGCACGCCTTCCCTTGAGCCTTACCGTAAAATTGTAACTAAGCCTTTTCACAGGTTTTTGTTAATTAAATTTAGATTTAATTTAATACATTACTCCCTAGGCTCCTACCACTCATGGTGTAAACCGGGAAGTGGCCCCCCATGTAGCTGCGATGAATTTACTGCACAAGATTCCATGCACTTTATTATGTTTTGCAGTTTGTATACGGCACCTAGGAAGAAATATTTGGCACCTCTGTTAAAAGAGGCAGGTTTTATTCAAGTCAGGCCTGCGTATGTCTACTTACAGTCTTTATGTAGCATTCGTGTCATTTATTGTGTGGCCAGTTTCCTAGTGGCGGCCTACAGAATTAAACTAAAAGTGCCTACCAAGTGATCCTGTACTATTGAACCTGCAACCCACTGAAATGTTTACAACACCGTCAGACCTGTATTTGTCATTTTTGTATGTCCTATTATTGACTTTGCAATGATTGTGTATATTATGAAATAAGTGTTTTTATATTGTACATAAATGTTTTATTGCTTTTATGATTTTAACAAATCGAAAAAAGTGCAATTGACTGACTGACTGGCACTATCAGCGGGAATTGCTTCTTCAATAATATGCCCACTCCCCTGGAGCCCGTTGTGAACTCAGAGTGAGCCACCAGTTTGTATCCCCATCTAGTCAATGCTTTCCGGGACTCACCAGTGAGATGCGTTTCTTGCAGTAATACCACCGCTGGGCCAGTTCTTTTGATGCATTGTAGGACTATACTTCGTTTAATTTTATCCCCCAGACCCCTCACATTCCATGTCAACAGAGAAAGAATAGGCCCCGCGGTAGTAGGGACTACCCGGGTGTGATCCTGCCACAAACCTTTCAGTGTCATTCCCGACATGTTCAATAGGACTCTTGAAATTGGTCAGGATAAATTGGGAGCATGTCCCCGGGTCCTGTGCTAGTGCGTAACTGACTGTGTACTGGTTCATGTGATAAACTTCTTGAAAAGAAACACTTTAACAACCCCCCCTCCCTGCCATGCGGACTTAAAACTGCCCCCCCCCCCCCCCAACTTAGCAGAGTGCTTAATACCCAACCCCTTAACCATTACTTGCATGTCTGGGAGCAGGAAGTCTGAGGAAGACCGCATGTTCCCCACACCCCAGAGTCTGCTTCACAAACAGTTCCAGAGTCATCTTAGCACCAAGGAGGGCCTAAGTTCAATTCAGCCCACTTCTTCCTCTGTTCTCTCCTGCAATTGGTTGTGTCATCGCGGTTGCGCTCAGCGTCGCCAGAGTCCTCAGATCTCCCATTATGTTGGCGTCCTTTTGAGACTTTGCCGTCTCTCCTTGCCACTCTCCACCCCTCCAACCAGTCATGGGCCTCCTCCGGTGTTTCAAAGAACCAAGTCTTGCCTTCCGCCACGACCCGTAGTTTTGCCGGGAAGAGCATAGAGTACGGCAGTTCACGGGCTCTCAGTGCCTTCTTTACCTCCAAGAAGCTCCTGCGTCGTGCTGTAACCGCCGCCGTGTAGTCTGGGAAGAAGGAGATGACAGAGTTATGAACTCGGACCGGTGGTGCCACCCGGGCTGTCTGTAATATTGCGTCTCTGTCCCGAAAGTTGAAGATACGGCCCAGCACCGGTTTCGGAGGGGCTCCGGGTTTAGGTCATCCACCCGGCACCCTATGCGCCCGCTCCACTGAAAAGTATGTTGAAAGACCTTGAGGTTGCAGGCGAGATTTTATGAGTTCCTCGACGTAGAGGTCCATTGCGGGGCCCCCTTCTGTCTCCGGAAGCGCCGTGATTCGAACGTAATTGCGGCGGGAGCACCCTTCCTGGTCATCTATCTTAGCCGCCAAACGCCTATTTTCTTCCTCCAACCGTGTCACTTTCTTGATTAGGAGTGCTGAGTATCTTGATAGCGTTGTTGTCACTTGTTCACCCTCAGCAAACCTTGCAGACATTTTCTGAAGTCGGCGTGTAAAAATGTGACATCCGTAGAGATGGAGCCCGCCGTGGAGGGCCGCCATAATGTCCTCCAGCGTCACCTTGGGGCCAGCTGATGCTTCTTTATCCTTGTTGATTTGACCGTCATTAGTTGGTAGCGGAGGGAAGTATTTTGTATATGCAAACTTATCTAATTTGCCCTGCTGGTTTGCACGAGTCCTTCTTCCACTCATTATGGCAGTAGGCAGGTCACGCGTCTCTTTACTGTGTTATTGTTGAGTTTCGCGCGTGACTTATATCAGGATGGCACTAGCTGGCATCCTCCTGGTCCTGTGTCTCAATCCACTGTTTGCTGCCCTGCGTAGCCGCAGCTGCGTTCCTGTGGGTGGGGGGGGGGCACTGGGAAGCCCTCGGTCTGCACCGTCTGCAGCAATTCTGCACTATTTCCCTTGCCAATGGTGTATTTGCGTTTCTGCGTTACACAGTCCTATGTGCAGGTTATGAGCCCCCTTGCCTCTGCTCCTCCGGTTAAAGATCTTAGTGCACAATCTCTTTCCACCCTGTTTGCTGCTCTGCACTGTGTGCCACCTCGGCAACTAGCATGGGCCTTTGTCTCTGCCCAATGGTCTGATACACTGCGCATGACCTTTTGTCTATTGCTGTCTGGCCCCGGCTGTTTTTTACCTTGGCTCTGGAACTCTCACCGCCGCCGTGCGCCTCGCGGCACCCCAGGGTCCCAATGTGCTAAAATGGCGGCCGCTGGCCGGGTCCGTAATCGTAGGCCCGCATCAGCCGCCGCATACTCTGGGTCCCAATGTATAGCTGGATCAGTAAACGGATTACTGGGGACGCGATCCTATCCCCGGTGCTCCTCTAGGCTGCCACCATTGCGCTTGGCTGCTAGCTACGCCCCCCGGGGCTACACTTTTTAATGTATACATTCGACCCCTGGCAGATCTTGTTGAGGCTTTTGGGATCACCTTGCTTTCTTACTCCGATGACATCCAAGTAATTTTCTCTTAATCCTCTACTAAGGACAAAGGTAACCTTGGACTGAGACCTTGCTTAGAGGCAGTGGCATGGTAGATGGAAAACGATTGCCTAAAACTGAATGGAAATAAAATTGAGGTCCTGGTGGGGGGTAATTCACCTCAGTTGTGGGGTTCTTTGGACTGGCCTGAAGCATTAGGCCTCATTGCCTCCCCTAAGCAGGTAGTGAAGGAACTTTGTGTGTATCAAGAGTGCAATCTCAAAGATGATTTTTCAAATTAACAGGGCCAGCGCCGCATATTTTGGGTTATTGAATAGTCTGCAAAAAATGATGGAACTCTTGCCAGTCCCTTTTGGAAAAAAGGGGTGGTGATGGACAGAGTTTCTGAATGATGCAGAATACTCTTACCAAGTCAAAAGATCATGGTTTTAATCCATCACCTGTTTTTTAGCTCATTGCACCATCCCAGCTCAGAACCTGGCTATATGCAAATTAGTCTGTTCCTGTCCCAGTGCATGATGGGAACAGGGCAAACCAAACTACCAAGCCAATTCTTATACTGGGAAGGAAAGAAGCTCCCGGGGACCGGTTTCTGGCATCACAGCCTTCGTCGGCCCGGTTTGCTTGAATCCTGATGGTGCAATGAGCAAGGGACTCACGTCTGAGTATACCCTCCCACACATGGGGGTCCATTAGGATGTCGGGCAGATTGCCTCCGCCAGGGGCGGAGGCAATCCGCCCGACAAGCACTCCCGTTTTCCCCTCCGCCAGATTAGGATGGCGGAGGGCACAGCGGCGGACGGAAAGACCGTCCGCCGCTTTACCGCCGCGGTCGCAAGGCGACCGCGGCGGTAATGGACTAATATGGTGGCGGTGTCCAATGGACACCGCCAGCCATATTACAATGGCACAAAGTAGAGGCCTTTCCACGGCGGCAATGCCGCCACGGAAAGGCAGGCGGGGATTGCTGCGGGGGCCCCCTGCAGGGCCCCCAGGTTCACACCACTGTCAGGGGGCACATGGGGGGTACCTATGGTACCCCCCCACATTTGCATATGCAAAGCGGCAGGCACCGCGCGGTGCCTGCCGCTTTGCATATGCAAAAAAGCATTTTTAGCATTGTGGCGGGCGGTGCAGATTGCACCGCCCGCCACAATGCTAAAACTACAGGATGTGCCCGCCACTGTGGCGGGCACATCCTAATTCCCCCCACGGGACCCCCGCCCTTATGGCGGGCGGTCCCGTTCCCCACTATGGTGACGGGCGGACAAAGTCCGCCCGTCATCATAATGACCCCCATAGTGTGGATAAAATCGATTTTGGAAAAAAGGGGTGGTGATGGACAGAGTTTCTGAATGATGCAGAATACTCTTACCAGGTCAAAAGATCATGGTTTTAATCCATCACCTGTTTTTTAGCTCATTGCACCATCCCAGCTCAGAACCTGGCTATATGCAAATTAGTCTGTTCCTGTCCCAGTGCATGATGGGAACAGGGCAAACCAAACTACCAAGCCAATTCTTATACTGGGAAGGAAACAAGCTCCCGGGGACCGGTTTCTGGCATCACAGCCTTCGTCGGCCCGGTTTGCTTGAATCCTGATGGTGCAATGAGCAAGGGACTCACGTCTGAGTATACCCTCCCACACATAGTGTGGATAAAATCGATTTTGGAAAAAAGGGGTGGTGATGGACAGAGTTTCTGAATGATGCGGAATACTCTTACCAACTCAAAAGATCATGGTTTTAATCCATCACCTGTTTTTTAGCTCATTGCACCATCCCAGCTCAGAACCTGGCTATATGCAAATTAGTCTGTTCCTGTCCCAGTGCATGATGGGAACAGGGCAAACCAAACTACCAAGCCAATTCTTATACTGGGAAGGAAACAAGCTCCCGGGGACCGGTTTCTGGCATCACAGCCTTCGTCGGCCCGGTTTGCTTGAATCCTGATGGTGCAATGAGCAAGGGACTCATGTCTGAGTATACCCTCCCACACATAGTGTGGATAAAATCGATTTTGGAAAAAAGGGGTGGTGATGGACAGAGTTTCTGAATGATGCAGAATACTCTTACTCAGTCAAAAGATCATGGTTTTAATCCATCACCTGTTTTTTAGCTCATTGCACCATCCCAGCTCAGAACCTGGCTATATGCAAATTAGTCTGTTCCTGTGCCAGTGCATGATGGGAACAGGGCAAACCAAACGACCAAGCAAATTCTTATACTGGGAAGGAAACAAGCTCCCGGGGACCGGTTTCTGGCATCACAGCCTTCGTCGGCCCGGTTTGCTTGAATCCTGATGGTACAATGAGCAAGGGACTCACGTCTGAGTATACCCTCCCACACATAGTGTGGATAAAATCGATTTTGGAAAAAGGGGTGGTGATGGACAGAGTTTCTGAATGATGCAGAATACTCTTACCAAGTCAAAAGATCACGGTTTTAATCCATCACCTGTTTTTTAGCTCATTGCACCATCCCAGCTCAGAACCTGGCTATATGCAAATTAGTCTGTTCCTGTCCCAGTGCATGATGGGAACAGGGCAAACCAAACTACCAAGCCAATTCTTATACTGGGAAGGAAACAAGCTCCCGGGGACCGGTTTCTGGCATCACAGCCTTCGTCGGCCCGGTTTGCTTGAATCCTGATGGTGCAATGAGCAAGGGACTCACGTCTGAGTATACCCTCCCACACACTTGCCAGTCCCTGCACAGAGAACTGTTGTACAGGCCCTAATTGAATCACCGCTGGACTATGGCAATGTACTTTACTTGGGTATCTCGAAGTCCCTTATAAACAGATTGCAGATAGTGCAAAATGCAGCTACTAGACTACTTTGTCTCATCCTTTATTATACTTCAGTTTCCGCTCATTTGCATGAGCTTCCTTGGCCACCCATTCAAAAACTAATTCAGTTTAAGGCATTGCGTATTTTGTACATAGCTATGGCCCGGAAGGCTCCTGATTTTATAAACAATTTTGTTTATCCCTATGTTCCCATGTGTGTTTTACACTCATGTAACCTGACCCGTGCATCTAATCCAAGAAGACCGGTCTTCACATATCATGGCTCTAAGCTCTGGAATCTGCTTACCCTTGGAGTTCAAACTGCCACCTCTCTCTCGAGATTTTCCGTAAGAAACCCAAGACCTAGATCTTCTAACTGTTGTGGGTGCCTCTATTTTCTAACTGTTGTGGGTGCCTCTATCTTCTAACTGTTTTGGGTGCCTCTATCTTCTAACTGTTGTGGGTGCCTCTTTCTTCTTACTTTTGTGTGGTGCCTCTTTCTTCTTACTTTTGTGTGGTGCCTCTATCTTCTTACTTTTGTGTGGTGCCTCTATCTTCTTACTTTTGTGGGTGCCTCTATCTTCTGACCGCTGTGTGTGCCTCTATCTTCTGACTGCTGTGTGTGCCTCTATCTTCTAAATGTTTTGAGTGCCTCTATCTTCTGACTGTTGTGGATGCCTCTATCTTCTGACTGTTGTGGGTGCCTCTATCTTCTGACTGCTGTGGGTGCCTCTACCTTCTAATTGTTTGGGTGCCTCTATCTTCTGACTGTTGTGGGTGCCTCTATCTTCTGACTGCTGTGGGTGCCTCTACCTTCTAACTGTTTTGGGTGCCTCTATCTTCTGACTGTTGTGGATGCCTCTATCTTCTGACTGTTTTGGGTGCCTCTATCTTCTTACTTTTGTGGGTGCTTCTATCTTCTGACTGCTGTGGGTGCCTCTATCTTCTTACTTTTGTGGGTGCTTCTATCTTCTGACTGCTGTGGGTGCCTCTATCTTCTGACTTCTGTGTGTGCCTCTATCTTCTGACTGTTGTGGGTGCCTCTATCCTCTGACTGCTGTGGGTGCCTCTACCGTCTAACTGTTTTGGGTGCCTCTATCTTCTGACTGTTGTGGGTGCCTCTGTCTTCTGACTGTTGTGGGTGCCTCTATCTTCTGACTGTTGTGGGTGCCTCTATCTTCTGACTGTTGTGGGTGCCTCTACCTTCTAACTGTGTGTGTGCCTGTTTCTTCTAACTGTTGTCGGTGCTTCTATCTTCCTACTTTTGTGGGTGCCTCTATCTTCTGACTGCTGTGGGTGCTTCTATCTTATAACTGTTGTGGGGTCCAGAATCTTCTAAGTGTCGTGGGGTCCTCAATCTTCTAACTGCTCTGGGTGCCTCTATCTTCTGACTGCTGTGGGTGCCTCTATCTTCTTACTGCTGTAGGTGCCTCTATCTTCTGACTGTTGTGGGTGCCTTTATCTTCTAACTTCTGTGTGTGCCCTCATCTTCTAACTGCTGTAGGTGCCTCTATCTTTTAACTGCTGTGGGTGCCTCTATCTTCTGACTGCTGTGTGTGCCTCTATCTTCTAACTTCTGTGAGTGCCTCTATCTTCTAACTGTGTGTGTGCCTCCATCTTCTAACTGTTGTGGGTGCTTCTATCTTCTTAGTGCTGTGGGTGCTTCTATCTTCTTAGTGCTGTGGGTGCTTCTATCTTCTGACTGCTGTGTGTGCCTCTATCTTCTTACTGCTGTGTGTGCCTCTATCTTCTTACTGCTGTGTGTGCCTCTATCTTCTAACTGCTGTGTGTGCCTCTATCTTCTTAGTGCTGTGGGTGCCTCTATCTTCTGATTGCTATGTGTGCCTCTATCTTCTTAGTGCTGTGGGTGCCTCTATCTTCTAACTTCTGTGTGCCTCTATCTTCTGACTGTTGTGGGTGCCTCTATCTTCTGACTATTGTGTGTGCCTCTATCTTCTGACTGATGTGTGTGCCTCTATCTTCTAACTGCTGTGGGTGCCTCTATCTTCTGACTGTTGTGGGTGCCTCTATCTTCTGACTATTGTGTGTGCCTCTATCTTCTAACTGATGTGTGTGCCTCTATCTTCTAACTGCTATGTGTGCCTCTATCTTCTTAGTGCTGCAGTTGCCTCTATCTTCTGACTGATGTATGTGCCTCTATCTTCTAACTGCTATGTGTGCCTCTATCTTCTTAGTGCTGCAGGTGCCTCTATCTTCTAACTTCGGTGTGTGCCTCTATCTTCTGACTGATGTGCGTGCCTCTATCTTCTGACTGTTGTGGGTGCCTCTATCTTCTGACTGTTGTGTGTGCCTCTAACTTCTGACTGCTGTGGGTGCCTCTATCATCTAACACTTGTAGATTCTTCAATCTTCTCTGCGTCAGTGCTGGGCAGCACTGTACGTTAAAAATTCAATAACAATATTGATTCACAGAGACCCTTATGAGTACATAACGTAGATTATTGGAGTACTTCTTAGCGTAGTAATAAATGCCTTTCTGAATTGGTCCCTATTTTGGGAATGCTTTGGAACATTACCATGTCACAAATACAGGACAAACGAGTTATCAAACATGTTGCAGAGCGTGCGCTTTTATTTTTATCTATAAACCTCTCCTTTTTGAATAGTGCTTTATGGTTCTTCTATAAACTCCATACTTTGCGCCTGAAAAGAGACAAAGACAAATGATTTTTATAATTTAGGGTAGAGCTAAAAGGGATGACGAGTCATGCTCAAGGGATGATGAGCCATGCTCCCGTCCCCTACGTCACGTTCTGTCTAACTCTAACACTCATTTGTCACAATGCGAAGTGTAAATGAGTTCAGCATTCTTCTAATTATAAAAGCAGCACCCGCCTAATTGCTTTTCTCTTTCTCGCCATTGCAGCAGTGTTCAAAGTCACTTCCTAACACATGCGATCAAAATGTGAGCTGCCATCCACTCCTGCGATCTGTTAGAAAATAAATGAAGTTAATTTACAATACGCAGTTTGATAAATACGTCACCTTGCTTTGCCCATTGGAATCTTAACATTTCTTAATATCAATGTAGAGCCAGCCTCTGGGAAGCAGGTTGCCTTTGCACCATGGCGTATGTGAACCTGCATTGGCAGTAGGCAGACATTGTGCGCCAGGGCAGAGAAAAGAGAGGAATGCGCAGTATATTAGATATGGTGCATTCCCGCCCTTTCTCTATCATGCAGCACAATTGTTTGATATCCTAATAAATATGTCTCTAAGTCTGAAATAATTTACTACATAAACATTGCGATTCCTTGCGAATCTCTTGGGAAAGAGGGCAGCCAGGGTGACTTCCACTATTCCTTGCTGCACGCAAGGAAATGTATAGTTTTTTGGCACTGTTCATGGCAAAAACAAAACATTGAATAGTTAGGGACTATCATATCAGTCAGTTGTCTTTTGCACAATATAAGTTGTCTGTGATGTGAAGCTCCCACTCTGCGAATAACAGTTGTGAATATCAAGGGGAGCAGACTAAAGTCCCTTTCACTATGTGCCACTTTTTATAACATTGTGACACCTGTCCCTTTAAGGGAGCACAGTCCCTCTAATGTGTATCTGGGATAACAAAGAATTGTTTAGTATGCATTGCAAACACTGCCAATAGAGGGTGCTATGTTGTGACTGGACCAATAATACATGTATAAAGTAATCAGCCGCTCCATGGAGCAAGGGTTTTAAAATATCAAATTGCTAAAGTAAAAACAAAGTATATCAATTGTTGTTTATTCACTAGCTACAATTACCATAGGGCACTGGTGTCCAGTATAGATCCAGTAAGGATGAGTCAATTATAGATTTTCAGGATATGCGAATGGGATATATTCATAAAATATAATTATAAATGGATTCCATGTAAGCAGTGGTTATCCTGAAAATCTGGCATGGATCGTGCCCACCTGGACGTACACTGGACACAATTATCAGAGGCACTACTAAGTAGTAATCAATTGAGGTGACACTAATGGCTCTTAATGATTGCCACAAATATTTTGGTGTGCTAGGGTTGAATACAAATATATAATGTGTGTTTTGCTTTAGAATTAGGTCTTATTGTTATATTTACTGGTAGGTAAAAAACTGGATTTATTATGGCTCCTATATTTCAACCCTACCTATGTAGTTGATTTTGGGAAGATATTGAGGTGTGCAAATTTCTTTCTACATCCAGACACTTGGGTGAGTTGACAACATGCAGAAATATGAACTTCTTGCACTTGCAGTAAAAAGTGGTCGACTTGCCAGAGGGAAAGGTGCAAAGGCATTACACCTCTTATGCATACAAGTATTATTATAGTCAATACAATTAGGAAGTGAAACCTACTGGCTTTGCCGGTCATTTTGTGGGGTAAGATAGGTGCAGCACGTGTGCGTGCATCCATGTTGGTCATCGTGGAACTGGATGTATTCAAATATTACAAATGCATTTAAAGATGGCCACTTCGATATGTTCACATCCACAGAGGCCTTCTTCGAATGGATGTGTAATATTTTAACAAATCCATCTCAAATAGATCCACAGTAGCTGCGAACACATCTGTGATGACCATCTTTGACTGGGTCTGTTAAAATAATACAAACACATTTTTAGGTGCTCTAAATGCATGCACATGTATACTCACGACAGTCATTTTCAAATGGTCAAAAAAACATTTTAAGATGGTAACCAACTGATAGCATGAAAGGCACCAAAAATTAAAAACATAATTAAAGTTGGAGAGGTGTGGGAGAAAGGGGCCCCTTACAGGGAGGGTCAGGGGCGGAATAGAGTAGCAGGAGTGGGGAGGTTTATATTAAAGAAAATGTGTAGGATTGGGAGACGTGGGGGAAGCAACAGACAAGATGGTTGAATTAGTAGGGAAGAATCAAGTAGCATGGGAGTGTGGAGGATATAAAAGGGGGAAGCAGCAAACAGAGGGGAAAGAAAGAAAACAAATGCACTCCCTTGGAATGCTTAAAATAGAAGAAGAAAAATTGCACCCAGTGTTTTATGCACTTACATGTGTTGTACCCTGAAGTGAATTGTGCTTTTTTGGTTGACACATTCAGTTTGGGGAGATGAAATGTTTCTTCAGCCCAGCTGCTATTGACACCATGGTGGTTTAATTCAGCTACAGCACGAGTTTAACCTGAAATTAATTCTTAAGAACAACTAATTTACTAGTAAACACACAAGATTGGACAAAGAACGACTTATATTATTGCCCTAGTGAAAGTTTACAGTTTATGTTTTGAGAAAGGTACGAGAAAGCAATTGAGTTCTTGGGAGAAACTGTGTTTTTGGTTGAGGGTGGTGAAACTCTTCTTAAGCAACAGCCACAATCACTGTCATGCTGAACACAAACAAGTCACCAAATTAACCTGTTCTTAACTCGCTGGTAGCTTGCAATTTAGAGCCAATGTGTAAAGTGTTGATGCAGCACTTAAATAGCAATAAAGTAAAAATACAATACATGAAAAATCCCACCCTATTTTAGAAAAATAGAGAAAAGTTTAACAAAATATGTTGCACTAAAACGACAAACATTCAATCAATAGACCCAGAGTTATGAATTTTTAAAGTTTAAAGTGTGAAATAGCACCTAAAAGATCAAAGCGCCAACAGTGAACATCTAGTCACACGACGCCGGGGCAAAGTCAAAAGTTTGGCTGACCATGATGGAGAGTGGGTCGGATACACGAAATGAGTTGGGCCCGGTGTCAGCTTACCTTTGGACTTAGAAAAAGTTTAGATTGAAAATGTCTGAGAAGGTATAGCTCATCGGGGAAAGCCAGCTGGCGGTGTTCAAGGAGGAGGCATTATTGTCGGGCAACCCCAGGACAAAGTCGCAGTGAAGATTTCTGTGTTCAGACTTATTCTCTTTTTTGTATTTTGAAGATCTCCTGTGGGATGAAGTTACAGTCTGTAACATACAAGTGTTCTATGAGGCGGGGTACCCCTTCTGGGGGGAGCCGCTGAACAGGATTTGCTGCTGTGGAGAAGAACATAAAAGACACACAAATGATGGACGGAATATGGAGCAAATCAAACATTCACACCCAGTCAAGATATCTGGGTTATATCCATCATTCTTTTGCTTACCATGCCACTCCAGGTTAGACCCAACCATATGCACATCAGTCTTGACCTGTTCCTCATGGGAACAGTCTAGCCCGAACTGCCAAGCCAGGTCCTCCCTGGATCAGAAACAAGCATCCTGGGACTGGTTTCGGAGTATCACCACCTCATCAGCCAGGCTAGGTTGAATATAGATGCACAGTGAGCCCAGGACCCACGTCTAGGCATACCCGGCACTAAGGGCAAGAAAGCAAAAGACACACAAATTATGGCCAGAATGCGAACAAATCAAACATTTACCCCAGTCAAGAGATCTGGGTTAAATCCATCATTCTTTTGCTCACCATCCCACTCCAGTTTATACCCAGCCATATGCAAACCAGTCTTGACCCTGCTCCTCATGGTAACAATCCCACCCGAACTGACAAGCCATGAACAACCTTGACCAGAAACAAGCATCCTGGGACCAGTTTCAGGGTATCAGTCACCACCAGCAAGGCTAGTTTAACTCCAGTGGAATGGAGAGCACAGGACCCCGATCTGGGCATACCCGTCCCACTCAGGATGACAAATGTAAAAAGAACAATTGATGGACAGAATGCTGAACAATGTAAAATATTCAGACCATTATAGAGATCTGGCCCTAAATCCATTGTTTTCTTGCTCCTCATGCCATTCCAGTTTAAACCCAACCATATGTAAATCAGTCTAGACCCTGCTTCCCATGGGAACAGTCCAGCCCGAACTTCCAAGTCAGGTCCTCCCTGGACCAGAAACAAGCATCCTGGGTATTACCTTTCATCAGCAAGGTTAGCTTGAATCCAGTGGCACAGTGAGCCCGGGACCCACGTCTGG
This sequence comes from Lissotriton helveticus, assembly GCF_964261635.1. NCBI lineage: Eukaryota > Metazoa > Chordata > Amphibia > Caudata > Salamandridae > Lissotriton > Lissotriton helveticus. The sequence goes on along the minus strand of NC_136067.1, from coordinate 1,491,796,593 downwards.
GCATATGACAGGGAGGCCTCAAGTTGAAAGGTCAAGCCTGCCAACCTCAGGTATTTTTCTATTGTTGTAGAGTTTGATGGGTGTAATTGGGGAACTGATGGGTAAGGTTAAGGCAGTCCTAAAGGTAGTTGGGAATCTTGGCGGGAGTAACAGCTGAGGGCAGGTGCAGAGTCGATCTTGGGGTGAGGGAGAGGATAGTGCTGGGCCTTCTTTCACATATGGGAGGCATTAATCCCTTATACACTACAGCTACTTCAAAGCAGCCACCAGTGACTACCCCTACTCAACCCCTCCATGCCCTGCCTGTTCCTGTCACTGCTCATGCACTAATGCAGGGTGGGGGAGTTTTAAAATCAGCTTTCCTAGGGCGGGTTTGCTGGAGAAAGCTGCAAATGAGGTATACCTGCCCCCCTATTGAATATTCTAGTAAGGCTCGCACAAGAAAGGGGCATTGATAGATTCCATCAACATTGACCATGGGGTTAGACAGGGGTGTGTTTTGGCCCCTACCCTGTTCATTCTATATATAAATGGAGTGATTGAGTATGTGAACAGGGATAGCTGTGATGTGCCCAAAATAGGGAAGTGGACGGCTCCTGCCTTCCTTTTTGCGAATGACACCCTGCTGATTTCCAAGATGCCACAGGGGTTGCAACAGTTATGGAAGTCCTTTCAGCTGTTTTATGAAATGCAGGGTGTGGTTTAATAGCTCCCAGACCAAAGTATGCTTTTTTCAAAACAGAAGGTGACCCAATGCAAGAGACGGTTACTGGGCGGGGGGAGGTGAGGGGGGGGGGGGGTGATACCTAAATAGATGCGGTAACCGAATTCGATTATCTAGGCATAGGACTTACACCAAGCTTGTTCTAGGAACCGCTTGTGGAAAGGGCACAGTTGTCCCTGATTCAGCACACTGCAAGTATAGCAAAGATCCATAGGAAAACTATATATAGAAGGGTGGCCTCAGCCCTTAAGATCTATAACATCAAGGCCATGGGATCAGTCATGTATGGGGCAGAGTTATAGGGTTGTATGAAAATACAGAGTCCTACTGTACTGGAGCACAGTATTCTAAGAACTTTACAAAATCTTTTAGTGAGTACACCACTGACCCCTCTTTGTCTAGACTAAGCCCAAAGAAGGATCGCTAAAAAAAGTGAGTGTAGGCTCCTTACCTTCTGGCATCGACTTTGGTCTACCCCAGCTCTTGAATCCTATAGGGGGGGCCTTAGAGACCTCATGGCCCGCAGCATGTTAATAATATTCCCTTGTTCCTTATTGTCAAGGATTTACTTCAGAAACTGGGCTTTGAATTATACTGGTCCTTTTCCAAGAGTGTCGCTGTTGAAAATGTGTTGAACTGTAAAGGAACGCTATCACTAGCTTTCACTGATTTCAAACCTTGTAATCAGTACGAGCACACAATTGATGGAATTGTTCCCCCACTGGCAAGGAAGTTGTACTTGTAATTCAGGTAAGGATATTTATCCATTAAAGCTTTTAGTGGTAAATGGCAAGAGAGGGGCGTTGTCGACGATCTTTGCCCTGATGTCGAGGGGGTTCGGAATCACTAACCCAAGTACTGTTCTTTTGTCCATCTTTCCACCATCTCCGGGCAAAGTGGATTGTGCCACTTTGTAGAAATGTGGGCACTAGAAAGCATCAGGATGCATTTAGACTATTGCAAACTGACACAATCAGAGCAGAGGATTTTGGCTTGACCAAATACCTAATGGCCCTGTGGATAAGATGATTAAAATGTATAAAAGGTAGTTACGACTTTGGCAGCTCACCAGTGGGCATCAGAAGCTAGTACTTTTATGGATGCGATTGTCAATATCGGGTGCAAGTATTGAGGGGGAGCCTTTATAAGATTTATTTTTCATTAATGCACTGGCCACCCTAAACTAGATGTTAGAGATTGTTCATTACTGTAGAATTGAATCCCATTGTTGGTTGGTTTAGTTTTCCTATTATACGGCACACTGGCATTCATTTTTTTAAATGTATTTATGCTTGGGTTACTTCAAACAAATACACAGTCTGCACTTTACAACGGTATGCAGGCTCATTGTTATGACTGACAGAGTTTCATATTGTGCTGCTAATCCTTTTGGATTTTCCAGTTCTCTTGCTGCTAACATGATTTACTTGCTGCTAGCTCTCTTTGTCTTGTATTTTAAATTGTTTAGGGGCTTTTATTGTATATTAGTTTTATTCTTTTAATAACGTCTTCCTGAAATTGTATTCTGATGTCTTATTTTGGATTTCACGCATACATAAACGCAGACAGTTATGACTAGCGCTGTGATAACCCATTGGGTTGACTGCTGTGCTCTAGAAATACTGTAAATAAATGAATCAAAAAATCAATTTGTACTAATGCATTGTCTAATCTGTACGTATTGTACATGTTTTATGTGATGTTCTGTGATGTACTTTTATGATCCTGGTGATCGATAATAAAGCTTCGATGATGATGAATGATCTAGCATTCAGACTGAATTTTTATGAGTTGGGACTGTGGAATATCAATCTGGTGTACGACAGAGAGATATTTGTTCTTGCTTTTTTTAAGTAAATCATTACGAACCACCATGGTTTGTTTCCTTGCAATGTGCCATTACACATTGATGTGGACAAGTTCACTATAGTATACTTGGGTTCAGTGTTATGAGACAGGAGAGTGTGTAAGGTTGAATCTATGGTGTGAATATATAAGAAAAGGTTTGGAAATTGGTCTGTAGGGGATAACCCGTTGATTATACTATAGTGCACCCTGTCCCCTACACTTGTAAGGGTACCTCTCAATATGTGTTAAGTGTGGACAGGCTCATACAGCGTGGTGCCTAAGTAGGAGTTTGGGTTTGAACTTCAGCTTTTATAGCATGGTGGTTTATTTATTGTGTTTGTGTAGATGTGGGCCACCTCAAGATTTAACCCCTTCGGTGCTGATGACGGCTCCCGGACGTCATCAGTTATAGAGGGCATGTGCTGATGACGACCGAGAGCCGTCATGACCACACCCGCGATCGGAATGTGCCGCACAGGTGCAGAATTCCGGCCGCAGCCAGGGGGTTAAAGAACGAAATTTCCAAGTTGATTTGTATATTCTACGCAGCCATGATAGAGATAACTACCCTTTTAGTCTGTTCAGGAATGAAGTCCTGTAATCCACATTTTTGGGAAGATTTATCAACACTTTGTGTCACCGCAAGTACATTCAAATTTGCACAAAGCTATGTAAAGTGTTGATAAAGTATTTAGGCCCAGATTTACTAAGGGCTTACGTTGTCTGTGCATCATGCAAGGCGACGCAATGCAAAGCAAGCCCCTAAATAGGATTTGCTAATCCATCTACTGTGACAGTATTAGTTTAGTTAATTAAAAATAATGAAAGGCCTCGCAATTTACTGCCTTGCGTTACTCTATATTGAGAATGTGTTCCATGGGTACCTGGATACTCTCTCAGATGATTAGTGTGCAATACAAATCAATATAACATAACATGACGGAGCATAGGTGTTCCGCTGCATCCACCGATAGATTATGATGTAATCTGAGATTTACTAAGGCCAGAAAACCTGGGATTGTGTCATTACTGGTACGCCCTCCCAAGAGAGGCATGACGAGGAAAAATATCTTTATTTCCCCTTTTTATTTTCTCTTTTAACATGTTCTGCATCACACATTATTTTCGTGCAGGAAGGTATCCCTTCCTGCACAAAAAGAATCCTGCCTGTAAAGTAAGCACCTTAGCACTGAGGCGCAAGGGTGCTTGCATTGGCGCTAGGAAGCACACAGTGCCCAAGTGCAGGGAGAGTGCAGACATATCTCATAAATCAATAGATAGGGCACATTTTTGCTCTCTCCCTGCCACGCAACGCAGCACAGCAAGTTGTCTTGCTGTGTGCATTGTGCGCTATTTTAGTAAATCTGCCCCTTACTTTCCGCTGCAAAGCTATTTTGCGCTGGAAAGTAGCCTCTAAAGTAATACAATAGTGATTTGTTCTACACAAAATCAATAGAACGTTCAACGGGTGGAACAAAGGTGTTCCTACGGAACCACCCATGCTTTTTGGCGCAGAGCTTTGCTAAAATAAATAGACAGGGCTTTGCAGCAAAAAAATCACACCTCCTCGAGACTGGCTCTCTCCCCCAGCGCAACACAACTCGGCAACTTTGGTCACTGAGCTGCATTAAACTATAATTAATTGTGTGTGATACTGTCCTCAATGTGATTTGGAGATAAGCCTGTAGCCAGCCTACTTAGGAGTAGGATCTATGTAGGGGGAACAAATGCACTTGGCACTTTGAGTAGTAAAGACACCAAGATAAGAAGAAGTGATAGCTTGAGGCCTAGCCCTACATACCAGAGAGGGGTAGACCTCTGCCAATGCTTGGCGATGACTGAATCTGTGCATGGAGCACTTCCAACACTTGCTGCTCCAGAGTATAATAAAAGGATCGGTTTGCGATGTGTAGGTGGTATTACAGGATTTCTAAAACTTTTCAGATTGCAAAATATTCGCTACATTGATTGATAGATGAATGTTCGTTTTTGAATCATGCATCAGAAAGCAGATAAATAAATGAAAGTGAAATTATGCTGTTTACTAACATACGCACTTCTTGTGGTAGATAGATCAAATTAAGTCCTCATTGTTCCAAATGGTCGAATTCATGGGTAGATTAAATAAATGCAGTAGATAATTCAATCATTTAGGAACACCACTACATTTCTAAGTTAAATATCTTTATTAGCCGCGTGACCTCTGAAGCTTGGGGCTATTTTGCCCTTCAAGTGACCTTTAAGGAAAGGGCGTAGCTTATATTACCCACATACCTCTAACGTCATCAGTAAGTTTGTAATGTGCATGTTATCAGAAGGCTGTTCTTCCCCCATGCTCCTTTCTGACACAGGTGACCCTGGGTTAGGAGAGCAATTTAGTGTCGTCACACGTTGGAAATCGTTTTGCCGGGGGCAATGCTCTGCCGGTATCACATCAGGTACAAAATAAAAGACATGCCTTCCAGGGCGACAGCACTGAAAGAAATTCCCTTTCGTGAGGTTGCCTTATGCCGCAGACACGATCATTGTTCCACCGGCCCGCAGCGAGCGCGCGCGATCCGAACGCATCTGTGTAAACCGGCAACAGCGCTAATGGGCTGCGGAGGATGCAGGCGGCCTCGCGAGATCTCCAGGGAGCAGCCTCCGATAGGCCGGCTCGCGGCTCCATGCACTGCGGCATTCTGTGGAGACTAAAGGGGCGAGCTCCAAGGCAGCCTTCCGCCGGTGGATAGGCGGGAAAAGAGAGGCACTTCGGCGCATCCAAGCCCCCCCTCCCTCCAGCCCCCCTTTGGTACTGGGAGCTATCTAATCCACCGTTTAGTAGATGTCTGGCACTTATCAGCTGTGCAAAATTAATGTTCATTAGACACATTTTTTATATATTAATTTTCAGTGCTGGATATTGAAATATTTGTAAGTCATTCTAAAACCAGATTGGATTTCAATATTCGATGCATTCAGCTCTACCTATGAATGCAATAGTAATGCTGCTGAGAGTGTTTGTTGGGAAAGCAAAGGGGCGAGCATTATCCTTCCACTGTGGCGTTTTAACTGTAATACAGTCTAATTAAATCTAATCAAGTGGCAATGCGGCCTCGTCCCACCAGGATCTTCAGCGTCTTAACATCTTTAGAATTTAGCAAAATTATGTTGATCCCTTTCATGCGGTAAATGCTATTTTTTGACTTTTCATGTATGCAACCAAATACTTGTATGGGGACATCTATTAGAGGTTAGGGAGCTGAAGTGAAGTTGTGGCAGTAAATTGTGCTTTCACTTCACCTGCCTCGAAGCTTTAGGTAGCGATTTGTTTCACCTTATACATTTCCTGAAAATAATGTAATGAATACATTTGAAAAACAATTATTGATGGACGGAATGTTGCACAATGGCAACACATTCACCCCCAGTCACAGATCTGGGTTTAATCCATCGTTATTTTGCTCACCACACCATCCCAGTTCAGACTTGGCCATATGCAAATCCGTCTTGACCCTGTGCCTCATGGGAACAGTCCAGCCCGAACTGCCAAGCCATGTCTTCCCTGGACCGGCATCCTAGCATCCTAGGACCGGTTTCTGGAATCTGATGGATTTAACCCAGATCAGTTGACTGGGGGTGAGTGCTTGCATTTTTCAACACTCCGTCCATCATCCCCTTTGGTTTTGCTTTGTTCGTCCTAAGTTGGCAGGGTATGCCCAGACGTGGGTCCCTTGCTCACTTTGCCACTGGATTCAAGCTAGCCTGGCTGATGACGGCTGATTAGCCAGAAACCGGTCTCAGAATGCTTGTTTCCGGTCCAGGGAAGACATGGTTTGGCAGTTCGGGCTGGACTGTTCCCATGAGGCACAGGGTCAGACTGATTTGCATATGGCCATGTCTGAACTGGGGTGGCGGAGTGAGCTAAAGAATGATTATGGATTAAACCCAGATCAGTTGACTGGGGGTGAGTGCTTGCATTGTTCAACACTCCATCCATCATCTCATTTGGTTTTGCTTTGTTCACCCTAAGTTGGCAGGGTATGCCCAGACGTGGGTCCCTTGCTCACTTTGCCACTGGATTCAAGCTAGCCTGGCTGATGACGGCTGTTTAGCCAGAAACCGGTCCCAGGATGCTTGTTTCCGGTCCAGGGAAGACATGGTTTGGCAGTTCGGGCTGGACTGTTCCCATGAGGCACAGGGTCAGACTGATTTGCATATGGCCATGTCTGAACTGGGGTGGCAGAGTGAGCTAAAGAATGATGATGGATTAAACCCACATCAGTTGACTGGGGGTGAGTGCTTGCATTGTTCAACACTCCGTCCATTATCCCCTTTGGTTTTGCTATGAATACATTTGAAAGCAGAAAAGATTTCTAAACTTGGCAAACATGAGAAATATGTTGGCCACTCTTTTTAGGTCCTTTCTCCGAAAGCATGGTGATGGGGTTGATATTTGCCTTTGTGTGCGTTTGATGTGAACACAGATTAAGGGTCTGACGTATCAAAGGGTTTTACCCACTCTACGTCTATGGGGAAATGCAATTATATGTACAGTCCTAGATAATTTCTGTAAGGCACTAGTGCATGTGATTTAATTGGCAATGCCATGACTACTTTGAAGACTGGGTGTAATTTTAATTACGTCATAGTATTCTGAGTAATTTTGGTAACTCCACTTTGCTCTTTTATCAGGAATTGCCAATTATTATGCAATTATGCCAGCATAATTAAGAATAGTTTGGGGGGAAATTAGTACAGAAACAACAATTTTAGCAAGTGGCAGCTACACCGCCTGCTGCTCTCTGTGTTGTTTTGCATTTATCGCTAGTTTCTTACCTCAAAATGCATCCTCGCGTCCATTTTGGACGACAATGTGCATTTTGCTCTAAGAAATGAGTGCTGAATACTGGAAGTAAGTTCAGGGAAGATTCCACCCCACAGCACATTTAGCAAGCGTGAGTGGCTGCTGATGCTGCTATTCTTGTTCTGTTGCAGGTAGTGCTATTTCTTAGTTTAAAATGCATCCCTGTGCCCATTTTGGATGCAAGGTGGCATTTTTGTGGCATTTTTGTGCTAAGAAACTGGTCAGAAATACTCTTCCTGAATAACTGTATAATCTCTAAATGTTTAGGTAATTCCATATGATTACTCTATATGGAATTACGTGAGTTACGCCAACTCCTTTATGCCCTTACTAAACTCTCTTTTTTCTGATGAAATCAGAAACAGCAAGTGGGCGGTGTCTTTTTGCTAGTATCCTTTGTGCAGTGCTTCTGCAGCCATTCTATTGTACTTCATGTTGTGGACATATATAGCCAAGCAAAGTTTGCTCCATCCCCTTCCAGTCAATATTTGCTTGCAGAGTCGTCTTTGCAAAGTCTAACTCTTTGACCAATGGTATGCAGCTTGAGAATAGCCCTTCTTTGTCCCTGAAGTGCAGGGAGGGTGACTAATGCAAAGACTAGGAAGCCGTCTTTTATTTATAATCACATGCAAATCTGCCAACTCATGTTTCTTCACTCATCACACAGCCACCTAATAAGAGCCACATTCACATAGTGATCTGAAACACTTACACAGAATATGTCTCCACTCTGGTGTGAATTTTCTGCACAATTGTGCTCCAATTAAACTCAGAACATGGGAGGTAGCTGTAGGTGAATTTCTTGTTAGTGTGAGTAGGGCACATGTGGGTGTTTGAGCAATCCAGTGAGTCCAAAGCCCATTCCAAATGGCACTGCCCCCTCTCCAAGGCCCCACCACTAAAGGTTTACCTTCTCAAGTTCGTGCCAAGAGTCCAGTTCACATTGCAGACGGCCATGAGAGCAGGGAGAGCATCGCAAGATGCTGTCAATGAGGTTCGAGGATCCAACCGGCATTGCTGGAGCTTCGCAGTGGCGGTACCCACGAGTAGTCAGTGCAGGAGTGCGAAGAGTCAGGCTGATGGAGCTTTGTGTTGATTTGCGCTGTACGTGGTTGTGAAGAGCCCAAAAGCTTAATTTCAGTGCCCATGAGCCAAGTGTCCAGGACCTGAAAGGCACCACTTGGAGGTCAGGAACCCGCTGCAGCTGGGTCCAGGAGCTATTTGGGAGCTTTTTATGTCCCAGAGTCTCATACCAGGAGGCCAACAGACTTGCCCTTGGAGTCACTATGGGGTCCTGGGCTCAAGAAAAGGTTGCAAGTACAGTTCTTCATGCCCAGGCAAGAGGGCACAAGGCAGCAGGTTAGCACAACAGGGCAGTAGCACCTTCAGAGTAGCAGTCCCTTCAGCCACACAGAAGTCCTCCTTCTTGGTAGAGTATCCACAGGTCTAAAAGTGTGCTCAAACGGTGCTGTCTGAGGTCCAGTATGTATACACAGTTGTGCTTTTGAAGTGGGGAGAAGCTTCTAGAGGCAAGCCTTTGAAGTACACAGATGCCCTGCCTCCCTGGCTCTGGCTATAGACTAACTACAATGGGTATGCCGCGATTTGTGTTGAGACAGGACATTCTGCCAGAGATGGCCCATCTAGTCACACCTAAGCTCTCCATTGTTTATGGATGTGAAGGAGGAATACACCCAGTCATGTTACCCAGAGAACCTGCATGCTCCAAAAGGCTAAGGCAGAAAAATGGCAAATTTCTAAAAGTGGCATGTTTAGAATTGCAATTAAAATCTGACTTCATCATAACTTAGGGTTTTCACTCATCTGCCACTAATTTTCTGCCTTAAAATCTATTTGAAAATATCACTCCATTACAGTTAATAATAGAACTTTACACCCAATAGGACAATATTTTTGTAAACGATATTTAAGCTACTATATATAAGCCAGACGATAACTCTGTCCACAATATTTTGACCCAAAACTCAATTGGCATCTCACGAGTGATGAATATTTTAAAGATTGTCTGGAAGATTTTATTGTACATTTCACTTTAAATTATTTTAATGCTTTTTTTGGATTTTACAATAGTACACACCACAGTGATAGTTGCAATAGCACTGAACAGCATCACTGGAAGGATGGCGCATATTTTAAAAACATGCATTAAGTACACTCTAATGTCACATTGTGAGCCAGAATTACTGAGGCCCACCCCACTGCTTATAGGAACAGATTTGTGTGAAGCACATACAGGGCTGGACTGGGAACTAAAGGCAGCCCCGTCAAAATGTTTAAACCAGGCCGCTCCCTTCCTCCGTGCTCTTGTGTGCCTCTATTTTTCTCTCTCTATTTCCTGAAGCATCTTACTGTAGTGTTTTGATATTATGCGTGATAAAATCCTTGCGTTTCCGTGTGTGGGAAGACACTACAACCCCCCCCCTCCTCCTTGCTTGGGTTGCTGGGGAAAGCAACTGAGCTGCCATCAGCAGCCAATTGCTCTGGAAACCAGCTTCTAAAGGTTCCTGCCCACCAGGGAAATGCCCGGTGGAAAAAAATGGGCAGTTCTGGCCTGCTCATAAAATTTCTCACTTGCTGCCAGGACCGTGGGGTCAATAAATGAAGTTGTTCTCTCGGATGATCTTTTTAGTTTGTAATATGTTAGCGAATCCATATTGTATCTTGAACATAAAGAAAAAAACCTGCAAGGGCCAGTATAAGACAGGTTTTCTATAAATTTGCGTCAATTCACCAAGAGCACTTCAAGGTTGATTTTTACTCCTCAGTTTAAAGCAAAGTCTAACAAATTTACATCTTGTGATAAGATTATCCTGACATGAAGCATTCACGTGATCCATTTTGACACCTGGAGGGCTCTGCAGCCAATCGAATAGTTCGGTTATCATATCAAGTGGAAGCACGCTTCATAAATATGCATTAGGGGACTCTTAGAGGTCCTCCAATTTCACATTTTAATATTTCATGCAAGCATAAGAGTATGTCTCCCCTCACCAGTAAAAATATATAAGCTGTCAACCTGTGCATCTTTGGACAGGCAAATATACAAATCAAAGCTGAGCTGCAGCATATGTGAGAAATGATCACAAGCTAATGCATCAGTCAACCTGTGTGTATAAAGATAGGAGTCAGAAAACAACGTGTTCTGGCATGCAGATAATGTTAACAGCCTTTGATTGTCTAGTGCAGAATGCTATTCTGCATGATTGGCTTCAGATGATGATCAGGAAAAAAATAGGGCCTCTATTATGCAGAGTGTGGTGCATGCATAGTGCGCGTGTTCCTTGATGGCTTCATTTTTATACATCAGAACATTTTCATTTTGTAAAGCAAAGCCTCTTTTGAACCTTGTAATGTTGTGAGGAATTGTTGGTCAACGCCTAATTTGTAATACTTGTAAGAGCAGGGGGATTACATTTTTCTTAGAAGCCCACTGCCAGTGATGCCCAATGCCAGAGTTGTTGACTACCAAGACTGCCAAGCTTCAATTCCATCTTATGCCCCTTTCATCCAATTCCTTTCACCTCCTTTCTCTTTATTCCACTATTGGTCATCCCTGCTTTCCACTTTTGGCTCTGTTTTCTTGTAGTTGTCTTTTTTTCTTTTTCTGTTTTTTTTCTTTTTAGCTCAGGGCCAAAGTCTAATATTTGAAAATAAGTCCCGATCCCCACAAATAAGTGCTGTGTCCACCGCCTGCAAGAACTGGCATAAAGGAAGCAATGTGGTTGGAGGAAAAGGATATTTGGCTGTTCTTGCCATACCTTCCTCTTCAAAGGAATATCCAATCCACCAGCTTGACTGAGGCATACCAATATCTCTGTGGAAATAGCAACATATTGACTTATAACAGACACGTTTTCTCAGGTGTAGTAATGTCAGTGTGAATTACAAGGGACTTATTTGCAATCCCCTTGCGCCGTCGGTGTGTCACGTTTTCTCACATAGAAAGTGACGCACCAGCGGCGCAAGGGACTTGTAAATAAGCTCCCTAGTTCCTCCTATGCAAAGGAATGTTTACATACTTATATGGAACGTGTGCATTCACACAAGCGTGAATACTTCAATGTAGTGACATTACACTTAAAAAGTTTTTATTTATTTAGGGTACAATGGAAAATATTACCCACATTGGAAAAACCCTTTAAACCCTTTCCTGTACACCACCAGCATGTTTGGAATTTTCTGATCCCTTTCCCACCCGAAAAGAGATTTATTCTTGCCCTTTACAGGAGTAAATCTCCAGATGTGTCCAGGATAAGAATGCCCCTTCTGAAGGCAAAGAATGCCCACAAACCCAAAATTCTGTGAATATTTACCTGTTTCAAAGGCCCTAGAATGCTCACTACCCACCTCTATGAGCAGATTTTGCTCAGACATAAAATCACTCCTTACTGCGGTGATATCACATGTGAGGGAATTGATTTGAGAGGGTTAATTTATCGTTTTGTAAATTCCAATTTAGGCACTCAAATTACGTCGTAAATCAAGCTCATTAAAGTTTAACTGGCACTCCTAAATATTGCTATTTGTGTACCTTGGGTGTGCGAATAGCTCTATGAATCAGGACAGGGTCCCTAAAGATAATCTAGTTTGTGTTTGTTTGCATGAGTTACTGAGTGGGCAGTCTGGGGGTGATTCAGAGACAGGGAAGGCGTGCACAGGTCGACATACCTTCATGAGAAGCTGAATTTACTCTCTTGCCAAACGCCCACTACAGGAAAAAGTACATCGTGTTGAACAGTTGCAGATATTTATAGTGTATATTTGAGGTTCAAGGGAGCTGTCATACAATAACAAAGCTGCCTCTGTTTCCTATAAAGCCTTAGGCGGACATGAACCCAAAATACTCGGTGGCTTATTTATAAGCCCATTGCGACGCCGGTGCATCCCTTTTTTCGATGCAGCGGTGGCGCACTGTGCCTGCCCCAATTTACAAGGCCATGTAAAGCCAACTTGATTGGCTTTTCATGGCCTTGTAAATATGGCCTCCTTTCAGTCATTACTCTGCGTGAAAGCGCCGTTCCATGAATGTTGCTGTGGGTGTTTCCACACACCATCCATAGAATCTGACACATTCCCACTGTACACAGTTTCGTAAACTTGAGAATGAATCAGATTCCTACGCCTCCCCAGGGGAGGTGTTAGTAGGCGCAAGGAGGAGAAATACCACTATTTCTCCACGTTTTTTTCTTTTTCTGTGTGCTGCATTCTGCAGCATATATTGAAAGAGGCAAAGACCACTCATGATTGTTTTTGTGCAGGAAGGTGTCCTTCCTGCACAAAAACAATCACCCCCTTCGAACGCATAAACCATTGCACCATGGTGCAAGGGTGCCTGTGTTGGGGCATGGTATCCCATTGTGCGCCTGGCACAGCGGAAAAGGACAGATATGCGCAGTATCTTGTAGATAAGGCACATTCCTGCCCATTTCTTTTGACACACGGCAGCGTCGCAGGAAGGCTTGCTACGCTGCCATGCATCAAAATGTGTAAATGAGGCCCTCAGTATTGAACCGCATATATATTTAGTTTGACGTGCAAACAAATGTACACAAACTGAGAAAACTTAGAGGGACCACCTCTCTCCAGGTCATTATGGAATCTGTCTGCAGGTCTGATCTTTTCACCTACAAATCATTGATTTCAGGATTGTTAGTTTGATTACTTAAATCTGGACTATGACACCCAGAATACATCCGACTTTGAGACAAAAGTCCAGGACTAGACGGTCCTTAATGACAGGGAGGGAGGTGGTCACCCAAGACAGGCCGCAAAATGTTGTTTCTGTAGAGATTGCAATGTATGAAAACAGAAGTGTGAGTGATTTATTCAGTGAGTGCATTTATGAAGAACATTCTCATTGGCCTTATTGTCTTGAGGGGCTGTACCTGTATACATCTCTGAGTGGAGCTGGCAAGAGGTTTTTCAAGCAGACTTTCAAACACCAGCTTAGCTCAATATGGCTTTCCAAGTTTGGAAACCAATTAGTAAATAATTGGAGGCTTGAGGGGTTTGAAACTTAATGGCCATGTCAAGGGGTAATCCATTTGAACTGAGGGATAACCAGGAGCTCTATATCCAGTGATCTTAAACTCAAAATAGAGATATACCTCTGGCTTTGACATTTTTAGTATGTCATGCTACTACTTCATTGGCTGGCCAATGGAGTTAAAATGATTTCTACCCTAGAACGTCATACGTTCCATTACCAAGTCAAAGACCTGAGAACAATTGTTTGACGAGCAGAAGTTCCCTCGCCTCGAGTGGCTACAACATCCCCACTTTTAATCATTTTCACTTACTCTCTTAAATTGTATAGACACTGACATTATTAATATGTAGATCCCAACTTGTAACGTATTTTATTTGTTCTTTTTGTTTTTATATTGTGTTAACCCATTAGTCTGAATGTTTTGTTAGAAATAGATATTGATGGAATTTGGTTTTAAGAAAAACTATGAAAACATGTATTGTGATTTTATGGTTGATTAATTTCACAGTTTTTTTTTTAAATTGCTTATGTATACTTTTATGGTTTCTTTAAGAAATCGAAATAAAGTTTTTGAAAAGAAAAAAGAAAGAAAGAGTTAAAATGTAGTCTAGATATTAGTATCAAGTCATTACAAGACGCTTTGGAGATCAGATACACAATAATGTTTCTAAGGACCTTCTGCTAGTCTAACTCACTATATAGGTCCTCATTTTGAGTTTGGCATTTTATGATGTGTTAATTATCTTTTGGGTACGATAATGATCATCAATCATGAGCTTTTTGGGAATAACATGCAGAGTTTGTTGCTTAATGCACTAAACTCCACATGCTTCTTTAAATACTTGGCATTTTCCGCCGATAAATATTGGAAGGTTTGACCTGTTGTTTTGGGTACCTTAAATCCTGTACTGGCATTCGGTGTGTATGTCGAGTGTCTGTGCGCATGTATAGTATGCATGTAATAAATGTTTGGTAGTAGATAGACCTGAGCAAAATTGTCATTACGCTGGAGTTTTCGGTGTCATTTTGTAATTTATGCAAAATTCCGCCATTATGCCCCATAGTGTAATTTTGGGGAAAGATTTCAATGTAAGATGTACCATTCGAGTAATTTTTTAACGTGAGTGGCATTTCAGGCAGTTCCTTTAACATGGGTTGTCAACAAACATTTCAGTTAGCTTTTTTACCCAAATGGACCATTTGGGTAATTTTTGAGTGTGAAACTAAATATCTGAACATGAGCGCCAGTGTTTTTAACATGAGCAAATGGAAATGAAAGAAATTACATTTTTGAGTGCGAAATGCATTTTAAATAACTTTGCGTAATTCTGTTGTAATTTCATGTAACTACGCAACATGTAATTATGTGAGTTATGCCCACCCCAGTAGTAGGAATCTAAGGGTGTATGATTCTGATTGCATCAGCCAATGGTATCAATTTTGTATGCCCCTGAATTAGCATGGCAAAGAATGGTGGATGAGGACAGGCTCCTTAAACAGTGCAAAAGTGTTGCCTGCATTCTTGTGGCTAGAGAGTGTAGACACTAAAGTGAAGAGATTGAAATAGGGCTACCTTTAGAAAACCCATGGAAGCTGTTAGCAAAAGGCTGCTAGGTAGTTCTTACTGATCAATGGTAGAAGGTAGAGGGTCAAATTGTGGTTTCTGTTATTCAAGGTGAAGAAGTTCCACAGTCAGGCGTACCCTTTTGTCTGTGCCTGAATGCTGCTTCAGAAAGACTGATGACAGCCTGGTGCAGCAAACTCACACTTTATCGTATCTGCATGTTGGGTGCTCTGGATTAGAGACAGCCAAAGCACTAGCTGCTGTGAGAAGCTCCACTTTACACAAAGGAATTGCTTGAAGAACAAACTAAAAAGGACAACTGAAAGGAGAACTAACCCAATCCGGTTGTAAACTGGGAACCAAAACATTGACTTTGTTCCAGTTCCAAGCTCTTCCTGACCAAGGAAGGGAGTGCTATGCTGCATACTCAGAGGAATGCTGTGTAACTAGGGCTGGTTATCTGCTTGACACCAGTCTCCCAGAGGTGATGGTACATCACTTAACCCTTCAAGAGGAGAGACTGTCTAGGAGGAGAAGCTCAGCATGTGCCCAATGTGTGGAGCTCCTACAGAAAGCAGATGGCATCAGAGAACAAAGCCGAATGAGGAGTGAGTTAGTCCATCAGTATCTCTGTGTGGCTCCTATTTCAGAGGTGCCCCAAAGAATGCACCAAAATTAGTGTGGACATCAGCCACTTAGGGCTGTGAACTAATGCCGACGGTGCTGATGCCAGAACATCAAGAAGGTACCACACCGCTGTGACCCTTATGGGCCTGTAATCCTGCAACTACACCTCGCCACAATGAGCAGTACTGGCTTGCGAGGCCGTAAATGCTGGATGATCCGTCCCATGATGCTGGACCAGGCATGCTATCTTTGCCCAATAACATTGGCACCAAAAGTGGAAGGCCCGTGCTGCTGTGCCTCACCACCTGAACTAGCATGCAGGCATTGCGTGGCTTTACTGCAACTGGAGCAAAAGGACAGAAGACTCCAATGGTGTCAAGCACGGAGACTTAAGACATTCTGCCCAAAGTACAAATTGTAAGATCAATTGGCTAAGTTGCACACCAAATCCCTCGGTGATAACAGTGATAATTTGCACCTGCGTCTAATTCATGCTTCTTCCAGCAGATGTGGGGCACTGTAGTTTCTAGGGGTGCCGACGCGGTAGAGGATACTGGAGCATAGAATGCAATCAGGGTTCCAACTCTAAATTCACTATTCATAAATTGAATTGCACAGTACTTAGTTCTAGTGGGTGATTACGGTGCTTGCTTTTTTCTAAAAGATAAACACAAAACGAACATTACATAATTGAGTATTTTGGGGGATTGTTGAGTTCTGAGCTATTGCCGCTCCACATGACCCCCCTGAAAAGCCTACGAATGCTTGCCCTCTCTACCCTAAGAGCCAAGTGTGGAAAGGGTTGTACTTCACCCAGTTTACTGAGCCATACCCTGTTGCCCTCTGAATGGGGTCTGACACATGTCATGCATACAAAGCATCTGCAGCGCCCACCTCGTATGAAATTGCCATTGCACATTCCAGCAGGGCATGCGTTGATGAATCATAACATAAATGAAAATTAAGTCATAAACTTTCACAGAAAGCAGTTTCCACTCGAGATGAAAAATAAGGTATTGTGTGGGAATTGCTTGAGACACTTATTCCCTATTCTTAAGTGAGAAAAAGGAGTTACAAAAAATAGTGTCTATCTAGAGGAAATTTCACCCTCAATGGCAAAGGAGGAGAAAAAATATGGTAATTGTGGTAATTACATAATAATGATGCAGATTTTTTGCTTATTACTAGGCGTGTATATTTCACAATACTTATGATAAGAACCATAAACAACATTTTTAATTATAAACATGATTTGTTTACGGTTTGAGCTGTGTGTAAGTTTAAAGTGAAATGAATTTATTGCAAAACAGTATGTTCTTTTTGTGAAGGTGGTGTTGCTATTTGCATAAATGAATGTAGGATAATGTTTGCATGTTCTTTTTTCAAGAGTGAACCATAGAAGCAACAATAAGCTTGTAGGTTCTTTATAAAGCCTAGATTCGTGAATAATATTAGGAAACAGAATACAAATATTTAAAAAAAAAATGAAATTGGCATACATAAATGATACTTTGCAGTGTCAGCTTATGGAAAACCTTGAAGATTAAATATTTCGCACACATTACATGGCTTAGTCTCATTTAAAGTGAAAATGAACATACATAAACATTTGTATATGTGCATATTCACTTTTCCCTTTATTCATTTTTTAATGATAGAGGCAAAAAGATAAGAAGGCCATTGCATGTTTCTTCTTTTATGCACAACATTATCTGGGAAAGAGCAGGTGCTAACTTCTTGGAAGCTGTCATCCGATCTAAATTTTAGGGCCACGATTCAATTTTCCTACATTTTTTTAACAGGTGTGATAATGCCTCCCAATGCCCTGGCGCATTATCAACACTGAGAGGTCCTGCACAGCTTTAGCACACTCCCTCCTCTCACAATTGTCGATCGATCATCAGGGTTATTTTACGATGGATGATTTATACTCCCTGGACCTGAAAGTACACTTCATCTTAATCAGCCTAACAGCGCTTTCCCTTGGCATGGCTCCATTTCAACAAGTCACTGAAACATTTGTCCCTATCCCCAGTTTGACAAGCGTGTCACATATCTTGACGAGCATTATAAGGCACTTAATACCATTCATCGTGAACGCTGAACAAGCTAGTTTTTCTTAACTAAAGAAATAACAAAGCCAATAGGCATGTTTTATGTGTCTGATTTGTATCACGTGTTTGCAACAACCAGCGGTATAAAGAAAATGTTAGCTGTGTGCATTTGGTATCATGCCCTAGTTACTGCCCCCTGCTGGGCACGCATGAATGTGTACCACCTGCCGATGAACCCGCCTTCTTCAGTTACTCAATGTTTTGCTCAGGTAGTGGAGGGACCAGGACCCATCCAAGGGGCTTAAAGCAAAATGATGGGACCCCCTGCAGAATGTAATGAGGGACCCCTGAGTCTACCATATCTCACGGATATACATTGGCTCTGGGCTGAATGCCTTGATGCACTGAAAGTTTTTTCGAGGTTGGCAGATTCCGTATTGTACACAGACACAAGTACACACACTCGAAGTCTAAGTCGTAGTACTTCTTTTTTAGGGCGTGATAGAAGCAATGTAGGGTACTACAGTGGCGTCCCAACAAGGAACACCCATGATTTGATTTACCACCCTTTCCCAGATGCCTTAACATGGGTGGTTAACAGTGGAGTTGCTCTTGCAAAAGGAGTTACTTTAACTATCTAGTGTTGAAGCAAAAACACTAAAAGTAAGAATTAAAAAAAATATTAATAGTATTTGAAAAGAATGAATAATAAATGATGACGATCCGTAAAAGCAGGCTTAGGCTTCGAAAAGTGTTGCATTGCAGCGCTAGTAAGAGAGTCTTGGACATGGAATATTAATGGTTTCAAATCTAGTGGCTGCTTGTGTCATCTAAATCTTAGATTTTCATATCTATATTTTATAACCTCTACTTCTTCTTGGAATTGTCTTCAGATTAATTTTACCTTCAGCTGTATTAACATTATTTTCTACTTAGAGGGGACCAGTGATATATGGAGTAGTTCCACGTTAAAATAAAATATGGAAGGATTTAGGGACTAAAGTACGGTGCCATATATGTGGTATAATTAAACAATTGAAATAATTTGTATTGTTTTGTTATGTGTGACACAGAAATCTCTACATTTTTTGCAGCTGAGATTCTTAAAAGATCAAGATCAAAGACTACTCAGGCACTGCAAAAATACAAGCTTTGTGCACATCTACAACTGTCTTCAAATTGTAGAGGAACAATTGTGACTCACAATCCGCAATAGTACTTGTAGGAATTCCGTCCTTTTCTGGGCTGCCCCTTTCTATTGCTCAGAATAGCTATTATTTTGATCTCTCGGGGAGTTATGGCTTGCTGACAAGGACTCAGTTACATGTGCTCTGCTTTAAACTGTTTTTGTTTGGAAGTTACTGTATCTGGCACTTTGATAAATCAGCTGTAAATTTGCAACACTTTTGTACATTTGTACACATTGCAGATGTGAGGTGTCGGAGGGAAGGAAAGCTGTTTCCGCTGGCACATAAAATGCAGTATACCTTTAAAGAATCATGCTTTCTACAATTATAATGCAGACATAACTCTAAATTTCAAAGTTTGATCAGGACAATGTGCCACAGAGCTTAATAAGTATATCTGCTTGTGAAATGCTCCCGTGGAAACATTTCACTTTGAGCTGAGAAACTATCCGCAACCTCTTGAATCTAAAAGCCACAATTAGGCTAATGGAAATGGCGATTTGGATGTCGGATTTTCTTTGATTGTTAAGATAAAAGTAATGGATTTCTAAGTAAACTGACTAGCCTTGGAGGGGCCTAAAGAAATAAAAAAAGTAAGCACCAGGGAACATCAATACCACCATGGTAGATTCCCATTATGAAAGGTGCAGTGGGATAGCTATATCTTGAAAGCATATTTTTAAACAAGAAGAACTTCTCCCTGGGTCCTGGGGGGTGCAAAGGGCCATGTAAACAGTGAAAGGTGTTGCTGCTGTAGTAAAATCCCAGGAACCATTTGGAACTGGATATTGTGCTTTTAAGGTATTTATCACCAATATAATTCTAAATAAATATCAAGCAAAGTGTATTGAATACTAAACAAAAGGCTCTCTGTTTACTCACAGATTAATGTAAAAATTAACATTTACATTTTGAAAATATCACTCTAGAACAGAGATCGTATTATATAACTTTCTGTCCCTTTCAGCTAGAAACACATGTTTTTGTGTTACAATCTGCAGATTATGTACCAGATCATGGGCTATGTGGCCAATCCATAACTTTGCAAACAAAGGTGCTGCCACAGAATCACATAATTTCAGGGGCACTGATCTTTGTGTTGAACGCTGTGTGGCCCTTGCTTCCCCTTCTCTACCCTGAGAACTTTCCCTCTGTTCGTGAAGTTCGTTTTAAAATGGAAACTGCCGGGGTTGGATGTCTTGGGTTAGTTACATAGACACTGGAGTTCACAACCTACTGGCTTTGTGAGTGTTATTAAGTTTGGACTTGAGGTGCTATGTGTACTATTTTGTCCTGCACAGCACTTCTGCATACACTCCTGTTTTTATTATCTGGTTTGGAGCAGTACCTAAGACTACTCTATACTTCACTTAAACTCTATACTAACCAGGAACGTTTTGAGAAAATACGTGTTTCCTTCTGCAAACTCAAGTTTCTTCATTTGTTATTATCTGAGATCAGAGAAGGAGCAGAACTGAAATGAAGGGGGCTATGTACCTAAATAGGTTGATGACAGGCCTCAGTGGGAAGCAGAAGTAAGTCTAATGGTGTAACCCATTTAGCCACATAGCAAAGCTCAGAGTCGATTGATGGGATTAAGCATGGATTAATTATGAATTCAAAGCCAAGCTGATATTAATCAGTCTTATAAATATAGTATAAAAATACATATCACTAAAGGATATCCAAAGTAACAGATAAGGTTTATCCTCAATAACAGAAAACAAATGAGGAATTCAGTAGTTTCTATACAAAGAATGAGAAATACAGTCTGATGTGTAAATTGAAAGTTTTGATACTCTTCCCTATACATGAGGTTGTCTAAGAAGGCCTACTAAACCCTATTCTAACTTGGAATAAGGCAAACTCTATTAAATCGGGGAAGCAGAGAAAGGTGTCAGCATAACAGAACTTCTGTAGAAGTTCTCAAAGGTAAAGTATATTGCACAGCATAAAGTCATACAACAGAGGTCTGTACCTCTTAAGTCTAAAGGGAATCGAAATAAAGCCAAAGTGAAATATCCAATTATACACACCAAAAGAACATTTGAGAATCCCAGGTCACATGTCATTTTCAAATGACTAACTTGGTAACTAGACTCAAGATATCTTTCCTTTGGTTTACACATTAAAACGTCCTCGGATTCCTCCTGTCTCCTTATTCCGCTCGGACAGTAGTCCTCCCTTCCTTCATTAAATTATCTCATTCTTGGCAAGAAAAACTCCTTTGAGTCTCACTATCTCGTTCAAACAACGTGCCTTTCTTTAACCATGAGCACTTGTAGATAGAAAAACATTGCATCCAAAGCAAACATTCACGTAAGTAAATTATACATTGCGAAAACCCAAAAGCTTAAGGCCTTTGCTCAACTTTAGTACAAAAAGCATTTCAGTACCTGTTTTAAATGCATGATCCACAATACATATACAGTTGTAATATAGACGTAGAGCACTTCAAATGGATACATTTTCAGTTATCAAATAAATGGAGAGTGTTATTTAATGAAATGCCTGACTATATAAGAAATACAATGTTATTCAAACCAAACATAGATATATGTGAGTACTGCAACTCTTTGTTGCTATAAAGAAAACTTTAATATACACACTCTTATAAATGTGATTACACATTAGATGCACCTTCAGTAACTGTTGAAGTGGACTTCATTACGTTAATAAGTTTACATCACACGAGTACATAAGGTCATATGTACGAATGTATGTGGCCTAATTAAAAATGAAAGGGTGGAGTCAGAATTACGCTGCTCCATTCCCATTTGCTGCATGTCTGTGCTCATGTCTGGAATGTTGAGAGTAAATGATATAATATAAAATTGGTGTGTGGAGTGGAAGCTATGGGAGTTGGAGGGAGGATGAATCCCTGACAACTTGCTGTTGCTGTGACCTAAAGGCCTCTCTTGAAATAAACAACTTACCTCCTGTCTGAGTGGCTCCAGGTTCTCATATGAAGATGTTGTCTTATAACTTAAACAGATTCTCTGTAAGTATTTAGCACATTATAACTTCAACTATCTTCCTCATCACAGTCATAGGAGTATGAGGACATAGTACATAGCATCAAGTCCTTGACTGATGACTGTGGTAGGGAATATCGATGTACCAGACACCCAAACAACAAGTAGACCATCAGGTGTATCCTGCACAGCACAGCTAGTAAGGCACATTAAGTTACCAAAACAATAGCAAGCACTCAGAAGGAAAAACGGATATAGAAGAGGGGAAAAGAGAAATTAGGTAGCTTTAGAATAAACTAGTTAGTCGTTAAGAAAATACTTCTTCATTGTTATTGTGAAGTTCTTTTATTTGGTAGCGTTTCTTCATAATTGGGATAGTTGGCTCGCATAGCAGACCATGCAATTGCCAACAGTTATCTGTTCAGGCACATACATATTACATTTGGTATACTCCAGTTTCGGGTTTCTGTTGGAGTAAATGTTTCTTTGTGATTAGCTTTCAGTGGTAATTGTGGGATTAGTGATACATGGACTTCCAGAAAATATTTTGGGTTTCCATCTTGAATTACTACAGATGGATGAGAAGGATTGATGGAAAGATAACTGGTGAGAGACAAGCTTTGCATAAATCGCATAGGTCGAAGTTTGGCTTCCTGGTCCCCGCTTGGACTTGCAGTGAAAATCATATATAGGAACCTTTCAGACATCTTCCAGAAATCAGAAACATAGCAAGAACTGCAAAACAAAGACAACAAAGAAGGACTGAAATCTTAACTAGAGCAACATCTTGTACCCCACAGTTGAATTTCTATTAAGGGAAACAGACGACAGTGGGATTTCTGAGTCAAAGGTCAGAAATGTAGGTCTTCAAGGCATATGTATAGGTTAAAAATGTTAGTAAACTGTAAATGGCAAGGGCAGTTGCCCAATTCCTCCACATATCTCACCCTGTTACTAGTAAGACTTTTACGAATGGATGAAATGAAAATGTCTGCCACAAAGACAAGCACTAAATGCCGCGGTTGCCCCACTTAAGAACTCGTTGCTCCAATTCACCACAATTTAAGGTAACCAAGAGTCCTCTTTCAATTTGTTGATAGAGAGGTGCTAGAGTGCTTTGCAAGAGCTCAGAGGGATCTGTGCAAACTGATAGTAAGAGTGCATAGCTGTAGTATGTATCCATTTTGTGTGCCTTCATTTTGTCGAAAGCGTTCATACACTTAATGTATTGAGAGAGATTGATTGGATTCGTGCTTTGCTTATTCATTATGTAATGGTGCCTGACACATGCCGCAGCAAATATCCATTTCCAGCAGAACCTCAGCGGCTGTGGACGTTGCAGTGACGCATTTAATTTGAGTCTGAAAACATAATTGAGGCAAATGGGATTTGAGGAGAAGCTAAAGTGACAAAATGTATTTTAGGAGCCGACTCCCACTGTCTGAAACCTGTTAAAAGGTGATGAATGTAATTGTGACTGTTATTTTATAACTCATGGAAGGAAGACTGTGTGTTGTCGGTGCTGTGCCATAACGTATATTACAGGTGTAAAAATTGTGTCTGGATTGGTAATACAAGCATTTGCTCATTTTGGTGAAACAGTGTACGAGGCGGCTTCCATACGCTGTGTCTATTTTACATGTATGTATTTACCTTCATGATGTTGGGGTGTTAGATACTTTGGCTAAGATATATTGGAACACTGATGTTAAAAACTCACTATTCCCATACAATACATCTATCCAATCATATGGCATCAATGAAAATAGGTAATAAGGAAAGGTTTCTAAATTGAGACTTTTGATCTTTGGTATTTGGATCTTTTTTGTATATAGTTGCAAGGTCGCTCATCCACTTTGATGGAACAGTGCTAAAAAGTAAATATATTTTACACAACTACTGCATTAAAGTGTGTACAACCGTAGTAAGCTGGAATATACAGCGTAGAATCTCAAGAGTATTTACCATAACTAAAAACAAAACAATTGAAGCTCACATAGATTATGAAAATGATGTTTCGTGGTGACCAGTAGTATGAAATTTAACCCAGGGCACAGCTCGTAGCTTGTTCTTGTCTTTTATTTGCATTTTATCAGCACTTGTTCACATAGTTATGGGATTGCCATTTTTGAAGTAATAGTTCAAAATCCGTAAAGGGGCAAGGCTACGCTCATCGCTTCAAGATATTGAATCAACAATTTCTATAGTTGGAATGGTGGTCCTAATTGTATAGTAAATGTATGTTGCCTGTTCTATCTCCACTACTTTCCCCTCATGCGCCTCTTTCCCTGCAGAGTGGGGCATAGGTTCATGTCTATAGAGAACATTTTCCAAAGGATCCCTATTTTTTAGGGGATTTTCAACAAGAGAAGAGAAGTTGTAGAATCCAGAAGAATGAGGTTAGGAGAACTTGATGTGAGGCTCCAGGGTTCATTTATGAGTGTGCAGAAGGATATCAAGAGTTAGTTTCACAATTATAAATAGTAAGAGGTCATTTGGGGATTATGTGGTGTGGTTTTTTGCTTAATAGATTTTCAAGTTCCGACATGTGATTTTCTTCATGGTGTACCTATAGAAACTTGAAGCATGCCCACTAAAGATAGAACTGTTTGTGGTTGTGTTCAACCCTTAGTAGCACAAAGGGCAGGGCAGACATTCATATAGCAACCTCACTATGGCCATTAACCTGAATGATTGAGAGTCTGCCATTCCAGGTACCAAGAGTCAGTGTAGTCAACCTCAGCATTGCATGGGGGTTCAGTAAGTGAACATATTCTCATCTCTGCATGTGTTTTCCCTTATATGCCTTCAATGTCTCTCATTCTCGTCTTCTTATTTCTAATTGAGTTTGAGCCCATGTGTACTTTTTTTTGTTTGCTTGTCCTCAAACTTTTTCACCAGAGACTGCACCACGAGTTCAAACGATTTGATTTACAATTAGGCCAGACTATGGATCTGCGTTTTTCCATCCCTCGTCCGATAGAAGAGAGCCACGTGTATCCCACATTTGGTATCCCACATTTGGATTCTCTTAGTCAACATTTTCATTTACGTCTACTCTCCCTGAGCTTGAACTCTTTTTTTAAACTGAGCCTTTGTGCATTACCTGAATTGTTCCAGAACCTCCACATTTCCTGCCAGCAGTGATGCTCCCCTTTCCTTTCTTTGCAAGATCACCATGGCTTTAATTCCATCTTATTGTTTTGCACAGTATATACCAAGCTCATTCAGAAGTCTTTGGAGCCCTATAGGGGTTTTGCTCGTAAAGGACTCCATATGTTGAAAGTTAAGCAGTGGAATCAGGCCTCGCTTTGGAAGGTGTGCTCTGACTTTTTCTAGACAATCATTTAGGTCAGCTATACAGAAGTTAAACAGAATGGGAACCATTACGCATCCTCCTTTGAGGCATTTTAGTATATATATTTTTTTGATGCTGCGCCATTTTTACCAATTTTGACTTAGGTGTTCGTGTAAAGTAACCGAATAGCCTGCTATAAATGTGATAGCATATTCCTTTGATGAAGTTTTTCCCAGGGCAAATTTCTTGACATCTTGTCAAAGGTGTCTCTAAAGTCTACAAAGGAAAGATTTGAGCTAATCTCCTTCTCTCTTTGGATTGAGAGAATTAGTTATCCTTAAAATCATTTTCCTTTTTTCTGCCGCATGGGTGCTCCACCTCATCCTTGTTCACTGATGGCGCATCAGATACAGATTTCCTTTTTGTTATTTGCCATTTTCTTTCCCATCATGCTTCTATCAACGTGTGGTGAGGAGCCTGATGAATCTGTCCACAGTGCACCTATCACAGCTACAGAAGGTCATGGAGGGGACCTATCTTGTTTCTTTTTGGTTGCTGGGTTCCCAAGTCCTGGATTTTTTACACTAGAGAGGCCTTTTGTGCAGAAGTATCTACTGTATGGCTCCTACTCTGGAGCCAATCAGGACTCAGTGGGGATTTCTTTAGAATGCACCAGACATATTATCATCAGAGGCTGTATTGTTTCTGTAAATTCTAAGCCCCACCACATGCCTTTACTGTTCAGAGCATTTAAAACAAACATTATTAACATTTTAGATAAGCAGTTACTCAAATGCCTAAATTGTATATTCGGAAAATCAGTTGCAGAAGAATTCATCAGCTGCGTGCTTGTTTTATTCACCCTTCACCTCCCCAAGCACCCCTGAAACATGCTCTCTTGCCAAATGTTGGGGTTATTTCTTGTGCCTTCCTGTTCTGTCTAAGGCTGTTCCGTGCTGTAAATTTAAAGACCATGTGGTGATGTTAGCGCAACACCTCTGACAGACACTACATTTTATCTTTTTCCAGAAAAGTAATTAAACCAGCACCGTATGGAAAGAAAGTGACTGATGTTTTATGGCCATTCATAAAAACTGTATTTTTCCACCCTTACTTTTCAACTGTGTATTTAGGCGCATTTCAAACTGTTTCATAAAAATATTCCAAGTTGCTTTCTGTAACGAGAACTTTACTAAACCTAGTCCAGAAAATGTCTGCTTTTATAGGACATGCAGTACGTTTTCCGCTTCGATGTACAATTTCATTGAAATTGAGTGCTTAAATCCGACTACCTCCCTAAAGCTGCTTAACCAGCATTCTTGGCCCCTGTTTTAGATTAGTTTATAAATAATCATATGCCATTGTGGTCAAAGCGCCTCGCAGTGCAACAAATATTACTAATGCCTTGAGCAAAGCAGATGTTTTTAGAAAAAACACAACAAACAGTTATTTGTATTACTCTTCTGGCTAGTGCCTACTCATGAAACAATGCTCTTTGGAAGCAAAAAGGTTTCTGAATGTGTAATTCAACGCTATAATAAGGTCTGCATTTGAAAGTATAAGATATAAAAAAGTACCACACTTGGAATTTCATTTCCATTTATATAGTCCTCCCTTCACAAAAAAACGTCACATAATATTGTTTGTGGCGCATGTGATTTATTGAATGAATATATTTTATAATCTAGCAAACAAAGGGGGATATTTACAACAAAATGTGGTGTGCGGTGTTACGCCAAAATAGGTAACACTGGGCGTTGACATTTTTAAAACACAGGGATTTGTGGTATTTACAGAAATCCCTGGGTTTCCCCTAGCGCTGGTGTTAATAGAGCTGCCTCGCACCAGCGCAGGCACCCTAGCACAATGTTGCAAGGGTGCCTGCCCTGCAGGGGCGATTGTTTATGTGCACATTTGAAAGGCGATTTGCTCTTTCTATGTGTGCTGCATAGCACAAATGGAAAGAAACAACTAGGAGAAATTAATAATTTCTCCTCGTATCACCAGTCTAGGGCCTGGTATTTCCTGGTCTTTTTTTGGCGCTGCCCCAGCCTTGTATATATGGGGCAGCGTCAAAAAGCAATGGGTGTCGCAGCGGAACACCCACTGCAACACCCATTGCACACCTTTTTCATGCTAAGTGAAGCATGAAAAGAAGCTTTATTTACATGGCGGCAATAAGCCTCGTTAAGTGGCTTAACGCTGATTTGTAAATAAGGAGAAGGGGATATCGCCACCAAAACGTAGCTAAAAGTGAGATTCTGGTGCTGCTATCCCCTTGTAAATATGCTTAGTGTAAAACCAGCATTGCAGAAGTGGGAGTGACCAGTTTCCGAGTCTCGCTACCAGGTTAACACTGAGCACTGTGGAATTTCCCGCTTGCAGTATGGTTTTCTTTGCAGGGTGGATGAGAGGGCAGTGGTACTGGCTTTGTTTGCCCATTCAGGGTGAGATGTGCCAGCAGAACTTTGCAAGGCAAAAAGGCAGGGGGCTGGGAACAATGTGACTTTTCTGAACAGCTGAAGCCAGCAGAGGGACTTGGCTTGGGTCAGGCAACTTGCATCATAACTTTGCCACAAAGTGGGGGCAGCCGAAGCGGAACCTTCTTTATTTGAATTTACCTTAAAAAATTAATTAACCTGTTAAGTGCGTCGGACAGCCCCCGGCCGTCAGACGTCACAGTGGGCGTGTGCGGAGGACGGCCAGGGGCCGTCCGATACACGCCCACTCATTAATTCACCCACACCGTAGGCCGAATTCGTCCCGCGGTCAACGGGTTAAAAAAAAATCCTCAAGTTGCGAGACCACCACCTTTGCAACTTCACAACACCCTCGATTCTGAAGACTGAATTACTGATGTAGAAAATCGACCAAGTAGGTCCACTTTTCCTGCGCTTAGTATGTTGATTTACATTCATAAAAACAACAAGGCATCAACATACTCTAGTCTACTGTATGACATACAGTCCAAGCAACCAATATTTAATTATAAAAATTAGCAAATCGTGATTCCGAGAATCAAGATTTTAATCTAACGATACCTACTTCAACTTTCCATCCGCGGCCCATGCACGTAAGAGTGAAGGGGCCAGGTGGGGGGATTTCGACAGACGACGACAAGGGAAAATTAAATAAATCATTAATTTTCCATCGTCGTCTGTCGAAATCCACCCCACCCGGCCCCTACCACCCCACCGCCCTTACATGCACGGGCCCCGGCTGCTACTTTCCATAATTCATTTGAAAAAGTGTGCAAAAAGTTAATTGAAGATGTGATAACAAATTAACAGCATGCATCAGAAAAAGTATCCAAAATGTATGAACACAAGTGATTACCTACGAGAATGAGCAAACCTGTGTTCCATCTTTCCTTTAACATCCTCTCTTCCTTCACAAGCAAGTGTGATTTACATGGCTGTTATTGACCTCTTAAGATAAGAACATTGGTAGTGGAAATACGATATCCGTGCACCACCACAATCTCACAGCAACAGTGGACTAATCATGGAACATGGGAAGCAAAATGGCTGACGCCTTGATTACAAACGCGTCGCCTTAGTACTGACAGCAGGAAAAGTTCCAGCGAAATGAGCCATATGCCGTCATTTCCTGGATTGCTTTATTTTCAAACAGTTTGAAATGTAGTATTCTGCAGGCTGGTGCTGTGCTGCTCTGCCACTTTCTGTCACACGTGGGTAGGAGGACAGCTCGAGGACGCCACATGTCCTGAGAAGCAATAATATGGTGCGGTGGCAGCTTTCCAAAGAAACACAACGCAAAACATGTTGTCATGCCTGGCTTCTGTTCATGCTTTTTTACAAAAAAAATCATGTGCCTTATGTTATTGTTGAAAAATACCCATGAAAATGATCTATTCCATGTGTTAGTATTTGCTGTGGACTGGTGGAAAATATTTATGTATGCCTTCTCGCTTTGCAATCTCTTAATTTTAATCAGCAGCCACACCCCTTAACTGATGAGATGTTAGTAAAGCATAAGTAGGTAGTTTCCCAGAAAGTGGTCAAGTGAAGGACAAACACAACCAATATCACAATTACATTTCATATTTGAAAGCTATTTCAAATGTTGGTTAGGAACTAGGGCTAGGCTAGAGCCAAGCTATGCGGCGATCCGTGAGCGGCGGAGTGCTTTACCCTGCGCTGTACGTGCTGAATTTTTGTGCTGGGTGTTTGTCCTGTTCTGTAATATCAGCGTGAACGGTATCATGTGCAGCGCAAGAGGGCGCTGCTTCTTTCTGCCGCTCGAGTAGAAGTTCTACACGAGCAGCAGCTTCCTCAACGTGAACGAAAGGTTTCTCAATTTGAGCCCCTGTGACCATCTGTGACCGCCCGCGTTGAGAAATCTCGCTGGCAAGCGGTCTCGCGCTGGATTTTTTTCGCTTGCCAACTTACCATTGGCGAGCACAGGCAGACACGAGTTTTTTTGAACTCCGCGACCTCGGCGGAGTGCAAAAATTGCGCAAACTCTGTAAACGAAGCGGATTTCATCGCCAAGGCCTAACTAGGACCCTGGGGCTGGTCATTAAACCAGAGTATCCCTACCACTAAGAGGATCCTCCTCATATCACTAGCTCTCTTAGTATACATCTTTACCCATACTAATATATAAGGTTTAGTGTCTCTGTGTGTAACAAACTAAAAATATTCAGTGCACGCAATCGTGGCTGAAGTCCACTTTTTAGGTAGCATATATTTCTCATTTTGGGGTATAGCCATTTCTGTGTCCCACAGATCAATGTATTTGTTTCATCTTGTCTTTTTGTCTGTGGCTACTTTGCGCCTCACTAGAATAGGGCAGAAAGCAGCAGGACAAAGTGAGGGGCATATTTCCCCAAAAGTGTCAGTGCGCCATGCTACGCCAAATTTGGCAATGCTGCACTCAGACATTTTTTAAACCGAGGGATGCGCCGGATTCCCAAGAATATGGTGCACCCCTGTGTGTCCCCTAGTGCTGGCGCAAAAAAGCTGCTTATCGCCAGCGCAGGAACTCTGCCGCCATTTTGCAAAGGTGCCTGCGATGGAGGGGTGATTATTTATGTGCAGGAAGGGACAATTTCCTACACATAAACAATAAATAATGGGGATTTGCAAAAAAACGAGGAGACATTAATAATTTCTCCTCGTATCCCCATTCTAAGACCAGGTAGTCCCTGGCATTAGTTTTTGGCGCTGCCTTAGCCTTGTAAATCTGGGCCAGTGTCAAAAAGCAAAGGGTGTTTCAGTAGAACGCCTACTGCAACACCCACTGCACGCACCTTTTCCGCAGAGGACTGCGGCGGAAAGAGGCATATTTACAAGGTGGCATTAAGCCATATTACCTGGCTTAGTGCCACCTTGTAAATATGGGAAATGGTGCCAGGCCACCGGAGCGACATGAAAAATTGACGCTCCGGTAGCGATAGGGACTTGTACATATGCCCCTGAACCACTAGGCTGTTGATGCCTTTCTTTTCATTCTGATGACTGAATCCTCTAGCTAGCTAATTTGGACTCCATCTTCTGCATAACTAACACATTAGAAAGCAGCCAAATCTGAGATTCAGGATGATGTCCACAGAAGTACAGTTTGCAGACACTTTCTGAAAATACTTGTGAATATTCCAGTACTTTAAAATGGTAATCTCCTTGCAATCTCACACATCCTCATTCAGGAATTTTACACATTTTGTGCATCCTATTTGCTCACACCTAGTTCCCGACCCTAGACTTACTACTAGATGACCATCTTCTCAGTGGCTCAAGTAAACAAGTGAAGGTCAGATAACAAACAGAGTGGGGATGTGGTCTCGTGGTTACAGTGAAAGGTTATAGTGAACCTGTATTTTAGCTCTGACTTCTACACCTAACCGAACTGTTTGATTCTGAGGAAATCACCTTATGTGAACAAAATGAATGAGGCATAAGCTCCCGTCTCACCAAATCTGGGGGTGCAGACTGAAAATATGTAGGGAGACCTCTACTTGTACATGCACACTTTCACCTAAGATCCTTACATTGTGATCCTTAAAGTGTCTATGCTACATCATATGATGGTTTGTTACTTTATGTGGAGTACTTGTGCCTATGCGGTTGCATGTGATGTCATAGAAATTCCAATTCACAGAATACCAAGTCTGAGAAACCATTTCATTGGAACTATTTACTGGAACTTTTCAAAATTTACAATTTGGTAGAAAATTATTCATATAACGTCTTTTAATTGTATTTTTAAATATGTTTGTCACTGGTGAAAATGTAATTAGTCATGAAAATTGGATCTCTTTATTGGGTTTTCCCAGGGTTTGCACAGATCCCTTTTCTCTTCACTCTCTTTCCTTCTTATCTGCTTTCACTGGGTGATGGTTCACTTTTTTAAAATGTCTGTTCCTGCGGGCCACCTCCCTGGCAACCTATTTTAATTGCTTTTTCTCTCATCCTGTGTTCCTTCTCCCTTCTCCCATCTTCTCTCTTCAGCCTTCTCCTTCCTCCTCACCACTTATTATGTTTTGTAGGGACTCTCCAACCCTATCTTTTTCCATTTATTAAAAATTAGTTTATCTTCACCAGATCCCCTAGTAACCCTTTTTTCTAGTTTTTATTTGGACCCCTTCAGCGCCCTCGTTCCTATTCTTAACCCATTCCCTTACCCTGCCACTTCCTACATTAGCCGCCCTAATTTTTCAATATAATAATTAAATAATGTACCCTAAGCAAAATACCTATGGGGTATCCTAATTCTTTGTTCTTGTATATGTTTTTCCCATTAATATTTAGTAAGTCAGTATTATTTTTTGAGCTATGCCTGGGTTTTATTATATCACCATCAATCACCCTGTATCAAACTGTATTTCATTTTATTTGTTTTATACCAAATTGGGTTTTATTTATCTTCTCAGAAAGAGGTTTTTGTTGTTTTATTTTTCCCTTAAATGATCTATTCTACTTGCTGATTTCTCACATAAAGTAACAAGGTATCCTGCGTTTTTTCAACTTGAAATGTATCAGAGAACAGCAAAGAGGGCATGTCAGTTGCTAAGTTTCACCTTTTAGCTGTTAACGTTGGAAAAAAATGACACCAATCACATTGAGAAATACAGAATGACCGAATAATTCTGCATTGTGGGCAAGTCAATGTCCAAAAAACGTGTTGGGTGAAAATTCCATTTGAATTCCCATCTTCATCCGGTACTAAAATGTGATCGAAAGACTTAAGCATAGACCTGTAAACCAATGTGTTTCATCATTGAGGTGAACTTTGGAAATCAGTAGGAGAATATGCAGATAAAGAGGCTTCATACTGTCAGAAGAATGTAATATTTAATTATATATAAAGTGCATACCTCCCCACATAATGTTTCCATACTTGCAAATGCTGCCTGCTTTAGATTTTTTTGCGAGCAAAAGATATTAAAATGACTATTGTTATGTTTAATAAAATTGATTTTCACAATATTAACTGTATTTTTTGAAAATTGAGTATTGTAATAATGTGAAAGATAAATAGTATGGGAATGTGTGCACGAGTTCCAAAATACCAAGACTTGTGATAACAAAAAATTCCGCAATGTCGTCCCTCTAAGATTGGACAGCTTTTATGTATTTATTTTTCAGACACATAAGTACTTGTCATTGTGACTCACCCATACCACTGAATATTAGTGTATTTCAGGTGACAGTTTCAATGTTTGCGTAGTGTTATGATTTGCATGTATGCGTTTATGATTGAATTGTTATTGTTGCTATATAAATAAGGAAAGAATACAAATAAATTGTTGTTTGTCATGATGGAATGAGAATGAAGAACAAACGTGACATTTGTTGACAGTTGTGTTCTGCAGGAGGTATATTTTGCAGCAGGTCGACTGACCTGTTCATGTAAGCTGTCAGTTGTGAGTTTGCTAGGCTCATGACAGAGAAAATCTGCACAAAAAATACCTCATCATCTGCTCAGTTATTCCAAAGTCCAATAGGTCATTATCCCCCAAAGCACCTGTCTCTCTGTCATAACATTTCTGCCGCTTGTTATTGGACCTGACAACTCTGAGGGCCCTGGTATTAGTTCAAATATGGGGCGGTGTCATATTGCTTCAGTTGGGGGCCAGACTCCCCCATTGGTATATGGCTGGGCCGTGGGGGATGGGGTCCCCTGGGACGAAATCGGCTCATGGAGGGGGACCACACAGTCCCCGTCCCAATTGTAAATATAATAAAAGAAAAGTCCAGGCCCCGGGGGGATGGGATCCCTTTGCCGAACTCGGCCTGGGGAGGGAGGCCATATGCCCCTCCTCCCCTATAACAAAAGGGGTGGGCCCCAGGGGATCGGGTCCGCGGGGACAAAATTGGCCCAGGGAGAGGAGACAAGTGCCCCCCACTTCCCTAATACAATTTTAATTTTTTCAGGCCAGGCCCTGGAGAATTGGGTCCCTGGGGCCAAAACTGCCCCTGGGAGGTGGGCCTGGCGGCCCTCATCCCCATTGCAAATAGGGCAGCCTCCGGGGGATGGGCTTCTCAGGTCCAAATTCGGCCCTGGGAGAATGGGCGCATGGTCCCCCTCCCCTAATACAAACATTATTTTTAAAAAGACCAGGCCCCGGGTAATGGGGTCCCGTGGCCAAAATCGGCCCAGGGATGGAGGGCCACACCAGCATACTAGGGCCACACCACTGCAGCAGGATCCATGATCCCTGGTGGATGTGGTGGTCCCACCACCGTATTCGTAATAAGGCAAGTGGACCGCCAGTCTGTTGGTCCAGGGACCACCACAATGGTTTCATTGGTCCGACAGACCGCCAAACTTGTAATCAGGCCATTAGTCTTGATGTTGTTGCTTGATACAATGTGACTTGTCTGACGTTGATTTAGTCAGGGACACCACATTTCTGAGTGTTTTTAAGGAACCTAAAGAATCCTGGCCTATAGAAGCACTTATGTAACCATGGTGTGGCTAGCAGGGAGTCACATGCTGTATCATTTATGGTGCAGTAGCATCTACATGAAGCGAACACAAATGGCAGTAAATACATAAAACAAGGATAAAAATACAAAAAGTGACCACTATTTCAGCCTACTCCTGCTAAAGTACCTATCTCAGTTTTTTAATTGCTTGTAGAGAAAGTATTTCCATTTTGGCTTATCAACAAATCAATTCCTATTCAGATGTTAAGCTGTCTAATGACACCACAGTAAAGTTTCAGCAGTAATCTTGATGTAAGCTATTAGCCCATGCAGAAGAGAACTTTCATTGGCTTTGAAAAATATAATCTATATTTGTTTTATTGGGTTCATTTATGTATCCCTGCATTCTATAGTAAAAAATGTGAGTGCTAGTGGCAAAGTAGAGTCAGAGTCAGAGTCAAAATCACTTTATTCGATTATATTAAAATCATAAAAGTATGCTATACAAATACATTGGTATATCAAAAACGGTAGTTGGTTTAAAAAACAATATAAAAGTTAAAAAGATTAAAATTCAGTGTATACACAGTAATAATAATCTCAACAGTTCTTTTTGTACACTAATCGTTTATGACAACTAACACTCTTCACCATCTACAAAATGTAAGGCAGAGGTCATCCGAAGTCTATTCTGTCTGGTACGAATAGAGGCCGTCAGAAAGTTGGCTACCCCGAACATGACTACTGGAGACTCCATGAGTTGTAGGTACACTAAGGCAGGTTTTATCTGCTTAAACCCTTTGTTCTTTAATAATGGCTTAATACATTTTTCCCTGCCAGTCTTAAAGAAGGGGCAAAAAAACACAAAATGCAGTAAGTCCTGATCAGAGAAATCATCACATTTACATGGTACATTTTCAAGAGGTTTACACCACTTAGCATAAATACCCAACAGAAAATGCGCCTGATTAAAGCAAAATTTTGTAAGAAGCCACCTGTGAAATGGTTTCGTAACAGTCGTCAAATATGATTGAATAGACAGTGACGTGATCAACATGTAATGTGACCTTACAGTTGGCTTCATAATTTCGCACGCTTCCCTTTCTGCTTCTCGCTTTTTTATATAGTGTATTTTAACCCATTTAATATCTTCACTTGTCAGGCTTTCAGGGTTAGTGTACAATTCGGGTCAACCCAAATATCCTGCTGTAGATTTATTAAAAGCCAACCACCGTATCTCTGCCACTTTATCCCTCCCCATACAATCCCTAATGATTTCATGATTTAGAGACAGATTGGGATTAAGCCAGGTTCTGATGCACGATAAAATTGGGGCCATACTCAGGGAATCTCCGATATGTCCCAGTCCCAGTTCCATGTGTACTGTAAACGCTGGTGTAGATTGGGGGAGACCCATAAGGGATCGTAGGAATTTATTTTCCTCTCTCTGAATCGGGGCTGAATCTTTATAGCCCCATATCGAGGCCCCATACCTTGCAATGGCTAGGGTTTTGGCTCTATAGATGGTCAATATGGCCTCAGCTGGTTTCCCACCCAATCGCTTTGCAAAGCCCAAAATAGCAGCCGACGATCTTCTCACAGCCGCTACCTTGTTGGTGATTTGTGGTACCCAGGAACCTTTATCATCAAATACCACTCCTAGGTAGGTAAAAACTTTAACTCTTGAGATTGCTGTACCATTACAGGAGAGGGTTTTTATGCTATTCTTACATTTCCCCACCGACATTACATGCGATTTCTCTATATTAATCACTAGATCCAGATCTTGCATGAAAGCCCCGAAGGAGTTGAGCAAATGTTGTAAACCTATCGGGGTTCTTGACAGCAGCACCGAGTCGTCAGCGTATAATAAGACGGGCATCAAGGAACCACCCATACGTGGCACATCGACCGATGCCGCTGCCAAGGTACTTCCCAGTGACTTTATATATAGAGAAAAAAGCATTGGGGCCAGGATGCATCCTTGGCGCACCCCTCTACCAGATTTAAAGGATGCAGTACATTTCCCCTCCTGAGTCATACGTATAGACGCTCTCAGGTCTCTATGGAGTTCCGACAGAAAATTGGCAAAGTAGCATCCTGTAGGAAATCAATTTAGTGGGTACTAAAGAGGAAATTAAAAGCATGAATAGAAGGTCAAAACAGAATACTCCATAGTAAGGCTGAGCAGATGGCTATTTAGACTTTCTTTACGGATGTCAGGGATTGACCAAAACAGTTAACACCATGCATATGGTATGCAATATCTGCTTTTAATGGTGCTATCACAATTTTGCTTTCAATAAACATACCACTTTGTTGATGGCCACTGCCACCGGTCATATAGTCTTGTTCATCAGTGAGGGTCTTGACGATCATTTTCACACTGCCGGTGATTTCTGTCTTTAGGTCCTAAATTAACTCCATTCCTCCCTCTCAATTTCAAATGTCATTGCTTATGTCAACTCCTACATAATTTCTGACCTTGGTGTTTTGTTTCGGGGGTTCTCTCTTAACCTAATTTTGTTATTATGAAACATCAATGGATTCATGAATGGAGTGGCATTTTGAATTTACATTTTGGAACTTTTTTCTTCTCGTAGTTTGTTTTTCTGAGACTGCCTCTCTACTGTCTTTCAACAAGCTCAGGAGTGAAAAACACTACCGAGGGCTACATACACCTTTTTCAGCAACGATATCTAAGCACACCAGGGCCGTATCATATAAAGGATGTTGGCGACTTCTGGAGCCATGCTGCCCCCTACAGTCCCTTAACAACTATTTAATGTGGGCAGGTGAAGAGGCAGGATGCACTGACCTTTAGAACTCAGATACTGCTTGAGTTAGGAGAGTAGCCACAGCTTCTCATACATTAAGCTAATTTGAATAGGGGTCTTCCCTATTACAATTACCTGCATTCCCATTCTGAGCCAACTTTGAAATCTTCCACATTATGACAGAGCTGACAAACCCCAAATTAACCTGTGTTCAAGCCTCTCATAGCTTGACACAGAGCAGTCAGGCTTAACTTGCACAAAACAACATAAGAGAAATCACACGCAAATTTTGAAAAACAGAGTGGAGCTACTGAGACAAGCCACAAAAATACACGGAGACCAACTGCCAGCTACACCTAGTCATGTGACCCTGGATCAGGCCGCAGGCCCCAAATAGGACAAGAAAATGCCAACTTTCTTTAAGTAGCATTTTCAGAATTATGATGAAAATCTGACTTTACTTTTAAAGCTGGCTTTTAATTACAATTCTTTGGACACCAAACTCAACTTTTCTATCCACTCCCAATTGGAAGTTACAGCTTATTAAGTGTAATAAGGTAACACCAATATTCTCCTAGCAGGAATGACACATGACACATGTTTAAAGGGCTACTTAAGTGGGTGGCACAATCAGTGCTTTTGGCCAACTAGTCGTTTTTTAAATTACAGGCCCACCGCACCTATAGTACCACTTTACTAGGGTCTTACAAGTAAATTAAATACTGTTGGGTGTAAGCCAATTCTACCATGTTTTAATAAGAGCGCACATGCACTTTGAATACTGCTTAGCAGTCGTAAAGTGTGCAGAGTCCTAAAGCCAGCAAAAACGAGTCAGTAAACCAAGAGGCCTCTCAATTCTGGAATTCCCTCCCCACGGAATTCAGATCGGTAATCTCCTACACCCAGTTCAGAACTCTCCTTAAAACCCTTCTGTTCTCTCATCCATATGAGTAAGCTTTTGTCATCATTCCACTGCTGCATTCTGTCTATAGCGCCATGAAACCGCTTGGTGTAAGTGCGCTCTACAAATGATTTTAACATAACATAACAGGAATGAAGGCAAAGGGTTAGGGAAGAACCACACCAATGGGAGCCAGGTATAACTGATAAAGCTCGCAGGTCACCCAACCAACAAATTTACCATATACACATCGGGCCCATAAACTTCAATTTATCATATACATTAATCAGGTGACCTTGCACGCTACTACCAGTAACCCTGATTCCTTCCTATTTATTTCAACTTATACCCGATTTACCAATCCACCATTACGGGTACCTATGACCACAACCGATCAGGGAGCTAGCTGTGAAAGAAAAGGCAGGCAAATACGATACCAACTTTATATTTCTCTGTATTCATTAAATAACCACAAACTACTGGGAAGTTTTAAAGATTTTATCTAGATTTCAGATTCAGAAAGCATACAGTTTACGACCAATAGACAATCAATGATCAAGATAATAAAGATCACATAACCATATAAAAAGTAAATCAGGGCAACCATTTATGAGACTAATGTGAGGTAAGAACAGGGAATATGCTAAGCAGATTTCAGGAGGGTAACTTAGGAAAGAACAACTATTGATGGGGCAAATGAAGGCACATACTAAAACTTTACTACTGGGAAAAATTTAAAGTTGGGTGAGAATTTGAAATCCTATACATCTAAAGGAAGGGGAAAAAGGGAACACGCTATAGTTATAGCAAACTTACTTCAAATTAGCTTTCAGGAGAAAATTATAAACCACATCTATATGTCATAAACAGTATGGAGAAAGGTGCATAAAGGAAGGGTAACATAGGAACACGTTAAGAAAAACAATGTATGATTTTTATATAGTAGAGTGCGAAAAGCATGGAAAATTAACATATGCAAAGGTATGTCTTTATTGAAGCAAAGACAGAAAATAGAAGGTGCAGTATAGACTTTTAGCACTATAATTACCTAAACTGGTGTGAAGACCAACCCTGGCCACGGGTCAGTTAAGGACAGGATAAACCCCAAGGAAGGACAGTCATCGACAGGACAGCAGGTGCAGAATGGACACCCCAGGACAGGAAACCCAGATTAGGATCAGGACAGGACCACCAAGGAACGACCAGCACCCGCAGTTTGGAAGCAACGCCTGCGCTCCACCCTCTCTGCAGCTATCAGCCAGAACCCCGATTGGGTTAGCGAAATTCCCAGCAAAGTGCTCCGCCAGCACTTAAGGTTTATTAAAACCTCCAGAGTCTATGGTATATTTTCGGACAGAGTGCTCCGCAGCGCTCTGTATCAGTCACCTATTGAGTGCGTTGGGTCAGTGACAGGTCAGCTATTCGGACAAGTCGGACAATTTCTCTAGCTAAACCTAGGCTAGTTATACTGTTTTCAGGTCAGTGTACCACCCCCCAAATGTTGCAAGTGTCAGAATCCCCAATTTCGGTTGGTCCCCAAGTAGGATAAGTCAACACACCAATCACAATTTACGTCTACAAGCTCACATTTACAAATTCTGGACCCGCCTAGTGATTTTGGGGTTCCCATGAGATATTCTACAGAATACAATAGAAAAATTACAATTGTATCATTTGCAGTACATTTTGACTCTATCCTGCTGGGTCGTAGGTCACTCTCCCAGGAGCATCTGGACTGTGGCTGCCAGCTGGCTGAGTTCCACTGTTCAAGGTTGCCTTCTCTCTGCTAGGGTGACATGCGCAGTAGAGACTTTCAAGATGGCTTGAGTATCCCTCAGACCCCCAATATCGCGGTACATGAAAAGTAAGCGAAAACAAATTAAAACATTGAAATAAATGAATTACATGGTTATAAATTATTCGAGGTTCTTGAATCCAAGCAAGTCGCGTAATATGCGAAATCTTGCTCCATCATAACAACCAAGCTCCAAGTCTGTCTTTTACAAAACTTCTAGGCAATGATGCAATTGTTGAGGCTGTTCATCACTGAAAAAGGCTTTTTCTATTGAGGCGAGAATTTCCTGTGTTCTTTGGCAATCTTTACTAAAACATTTTCATTGATGAGAAAGACGAGATGTCGAATCCAGGATCCTGCGCATCTGGAAAACTTTCTTGGGTGTACAGCACATAAGTATTTTTAACCATTTGTAGTTCAAGCTTTAATTGTGTAAAATAGGCAAGGATGTTTAAATATTTTTGTCGTTTTGCAAGATTTTAATTGCGTAAATGTAAGTTAGTGTATATGGTTTACTTTTATCATCAAAGCAAACTACAATAGAAATCATTTATATTGCATGCACTTCCTCCCCACCCCTGATCTCTTTGAGTGGGAGGCTGTGAGGGTGTTATTTGTTTGGCTTATTAGTTCCAGTAGAAGAAGAAACACGTCTAAGGACACAGGTCACAGCACAATGTCTTATGTACGTGGTTTAGCTGCTGCTACAAAGTCTTCTGTGTCACTGAGGGGGGGTAACATGCAACTGCTGACACATGCAAATGTATAGCTACAGCTGGGGAGCAAACATAGCATACACCTTAAAGCTTAGACTCAGAAGCCACGTAACATTTAACCCTCTAAGACTATAAGTATCTATGAAGTATGTGGCTCATGAATCCATTCTTAAATGAGAGATCACCAGAATAGATTAAATGAATTTGAGATCATTTTTCATGCACATATGGCCTGCATTCTAACACTAAAAATGAGGAGTGTTTGGTTAGTAAAGTACATAATGGAGGAGAATTGAGCATGTGGATTTCATGTTGTCATCTTTGCTGTGAAGGCAGTTATAAGCAAAAATAGCATTCTGCTAATGAATTTTTGGTTATCCGAAAATGGATTTTCCTCTAGTTCTACAAGCAGACTTTTAGACTCGAGCTCACAGTGCATCATGCACTGTACCTTTAAATAATAAATAGGGTTACCAGTTCCCTTGGAATTTTGGGATCTGCAGTAAAACTGAAGATCTATGGAGATTCATGTGGAGATTTTAGTTCATGAAAGCAGCCTTGATCTCTGAAAGTAACACAGGGAAAAACAAATGAGGAGTTATTGGTTGAATCAGACCCAGAATTACCTATTTGCCTGATAATTCCTGTTTCCCCTGGGCTTTCACCAGTCATCCCCAGTAATTCCATGCCTCTGGAGTCTCTGGGAACCTCATTCTATGTAACTACATGAGTGTGGGATTACCATCCAAAAATCCAAGTACTCGCTGTGGGCCCAACACACACGGAGGTCACACTAAGGGCCAAATGTATCAAAGTAGCATTTTGCGATTACCAAATAGCGATTTTTACTGAATCACTATTTGGTAATCACAAAATGCGATGTATGTAAGGAATCACTAAAGATTTAGTACTTAAGGAATCACTAAAGATTTAGTGATACAGGAATCACTAAAGATTTAGTGATTCCTTAAAATTACTAAATAGCCATTTGATAAATAGATAAATCGCTATGAGGTAATACTACTCCATTTGTTCCTATGGGCCTAAAGGCCCTTAGATGTAAATGGTTTTGCATTAGCTAATTTGCGAATACCTAATTGGTAATCGCAAATTAGGTAATGCAAAATCAAGGGTTCCCCGGGGCCTAAGGATCCCCTGAAGCACTCCCCAAAACTATTTGCACATGTAAAGCGCATACATGCCCTAGGGGGATGGGTGCTCTGCATGGCACTCTGAAAAATTCATTTTTTGTGCATTTTTTAAAATAGTACATGGATACCATTGACTTGCAGTTGATGGTAATGGCATTTCCTAAATCCAAAGTTAGCATTTAGGCACGCATAAGCATTAAAAAACTAAGACTAGACAAGAAACTGGGAGGGTTAAACCTAGCAGACTTTAGATCATACCAAACGGCCTTCTTAGCAAAGCAAGGATCTGTCTGGCTGTCACCCCCCCAACCCTACACCCCAGCATGGCTACTAGTAGAACGTGCCATACTAAACAACCTCAGCCCGCTGGTGCTTCTGACAGCTAATAAAAGCACACATGCCTCCAGCCCTATCTTCAAGAATACGGAAAATGCCCTGCTAAAAATAGACAATAAAGTGGAGAATAGGGTTAGGAACTCGAAATGGGAGTCCCTCCGGGCCAACAGTAAGTTAAAAAACAATGGTTAGTGTCTTTACCTCGAAGCGTGGATGGAGAAAGGCATCTCACACCCAGCCCAGCTGGAGGAGAATGGCCAACCCCATACTTTCGAAACACTGAGAGGCAGGCACAACCTCCCAACAATCGTGTTCTATAACTTTCTTAAAATCAAGGCATCCCTATCAAAAGCCACACTCTCGCCAGACACCCCCTCAATCATGCAATACATTGGGAATATGAATAAAATAGGCCATCAGGTATCACACCTCTATAAACTACTCTGCCCAAATGTCACCAAACTCAATTCAAAACAACAAACTACTGGGTAAAGCAGACCGAGACCACACTCACCGAACAGGAGCTAGCTCTTCTTTGGTCTTCGCCATCACGTAACAAAATTAGGCCAGCACTATCACAACAAAATTCTGGCTCCTCCACAAGACCTACTGGACCCCGCCAGGCCAGCCACACAAGGACTCAAAGACGACAACCTACCCAACCCCCCCAACCCTACACCCTAGCATGTCTACTAGTAGAACGTGCCATACTAAACAACCTCAGCTCGCTGGTGCTTCTGACAGCTAATAAAAGCACACATGCCTCCAGCCCTATCTTCAAGAATACGGAAAATGCCCTGCTAAAAATAGACAATAAAGTGGAGAATAGGGTTAGGAACTCGAAATGGGAGTCCTTCCGGGCCAACAGTAAGTTAAAAAACAATGGTTAGTGTCTTTACCTCGAAGCGTGGATGGAGAAAGGCATCTCACACCCAGCCCAGCTGGAGGAGAATGGCCAACCCCATACTTTCGAAACACTGAGAGGCAGGCACAACCTCCCAACAATCGTGTTCTATAACTTTCTTAAAATCAAGGCATCCCTATCAAAAGCCACACTCTCGCCAGACACCCCCTCAATCATGCAATACATTGGGAATATCAATAAAATAGGCCATCAGGTATCACACCTCTATAAACTACTCTGCCCAAATGTCACCAAACTCAATTCAAAACAACAAACTACTGGGTAAAGCAGACCGAGACCACACTCACCGAACAGGAGCTAGCTCTTCTTTGGTCTTCGCCATCACGTAACAAAATTACGCCAGCACTATCACAACAAAATTCTGGCTCCTCCACAAGACCTACTGGACCCCCGCCAGGGCAGCCACACAAGGACTCAAAGACGACAACCTATGCTGGAACTGCACCAAGGAGAAAGGGGATCCAACGCTCCTTATTTACTACAGTCCCAAACTCAAAAAAGCCTGGGAGGAAATCTTTGACTTCATAAAAATTGCGCTGGTTTAACTGGGTGACATACCTCAGAGGCACAGATAGCACTGCCCTGCAAAACTCACCCTGGAAACCACCATCTAGGGCGATGTGGAAGTCACTGGATATTTTCCTGGAATCGTACGACCCACCCTGAACTCACCGGGGCTCCCATGCGAGTAGCAGCACCCCCACATGCTGACACCATCCCAGACTAGGCTCAGAGCGAAACATCACTTCTTGTACCTTATCTCTCTCTTCTTTTAGTCTCTTACTACACTAGTCTATCTCTAACTTACCCCTGATGGACAAAACAGAGGGCTTCAGATGGACTAGCTCAAAAAAGCACCACGCAATGTTTGTAGCACCAACTAAGCTTCCATGTAATGATTGCAAAATCATGTAATGTCCACCTGGAACTTTTAATGACAAAGTGAATGTACCTGCTCTGTGAATTACTAATAAAATACTTTGAAATACAATTAAAAAAAGAAAATGCTTGGTCCATGTGATTAAAGAATCGCAAATTGCAATTTCCTATTTGTAGTTACAATTTTATGTAATCGCAAAAGGTTTAAATGACCTAAAATACACTGCCAAAGCCTTTCATACATCTTGAAAGGCTATTTTGCATTCCCAAACTGACGAATTTAGGCCCATAAGTATAAACACAGTTTCCCATAGACACAGAATGGGTAAAACC
The DNA here is from genome assembly GCF_964261635.1 of Lissotriton helveticus. Lineage (NCBI taxonomy): Eukaryota > Metazoa > Chordata > Amphibia > Caudata > Salamandridae > Lissotriton > Lissotriton helveticus. The sequence continues at coordinate 1,491,752,753 of NC_136067.1, read as the reverse complement.
CTTTGATACATCTGGCCCTTACTGATTTGCACCATTTGCGAATGCAAAATTGATTGATACGTGTGGCCCCAAGAGTATGGCACCAAGAATATTCTGGTACAAATTTAAAAACATTTATGAACCAGTTTAGGAACATTTTAAGGCCATTTCCAAAGTAGAACTCAAGAAAAATGTAAAAACATTGCGGATATAAGTCAAGCACTTTTTACAACCAACCAAGAAATGTGTTGAGATTCAAGTACGGATAACGAACTCACAAGGTAATCTTACTCTTCTGGTGAGCACCTCCTGAAAACATTTGGTATTCAAGTTAATTTTTCAACTAGAAGGGGGTGAGACCTCAAAAGCATAAGTGTATCCACATATACAAGTGGTGCTCTTTGTATGTGAAAAATATGATGGCCTATCACAGGTTCTATCATGCTTACTCATTCTGGATCCAAATGTAAATCCATGTAGAGGTCAACCTTTTACTTTTTAAAAATGCAAACACTGAGATGGAGGTCTTCTGTCCCTTGCATGTCTCTGTCACTGCTTTGGATATTGCTGCCAATAAAGAACAGAGCTGATTCTTGACACATAGACACTAAGGAGGCAGCTGTTAGCCACCCCTGGTGTACAGTTCCCTTCCACAGTGAAGGATTTGTGAATCTTTTGCTGCACAAAGCCCTAAGTTGGTCATAGCACAATGCAAAACAAAACATTGCATTGTGAATAGCCACATTTTCAATCATTCCTGTGATGAGCAGCTGTCATTTTCACTTTGTTTTCACTTCAGCACAACACATATTTCTTAAATAAGAGCTTGAACCAGGCATTCAGCGTCTCTATTTTGGATACTGAGAGGCCTATTCACAAAGGCATTTTGAAGGGCATGAAGTAGTGCTTTTGTAATATTTTGCTACATACTCATAAATGCCTTTGTGAATTAGCCCCAAAACATCCAAAATGGAAATAAAATGGGAACGGTCACAGAACAGTCATATGCAATCCGTACAAACTGACAAAAACTGTGCCCTCTTTCCACTTTTACTAAAAGGGAGTTGAACGTTTTGGAACCATTCATATAGGTTTGTAATCTACATAAAAGAGTGCTCCTGTATTACTACTTTACATACTCATAAATGCTTTTGTGAATTGGCCCGAGAAAGTATGTAATTCAAGAACAAAAGAAATGGAGACATAAGCATGTATGTGTGAAATATACATTCTCTTTCATGCATGGTAGAACGTTCCCATAATTCTGATGGGAGTAAAGGAATTGCCTCAGGTAAAAGCAGAGAAAAAGTCTTCAAAACCAATTACACTTGGATTCCTTGGAATAAAAGCCTTTTTAATGAAAGACTTCCATGGTTCATCTGCAGTGTAGACCTCTTCAACGTGACTGACAGCACCGAGGGATCTTATCGTGGAGAGCATGGGAGAGGAGGAGGGGATGCAGCCACCTTGGACCTGTTGGGGCTCACAGCACTGACCCATAGCCTCCGTGGCACTGCCACTGTCACATTCAGGAAGGTGTTTGCAATTCATCTGTTGTGTTTTTTCCTAGAAGAGAACTGTATGTCCACTGGAAGCACGCGTACGCGTGTGCGCACGCACTCGCACACACACACACACATACACACACTTAAGAGAACATTAAATAGATATGACTTACGCTTCATTATCCTCTATTTGTTTAACAGTAGCACCATTTAAACAGGCATTTACAGAGATTGGTTAAACCTAGAAGTTGTGTTAGGATTATCTCCATATTTAATTTCCTAGATAAGAATAACACATCCACTTCCTTTTTTTGCATATTTCCAATTTTTAGAGAAGGACCGCTCAGAAAATGGCGTCTTTTTTTAAGCTCCTGCATTGCTCCTCTCTTTACAAAAAACCTCACACCGCTATATGCTCAACTGTCATTTTGTGGATGTTGTCCGACTTTTTCTTCAACTGGTCTAACTCCATAGTTTATCTCTGCTTACCGCAAGATACATAATTCCTTGAAAAAGTCACTTGAGACGAAATACGTGTGGGCTGCTTGTTCATAACTAAAATGATAATTTGCTACCTTATAAATGAAGCCTTTTTATCATAGTAGAATTTTTGTTACCAAGTGTGTGCTACCTGCTGCCCTCATTTGCGCTTCATGGATGTAGTTTACCATTACTTACCATTCCTATAGATATGAGGAATGTAAAATGTCAGGCTTCACCTGAGTACCAGAGATAGGAACAACCAATTTTGGCAATGATCATTTCCTGGGAGACAGTACTCCTACCTCTATATAAAGCTGCCTCTCTAGTGTCCCTATATTATCACTGTAATTAAATGGATGCACTGCACTGTCCTTAGAAAACCAAGGGAATACGTAATTAATAAGATCATATATTACAGAATCTAACTTATCACTACTACACAGTAGAATTCATTATGAACCAATGCAATAGTCCAGCTATGCTTAGCAGAAACTAACCAATGGAATGGTCTACCAAATAATGGGAAACTAACCTAATTACTGTGTTCACTGAATACCTTCACTCTGGTCAGTGCGAATTCCGGAATTGTTAAGGGCATCTAGATTCTAAAAGCATTACAGGATTGTGATAAATTGGGTCATTGGTGTTTGAGGGGGGCATGACCCCGTCTCAAGTAACAGCCACAATCCCTGTCAGGATGAACCACAAAAGTCACAAAATTAACCTGTGCCTTATCCTCTGGTAGCTTGAAAAAAAGCAGTCAGGCTTAACTTAAAAGCAATATGTAAAGTATGTATGCAGCACTCAAACAGTAAAAAAGTGAAAACATAACACAAGAAAAATCCCACACTATTTTAGAAAAATATAGTAAAATTTTATAAATGATTTGACACTAAAACAACAGTAGAACCATAGATATGCAATTTTAAAGATTCATGGTAAGTATAGTGCCTAAAAGCACAAAGTGCCACCTGCGGTTAGTTGTCGTGCAACACTGGTTGAAAGAAACAAGTTCAGGCGACAGCGATGGAGTGGTTTGCCAGATACAGGGACCAGGTAAGTCACCCTGAAAAAGCATGGGATAGGGACGTGGATGGTCATAGCTGTACCGCAAAGAGCAGTCCAGGCATTAAGGACAGTTGTCTCCGTATCATGAAGATCCTTTCGGGCGTCACGGAGGGTCGTTGCCGGAACTTTGCGTTGGCAGTCACCATGGGCTGCCGGTTGTTGCTGTTGGCCCCTGTAGGGGTAAGAGTGAGCTTCACTGGAGCATCCCGTTGGCAGTCGGCGCAGGCGGTAAGATCTTGGCGCAAACAGGCCTGTTCCCTGTCATGAAGAGCCCAAAACTTCAGGATTTAGGAGAAACTCAACTGATGCCACACCACAGGTCCAGGGCCTGAGGGCCACCTCCTGGCGACCAGGTAATCAACTCAGCAGACACTTGCAGGTCTCAGGCAGGTCCAGTTGCAGGTCCTGGTCGGTCCAGTGCACTTCAGCTGAGCAGTAGCTCAGAACAGGAGGCCCTTGGAGTCACTTCAGCTTGGGATGACGGGTACAGGTCCAGTCTTCCTTCTCAGATAGCAGGGCAGGCCTCCAGCAGCAGGGGAGTCTTTCTTTTGTAGTATCCACAGGTCTAGGAATGAACTGTAGAGTGGGTCTGAGGGGCCACTTTATACATGGTCCCCACTTTGAAGTGGAAGGAACCTCTGCAGTCTTTGCCCTACAGAAGTGTCTGGAATTTCCTGCCTCCCTGTCCCCAATCTGTCTGAAGGCACAATAGACTAATATGAAGTCTTTTGAATGTGAGCTGAGGCAGAGTCTTTGAAGTATACGTGTGACAGGTGAAAGCTCTGCCTCCCTTGTCAAGTCAGGATGGCCCATCCTACCATCGCCCAGTCCCACTATTGTGTGATTATCTGGGAGGAATACACAAAGGCCAGTTGTCAACTACACCTAGACATGTGACTCAGGAAGCAGGTTGAATGCACCAAATGGCTAGGAAAAGAAAATGCCATCTTTGCAAAAGTAGCATTTTCAGAATTGTGACTTGAAATTCAACTTTACCATTAAAGAGGATTTTATATTACAATTCTTTAGACACCAAACATGATATTTCAACCTTTTCTCAAACAAATGATATTACTTATGAAATGTAATAAGGCAACCCAATGTTATTCTATAGAGTTTGTTCACTAACAGGACATATAAAACTTAAAAGTACATGTTCAACTTTTTAAATATATTGCACCCTGCCCTATGGGTTGTTTTAGGGGTTACCTGAGTGGAAGCCAATATTTATTAAAAAGGGACACAAACCATGCAATAGCAGTGTGGGCCATTAGATATCGCGCAAGTGTGTTATTGTATTATTATATGTTTTGTCTATGCTCAACTTTTCGTGACCACACAGCTTAAAAGTCACAGACAATACAAAACCAACAAAAACAATTGAAAAGGAGCATACAGTTACATGATCAATATAGCTCAGTTAAGAGCATTAGGACAAGTTCCATGCAATGCTCTATCCACATATGCCCACAGTGAATGTCCAATTAAATTCCCCGGGAGTCTTGTACTTGAGTTCAAATCCATTTTATTGAAGTTTTTTTACAATTGCACATCAGCCCAGCTGACGCGTTTCGTCCCTTAGTACTTCATCAGGGGTGGATTTTTCCTCAATTCCTTATGTTTCGTAGTGTAAGGAAATGTCAAAAAAACAGGTGTCCGTAAAGGTTCAAGAGAGTGTGTAGGGTGGTATAGTGACCCCTATTTAATTTCATTTGCCAGAGTCGATATTCCGAATCACAAGCAAATGGCCTGTACCCTATTAAAAAAGGGGTTTTAGGCTTGGCAATGTGTTTATTTTGACAGGTTGAATTGGCAAGTTAAAAATGCACACAGGCTGCAATGGCAGGCCTGAAACATGGTTTATGGGGCTCCTTAAATGGGTGGCAAATAAGTGACCCTGGGCACATGGTATACCACCTTACTAGGGTCTTTTAGGTAAATTAAATATGCCAATCAAGTGTAAGTTAATTTTACCATGTGTTAGTGAGTGAGCACAAGCACTTTAGCATGGTCAACAGTGGTAAAGTGCACAGAGTGCTAAAGCCAGATAATATAAATTCAGCAAAACAGGAGGGGAGATGACAAAAAGTGTAGGGGGAAACCCACCCTAAGGCTGATAGGTTTAACAGGGATCAAACAATGACAGAAATGTGCCATACTCATAACATCTTTTGTAATTACCATGAGGAAGAGCACAGGAGTGTTTGAAAGATGACCTGTCTGTGAAGAGCCGTGGAACTTTAGCTTATGATGCTGAGCTGGGAGTTGTGATGTTGATAGTTTTATAAGTGTAATAACGTTTTTGTGATTTATTTCAAATGGTTGTGCGGCTCCTGGTTATTGTCTGAGATAGATTTGTGAAGACTCAGCAAATGATGGAAACTGTTTTTCTTTCATTCCCTGGGTTCAAGAAAAAAACTTGCACTGGTACGACGATCCCACTCCCTTTATATATAGGGATGCAGATTGAGGGGACAGAGGTAAACAAGCATTTACAATGCAACGGTTTCGCCTTTGGAAAAGTTAGAGCGATTGGCAATGTAAAGGACAATGCCATTTATTTATCTGTTTTCAAAACCAACACAAATACAAATGTTGTCATTTACAATGCCAATAGCTCAAACTTTTCCAAAGGCGAAACCGTTGCATTGTAAATGCTTGTTTTATCAAGTGCCTAAGCCAAGTTCCAAGATCAGCTACTGAGCTAGTTAACCACATCTCCTTTTCTTGTCATGAATTATGCTAATGTGCTTCCTGTCTTGAAGACGTGAGTTTAGGGATGCATTGGAATGGCAGGTTGATTTTATGTCAGCTAGTAGCTCTGGGTGAATTGTAGGAGATTGAACTAATCCATGGTGGTATGATCTTCTCCACACTGCCAGTGTGAGTGTGCTTAATGTCTAGTCACGCGCAGGGATGTACTGCAATCGGACTCCATCAACAAGAAAGGGGTAATGTACTAACTTGCCTGCCTGTCCATCCCAACATGGATGCCTATGGCCAATTCTGCTCTTTGGATAAATTGACTGAACTTGGGCATACTAACACACTACAAATGGTTTGAAAAACATATGCCCCACAACTGATTCAGCTTCATGTGATGCCATATAAATATAGGTATACATTAAAAATTACAGTGCCTGCCTAAAAGGGGGGATTCTTTCAATTCTGTGTTTTCACTTAATTTCCATCTTGCTGACTCGTTTGGAATGGAGTAGTTAAACAGGAATCTGGCCATTTTCCTTATCAGGCTATTCTTTTTGTGGAGGATGTGGCAAGCGATCTAATTAGTGAGGGCATCAGTTCCCTACAGCAAAGTAAACTCATACCCGGCTGCCACTAAAAAGGGTGTGTCCATTTCGTAACCAGGAATGTATAAAAACCAGTCGGACAGTAGCTTCAAATTATTCCCCATTTTTGGTAGAACACTTTAAATCAAGGATAAAACCCCAACACTTATTTTCGGCTAGTTAAAACCCCAATCTAAGCATACCCTCCTGATTTAGCAACCTCTTTTAAACAAGGAGCTAAGCTTTGAAACAAACGCCTATGCCTGGTTCTTATAAGACTACCAGTAGGCCTTGTGAATATTACTTTTCTCGGTCAATTGGTAGTGGATCTTGGCAACTGTTGCAGCTGACAGGAGGTCTTTTTACAGCAAAGCTTTTGACATCGGCAATGGCAGATTGCAATATTGATTAAAGACTATCGTCAGGCGGGTGCCGGGGGAGCAAGCAGACAGCGGGGCTGCTGGCGCTGGTAACTGCTTGGAAGTGACCCTAGCTCCTCCCTCCCACGAGGATGATGGCGGCAGGTAGCCAGCGTTTCAGCATCTCCTGCCTCATGTGAGCAACCTGTGCAGTTCGATGAGGCGGTTCGGCGGATTTTGTGGTCCTGGCAGTTTATCGGCGTCCATTTCGGTCTTCTGCATATAATTCATGCTTCCCGGGGCGAAAATCCTCTCGGTGCCTAGTCGGAGGACGGAGAACGGAAGGCGTTGTCCTAGGAGGCCCCGCAGGTCTTCCCTCAGCAAAGATCAGCAAAGCAGTGGCAAGAACAAGAGCCACTCTCTCCAAATTCATGCGGATTCAGCTGCGGCGGTTTGCTTGTAGCTGCAACGATTCCCTGCCCAGACGCCAGCACCTTTCTAAACCGGGTCTCGCTTCTTTGTTGGCGGCGGCAGGTGAGCTCCGAACTATTTTTCTCAAAAGAGATAAGAAGGGGAAGAAGGGGAAGTCATAGTCGCACCAGGGCCGGCTCTAGGCTCATGGTGGCCCTGTGCAGGGAGCGTAGGCGGGGGCCCCGGCAGATGACGGTAAAGGACATGATGGGCAGTGGCGTCACTAGGGTTGGTGTCACCCAGTGCGAGTAAGTCATGGTGTCACCCCCTCATGACTTTTAGCACCACACAAACTTCTAGGTGTCAAGAGGCAAAATATGATTGCCGGAGAATCACCTTGGTGGGACTCTGCCATCATGTGGGCGGTCCAAGAGCCCACATGACATGATCAGCTGACCTGCCCATGTGGTGGGGCCACACACTTGTCAACTGATTCCAGCAGTGTCGCACTGTCTTTAAAAGACCAGCGTTTGAAGATCTGACAGACTCCTCTGCAGCCTCCATTGATGACCATAGACTGTCGTCGCAGAGGGCACCAGTCAGTGCACTCTCCCCTGAGACCCAGGCCAAGTCTTGAGAGGAGCCCCTGCTACCTACTTAGACGCTAGCAGCAGAGCTCCATTAACTGAAGCCTCAAATGGGTACTCCAAGCTCTGCAATGACAACTCAAACTCTAGACAATACTTGCAGTAGCCCAAAACTATCAGAGCCTAGGACCCTGCCTACAGTGCAATGCAAGAGCACAGCAAGCCTCGCTAAGTCACCACGCAAGTCCTGTCATTTGAGACCTATGCGTTATCAAAAGAGGATACCCCAGCCCTCATGGGAAGTTACTGCCTAATACGTTCATGTCATTTGTAGCACTTTCTGTGGATACATTTTTATCCTTGAACACGTTTATTGCGATGGGACATGTAGTTTTCTTTTATACGTCATACAGAATGGGCACAATACAAATCCAGAGCAAACACAAGGAGAGGATGGACGGAGAACTGAAACTTTTCAGACACCCCCACTCACAGATCTGGGTTGAATCCATCATCATTCTTTAGCTCACTTAGCCACCTCAGTTCAGACCCAATTATACGCAAATCAGTCTTGACCCTGTGCCTCATGGGAACAATCCAGCCTGAACTGCCGAGCCAGGTCGTCCCTGAACCGGATACAAGCATCCTGGCCGCCACCTGGAAATGCCACTTGTGCTCAGGGTTGCTCTAAGACGTTTTAAAAGACTTGTTTCTTGGTTTATTTTGAGAGAACATTTCATCAGTTCCTAGCATCAGGCGGAACATTTTGAACTGAATACCTTTCCGTAACTTGATTACAAAAAATTTGATTGTCGACTGTTTTGAATTCCAACATGTTAACGCAAACCGCTGTAGAAAACCATAAAGGAAACCAATAAAACAAGAGCACTTCTTGTTAGATTTACGAAGAAACTGAAAATGTAGGAGTGAAATGACTAAACTAAGGAAAATGCACTCTGGCTGCCCAAGGAGGAGGAGGGAAGAGGCCGAGGATTTAAGACATCTGAGAAAACACGCTTTTAATGAACTAAGAAAGAACCTGGCACGTGTGTGGGGCTAAATATGAATGTATTGTGGACACCTTGCCTACTAAATTCTACTTTCTATTGTTTTAAAACAGAAGTACACAACTACTGCGCGCGACCCTGACTCGTGTGCTGCCAAACATGCGTACAAGTAATCTCTCTAGTGAACCAAATACTAGTTGTAACTTGGATGCAGCGCGCACTGCTGAAGAATTTATCATACAATATAACTCAATTGCTCTATAAAATTGTTCAACACATTAGTCATTTAATCTCTGTTATAAACACCGAGCTTATTTTTCAATGCTATGCACCGGTCTTTATTTGTATAGGGAAGTGTGTGCCCAGTTCAGCTGCATCCCCGATTTGTGTCAGTGGCCCTATATTTTAACATCACCTTGCAGGAGAGCCTGGGAGCGGATGGGGTGTGAGTGACAGTGGGGGCTCACAGAGCCTTACACCGCGGAACCAGGCTGGGCTTCCGTGTGAGTCACTCCTAATGCATGCAATTACATATTGAAACCTGAGGCCGCAGCCCCGCTCCCAGGCAGGGTCACTCATGCTTTCTGCAGACCGGACAGACCCACGGCCAGACCAACCCACCGGATATTGTTGAGTTATTCAGTGGCCCCCCTCGTCACGGCAGGGTCTGCTCGTGCAGACTGGTCGCTCTTGTTTATTTCATCACGGTCACGGACACGCTTCCAGCTGGTTCTCAAGGAGGCGGGAATCTCGGCGCAGGTATCTCCCTGTCAGTGGCCCTCGGCACACGCCACGAGGAGGCGCTGCCTTCAAATTTGGTAGGCACGGGGAGATTAAAGATTTGCAGAATCACAGGGCGTGGAGTCGCCCCGAGGCTCGAACCTTGGTGTCCCAGCTCCAAAGTCTGCAGTCTAGCCCTGAGACCACATGCATGCACTTGGGGACCCGTATGCATACACATGCACAGAGTGCACGCAGTCTGGATTTCAAGACATGGGGCGGTTTATGCGTACAAGCAGTGTGGAGCCGACTGCATATTCTTGGAGAGCCCCGTTCTCTGTTCATGTGTCCCCCTCCAAATCTTGCACAGAGACCTTTCTACCCCTTTTAACCGGGTCTATTTTTATCGGGAGTGCCTTATGTCACTAAGGGTTCTCTACTAGACTGGGCACTGTTTATGGGGCCTGCTGGGAAAAGTTGGGTTCGGTGTATACTACGCATTGCGGCAAAACACGGCGGCTGCAGTATTGGCTAAACGGAAACCTATCTTCATTAATCGCTTGCTTGCCAATGCCACATGTGACGCGGTGATTACTGTACCCACAAGCACTGCTGCTGCAGAAAATAAATATCATCATTGAGAGATCACGGAGAATGGATCTGCCCTTACCCGGCAGGTGGGTTCTTCTTCACTTTATTCTCTCTCAGTCACTAGTCTGAGCTCACTCAGGCTCAGCTTTTGTCCGACAGACTCGACGACCACCAAATAATGGCTGGCAGCGGCTGCAGAGAGAGAGTACTACGTCGAGGAGCTGGAGTACTAGTGTACGACATACGCCACGCCACCACAAGTTACGCACGTCGCGGGGAAGCAGGGTTAGGTTGAGTCTGCGCAGCCGCGCAGATCACTCTATCCTGGCTGGTTTCCGGCGTCTGTGCGTGCCAGCTGAGCCAGCCGGGTGACAGTCATGATTTGAAACACCCCGGCGGCCTGCTGCCCAATCAGGAACGTCGAACGAGGTCGGTGCGGGCAGAGCCAGGGAAGTTAAAGGGACTCGGGAGAAGGGGGGTGACTCGTCCTGACTGTCAGGGCTTGGATTGGATTCGGAACTACTCATGTCGTCGTCGGAACTTAGTATTGGAAGCCGGGAGGCCGCCAAATCCTGCCAGGGGGGCCGCCAGTGCCACGAGATCATTGATCCTCCTCGTCGTGGATCCGATCCGATCCTTGTCGTGGCGGCCCCTGGGGTTTGGCGGCCCTGTGCAGTTGCACAGTTTGCACATGCCTAGGGCCGGCCCTGGTCGCACGGAATTAAAAACGAGATTATTTCTTCAGGAAAGGCATTCTCTTCGCCTGAATAATGAGCCAGCGTCATTGTTAAAACAAGTCAGGTCCCGGGCCGCGCTGTGATTGGCTGACGTCACGGGGGTTTCCCGGCCGGCAGCCAATCACAGCGCGGCCCAGGAATGACGTCACGGGGGTGTCCCGGGCCGGCAGCCAATCGCAGCGCGGCCCGGGACAAAGGGGCGGGGCTTAAAAAAAGCACCAGAAACGCCCCCGAATCGCGTTTTCGTGAGAAAGCGCGATTGACAGCCTCTGTCTCCCAATGGCTAGTCTCCATTTATGGAGCTAGCCAATTGGAAACAGAGGCTGTCCTAACCTCACTATTAAAAACAATAGATTTCGATCTGGGAGTGGCTTCGCCCCTCGCCAGGTTTCGAAACCTAAAAATACATGTTCATGACATGCCACAGAAAATATTGCCAGCAGATACCATTTTTTAGGACTGACTTCACAGCACAGCTGTCTGCATACCTATTGTTACCAATTATTTAAAATATACTCAGAGGGGCAGATGTATCATCATTGTACTTTGCGAGTCCTTAATTGTGAACTTTACAGATTCGCTATTAGGGACCCGCAAAATGCAATGTATGTAAGTTTCGCAATAATAATTGTGATTCCTACAAATTCCTTCATTGCGATTCGCAATTAAGGAATACCTTCCCATTCATTCCTATGGGCCAAGAGGCCAATGGGAATGAATGTAAAGACATTCACAATTTTCGAGTACCCAATATGTACTCACAAATTGCTAATACAATTTCAAGGGTGCCAAAAGGACACCCTGTGGCACCCTTGAAATATGCATGTGTGCACATTTGGTGCACATACATGCCCTAAGGGCATGTATGTGTGCCACATGGCACTTTGAAAAATGCAAAAACGTAAATTTGTCTAGGAAATCGCAAATTACCACCAACTTGAAGTTGGCGGTAATTTGCGATTCCTTAAGGCCAGATTGCAAATTTTGGGTGCTTCCAGAATTGCATTTAAGGAATCGCAATTTGCAATTCCTTAAATGCATTTGCAAAATAGGGAATCGCAAATTTTGTTATTCCTTATTTGGAATGGCATTTTGCGATGATACGTCCCAAAAGGCTTTTTCCCATTCGCAAACATGCCGATTCTGCGATTCAGCCCGTTTGCGATCGGGCAAACCCTTGATACATCTGGCCCAGAGGGTGCTATGGCTTCACCCAGAGGAGTAGTTTTTGCTCGCCCTCCTGCGATAGGCCCTTTGAGGTATCATTTCCAGAGAAGTCTGAAATGCACCAAGGACTATTTTACATCTCAAAAGTACTCTAAAACATCATTCATTACACACCTCATCTCATGGGTGCATTGTAATCATAGAGCAGTTTTTATTTTATTTTTATTTCAGCACGTTTGTAATGTATTCTGCAGGGGACAGTGCTTAATTTGTAAAATAATAAGTGTTAATGCCCAAATTTTTGACAGAAGCCTGTGGCCGGCACGCGTAATGTTTGGGTTGCCATATACAGGGCTGTCTAGTCTTAATTCCGCCTTGTGCCTTTTTCATCCATCACCCTACACTTCCTGCCTCTTTATCTCACTCTTGCTGGTTCTTTTTGATCCATGCTTTCTCCTTTTGTCACTCTTTTTCCACCATTCTCTTCCTCTTTCTTTCCCATTTTCTGCCTTTCTCTCTCTTGCTCTGGGTCAAAGTCTAATGATGGAAAAATTAGTTCCATTTCCCCCAAAAACCGTGCAACCACTGACTCAAATTAAGCACTGATCTGAAAGAAACACGTTAGTGTTAGATTCCTTACCTTAGAATATACCCAGGCGTCAGACTGGATCTGGAAAGGTAAGGAATCTAACACTAACTAATGTTTCTTACAGTTATATTGTTACCGAAGGTAAGTAACTTGTGCAATATGAATCAGAGTTATTGGCTTTTTCTTACTTTTGTTCTTGAGTACTTTGTTGATTCGTTCTTCTGTTTCACAGTTTTCACAGATTTTAAACTGAGTAACATTAGGTGCTTACGTATGTCTCCCACGCCTCCCCGGTATTTGTAATTAGAAGCAACAAGGAAATGTTTAATGAATTCATGATGGCACAGACACAAAGCGTTCTTCATATCCCAGTTTTAAAATCTAATCACATCATTGTTTCCTTTACAAAACTTGGGAGTAGGCCTAGGCAGTTTTTCATGAAATATGGAAGCAAAACAATTGCAGAAATCTGCTTTTCTGCATCCACATAATTGCAGTGATTCATGATTTTTGGTATTCTGTAATGTTCTACCATGGTTTGCCGCCGTGCTTGAGGATAGTAAAGAAGTGTGCTTACTGAATATAACACTTCCACAAAATCCAATAGAATAAATTTGCAAATTCTTTCTGCGTGCTAAATTTATTCCAAAGGATGATTTCTTCTTATGTTTCATTGAAATGGTTTGTCCAGCCATAGAGTGACACAGGGTGACTGAACATAGGACGCCTACACTAAATACCATATTTCATTTTCTGTTACAGTCTTATTTGTGAACGCGTTGATTTATGACATTCCCTTTTTCATAAAACATATGAGCCACCAAACCAAACCAAACCATAAAATAATTAATGGCTAGATTTATGAAGAATAGTAATAGTGATTACCAAATTGCTTTTTAGCGAATCACTATTTAGTAATCGCGATTCATAGTAGATTGCAAATAGACCTACCTTATGAATATTAATGAGGTAGGTAGCAAGTTGTGACCCACTACGGTTTGCTGCCAACACAGAGATGGTGATCTGATGGGATCAGCATACCACCATGTCTGTGATTGGTTTTGACTAAAGCAATCTTTTTTTTTTTAAACGCAGCCCATTTTCCTTAAAGGAAAATGGATGTGTTTAAAAAGAAAAAAATTTAACGTTTAAGTTTCAGTTTTAAGAGTAGGCTGTGGTCCTTGGACCATTGCCTACTTTAAAAAAAAAATGTTTCCAACCATTCTCAATGGGTTACCACCAACTTTGAATTGGCGGTAGAGTGCAAATGTTTTGTGACCGCATTTCAGTCTCAAACTTTCGTAGTTACCATTGTGAATCGGTATTTCGATGCAACACGCTAAACATGCCTCTTCCAAATACCAATTTGCAAACCCAAATTGTGATGTGTTCATCGAATCATCATTTGGGCTTTGTACATTTGGAAATGCCTTTTTGAGTTAAACAAATAGGGCTGTTTGCAACCTCAAAAAGGCTTAGTACATCTAGCAACTAAATGTTTTTTGGGGAAATTGCTGTTGGTGTTTATTTCAACAGCAACATTGTCAAATGTTGAATAACTGACATAAGTTTGTGCCCACGGGTGCCGTTGCTGGTCTTGTTGACATTAATATCAGTGTGCCTTTAGCGGAGGCTGCAGGCAATGTGCGACGCCTCTGCAATCACAGGTTATTTTGTTTGTTGCCTTTCGGATATCGCTTTTCTGTCACACAATGATATTTCACAGAAAAAGAAAGTGGAATGTAATCAGTTTACGCAGCCCAGGATCTGCCCTCGGGGTGGAAATGCAAAAAGAACAATTGATGGACAGAGTGTTGAACAATGTCAAACATTCACCACAGTACAGAGAGCTTGGCCTAAATCCATCATTTTTTTGCTCCCCATGCCATTCCAGTTTAAACCCAGCTATATGCAAATCAGTCTTAACCCTGCTCCCCATGGGAACTGTCCAGCCCGAAATGGCAAGCCAGATCCTCCCTGGACCATAAACAAACATCCTGGTACCGGTTTCAGGGTTTCACCCTTCATCAGCAGGGCTAGCTTGACTCCAGTAGGGGTGGCTCCTCCGCAATGGCGGAGGAGCGTCACCACAATGCCTCAGAACCAGCAGCAAAAAAAATAAACGATATTTCGATATGGTTTTATTTTTAAGCTGCTGGCTCAGCCAGCTTATGCAGGGAGGGGCAGGGCTGAGGCATGGGAAGGAGGAGGAGGAGTGCTACGTGCAGAATCTTAAGTGCTCATGTACCCTTTGCCGGCCATCTCAGGCTGACCAAAACACACATGGGCACTTAGGTTTTGTCTAACTCGGCTGTATTGAACAGCAGGGTTAGAGAAACCCCACAGACTCCTTGACCTGAGCAAAGTGTCTTTCCAGCCCGCTCTGGATAATCAGATTGAACAGGCAGTCTGTTACCTAGTCACAGTGTCTACTGTGACAAGGAAATCCCAGCACTGAAGCGCGACGCAGGAGGCGGCCGGCATTAGGTAAGTTATCTTAATTAAAAAAAAATATTATTATAGTCCCTCACCCCATTCCCCCGTGCCCCCTCCAGCGTTCCCTCCTCCCACCCCACAACGTTTTGTATTTGGCGGCCTCCACTGGACTCCAGTGGCATGGAGAGCACAGGACCCACGTCTGAGCATGCCCATCCCACTCGGGGTGCAAATGCAAAAAGAACAATTGATGGACCGAATGTTGAACAATGTCAAACATTCACCCCAGTACAAAGATATGGGCAAAAATGCTTCGTTTTTTTGCTCCCAATGTCATAACAGTTTATACCCAGCCATATGCAAATCAGTCTTGACCCTAATCCCCTTGGGAATAGTCCAGCTGGAACTGCCATATGCAAATCAGTCTTGACCCTGATCCCCTTGGCAACAGTCCAGCTGGAACTGCCAGGCTATGTCCTCCCTGGACTGGAAAAAAATATCCTGGTACCGGTTCCGGTGTTTCACCCCCATCAGCCAGGCTAGCTTGATTTCAGTGGCATGGAGAACACGGGACCCATGTCTGGGCATACCCATCCCACTCGGGTGACAAAAGAATAAAGAACAATTGAAGTGTTTATGGCAGAAAACTATTATCCATTTGTAGGTCTAGCTTAAAAGACAGCACAAGCTGTCTGGATGAGAAATATCTATTATGAGTTTACAGTGGGCTTACTACACACCTTCTTGCTTAACATTGGTTAGATTTATTGTCACTCTCATGTGCTTGCTTCTTATGTGCTGGCTTGACTTCCTCCTATTGTGTTTTACCCTCCCCTGGAGCATATCCTCTTTACTATCCTCTCTTCATTGACAATTTCTGCCAATTGTTTTTGACCCTCTACTTTTGAAGAGACTTTAAGAATGAAAAGGGTTTCAAAACCAGCTACTTGCACAACCAGGTATTCTTCACAACGAAAGGGGGAAATTAAAGAAAAAAGCCGCTCTGAATTAATATGGAGAGTACTAATGAAAAGTAATTCTATTTTTCCCACCCTATGATGAGTGACTTGGTTTTCGGCTTGCCAATGTCACTTCACTTTAACGCGAAAACAGAATATTTGGGTCTGATTCACTAAAACAGCAAACGTGTGTCTGAACCACGCAACGTCTAATAATAAAGTTACTGCAACTTGCAGGGCATGCAGTCATGTTCTTAAATTAAGTGAAGTCTATCTGGCGTTGCCAATGCTTGTTCATCTACTATGAAGCTCACTCTGGGAATCCCCTGAAATTCAGGAGAGACAGGCTGACATGGACAGTGGATGCTTTGTCAGGCCTGGATTTAGGATAAAGTGACAAATCCAGTGCAGGCTGCAAATGCACCTCACCCAGAGTCCTAAACCTTTGAAGAATCCTGAAGTCAGGCAGGCAGCAGAGGTGAAAGTGCACTGATTCAGTGTCAGGAGTCACTAGGAGCAATCGATGCTCAGGCTAGAAGGCCTTGGTGGCTTCTGTTTAACACACAGTCTTCATTGGTCAGTAGATTGGCTTGTGCAGGTATAGTGTCACATGTGGGGTGTGCTGTTTCAGACTTGCACTCATAGCATCATATGACTACTCATGCTCAGTTTTCAGGTACCTGGGAACTATATAATCTTAAATAAGGAACCTCTTGGTAGCATGCATTCTATTCTAGCTCCCGAAGGTTAGCTGTTTGTTGTGGCTGTGCCATTTAATGCCCTTATAATATATGTCTACAGCCACTTTATTGAAGCCTGACTCTAATTTCCTTATTACAAGGGACTTGTGACGTCTCAAGTCGCCTTTAATTAAAAAATGTTGGTCTGATGTAATACGTTATGAAAGTTGACTTGCGACATCAAAATGGCTGCCGCTGGAGCCAGTAGCCAGGGTGAAAGACAGGCCATGGAGCTTAATTACAGCCACAATTTAAACAAGAAAAACAGGATCTGTCTTAATTTTCTCTAAAAAATTAAGGTTATCAGCAGAAATGATATATTTATGGCAACATGTTTATCTTTTTCTAAGTCAGAGATTTTTTTTGACCTGACTTACATTGAACTGATTCTAATATCTTTTTGGGGTAAAATTACTATGAGCTTTTTTGGTGTGTTTAAGTTAACAGTACAGGTTCTGCTTTAATTTTTTTTTGTCCACAAAGATCACGAAAGAGCAAGACACCAAGGGCCTTATTTATGAAGGCCTTGCGCCGCCGGTGCGTCACTTTTTCCCATGTTAAAAGTGGCGAACCGGCGGCGCAAGGCCTTCATAAATAAGGCCCCAAGGATGTAAGGAGTTTGTGGGAAGAGTGATGGCATGAACATGTATTATCTATACTAATATAATAAAGAGAGAGCCCAAACCTTTGAGGCAGATGATCTCAGGAACCACAGCACCTATTACAACACCCAATACAGCATTGGAAAGGACAGTTGCAGCAGATGGACATAGGCTATACAGCTGGCCACATTATACATTTTTTATTTATTTATTTTTTTATAAAGTGCATGGTTACGCCATCTCGGCGTGTCCCCGCGCTAGTTGAAAGGGGGGTGGCATTTACCGCAACAGTGGGCCAAAGAAAGAACGTTAGGGGAAAAGTAGTCCGTTGTGGGCGTTCTGCTGGGGCGTGTGCATAGAGCAATGGGCGCGGCATGCTGGGACTGCCATCCCGAAACGAGGGAGAGATACATTTAGCATTTGGGCGTGTGCATGGGCATGTGCATAGAGCGATGGGCGCGGCCTGCTGGGACTACGAGGGGGCCTTGCATTTACCATTGTTGTGGGCGTTGGCCGTTGACGCGATGTGGGGCGTGTAATTTCCGTCAGATGGAGCTTAGCTGTCCCAATACGAGTGGGCGTCGTCCCAATACAAGTGGGCGTTGCATTTACCATTGTTGTGGGCGTTGCATGTTGACGCGATGTGGGGCGTCTAATTGCCGTCGGCTGGAGCGGAGCGTCAGGTGGAGCGCACAAACACGTTCGCGTCTGCAGCGGACACAAACGTTCCCATATTGGATTGAGGACACGGCTTCACAGTGGATGCATTCTTCTGCGGGGGCTGAGCCGGGTGATGAGGCGATTCTGAGTCGCGGGGCCTGAGCCGGGTGATGGGGTGATTCAGAGTAAGTTTTTTAAAAAACGCGGGGCCTGAGCCGGGTGATGGGGTGATTCAGTTAAGTTTTTTAAAAAACGCGGGGCCTGAGCTGGGTCATGGGGCGATTCTGAGTACGTTTTAAAAAAACCGCGGGGCCTGAGCCCGGTGATGGGGCGATTCAGAGTAAGTTTAAAAAAAAACGCGGGGCCTGAGCCCGATGATGGGGCGATTCAGAGTAAGTTTTAAAAATAAATTGCCTTGCAAATTGAAAGCATTGCAGACATTCGATTTCATTCCCGGACAACATCGGGACGGGCTGCTAGTAACAAATAAAGTACCCCTTCTGTAATCATAAGGTTACTGCAAGTCACCCCTGATTTCCATGACCCTATAATGGAACTCGACCTTCAGAATCATTCCTCTATAGAACATCTCAGTGACTTTCAATCTCCTTGTAATGTGAGTCTGGGGGTTCTTTATCCCATATATTACAAGGGCTTCATCCTTGTTTTTTGCTACCTTTTTGTCAAAACCAGGAAGAGGAGTGATTTACTGTGCAATTCCTAATTTCCCATTATTGCTCTTTGCTAGAGATATTGGTGCCTTACTTCCTTGCCCTCCCATTGTACTAGTTTTTTTTTAGTCAACAAGTACCTTATACAGGGGTATGTGAGTGTTGTTTGCAAACATCAGGCTGAAATTGGGAAAGACAGTAAAATACAAGATGGCTGGTCTGGTGCTCAAACTGGACTAATTAGCAGTATGTGCCTACTAGAATGGTCAGAATGGGACTTACCTCACACACAACAAAGGATGAGTAGCTTATTATGCTTGCATTTTACACAATGACCAGTTATACCCATAGTCTGTACAGTTGCTGTTATTAGTCAGTTAAAAGGACAACTAAGGCCACACAATTAAAGTCAACCATGGAAAACACTAAGCCCTTCCCTTGACTCAAGATTAATAGAATTTTTCTGGTTTGGTGATACGATAGTGAAGAGCACATGAACTGGCGTCAGACAGACACTCTCTTCACGTCATGTTGGTTTCTGGGGCACACATTGGCTTCAAGTAAGTGCCCATGCGGGCATGCGATTATACTCACGATACCTGAATTCAGATTAGCTGAGATGAGTGCATAAGTGGGGGGTTTTATGGACCAAATAAATCAAACCATCTTATCAGTTTTATGTATCTTTTTTTACTTTCCAACTAGGGTTACAAAATACAAAAAGAAATGCATACATGAATTCGAATTTTAAGAAGGCAGTGTTAATCCATTTGTAATGCATGGCTTCCATACGAAACATTGATCGTTTACGATAATTTATACCAGATTCTAAATCTGGTAAATCACTGCTATGAGGTAGCAACAGTTGATAACAAAACTCGTTATCCAGTGTTGTAATGTCATAAAAGCCTTCCAGGCGAGGCTGAAGTGGCTCTCTGAAAGCAGTCAGTGCAGACTTGCTTGTCTGCTTTAAAGGAAAGCAGAAAGCACAGTGCCGGCTCTATACACTCAATATATGATTGGAGAGAGCAGCTTGGGCTGGTGTGGGGGGGTCGTAGGAGTGCACAGAGGATTTACTTTCCATCCTCAACTTCCTTATAGTGTGAACCAACTTCCACAGTGAGATGAGTCAAACAAGTAAAATAAATCACTAAAGGGAGGAAATCAGTATAATATAAGTATTTAAATATTCATTGATATTTTTCAATGGTGCCATTTTATCAGTGAAGCATATACATTATTCCAAATAAGCCTGAACACAAACGTAAATGTAATAATATTGGATCAACTGGACTATTTGTTGAACCTTGAAACATCTGGCAAAGGACCCTCCACAACCCATCAAAAGCAACCCACTTAGAGTAGTAACATGATTAAATGCAATGGCTCTGCGCGCATAGTGCCAGATATACCTTTATGTACTGCTGCATCGAGATGTTGCTGTGCCGTGTGCTCAATAATTTACTGAATATGTATGTACATTTGCGAACTGAAACTCAATAAAAAACTGTTTAAAAAAAACCTCATAATTACATGCAATATGATCTAACTATGTAAATGCATTAAATATTAGCATAAAAGCTCCATCAAAAATTCAATATAACTAATTATGTCGAGTATTGAGACATGACTATTATTGTGAATGTATGTAGTTTTGCTATGTTATGTTATAAAAATGTAGTATGCGCATGTATACCCTAAGATGTCTTGGCACTGACTTCCCCTGATCAAAAGTGGCATACACCAAGTAAGCATTTTTTTATTTTATTTTACTGGTGTTGCTTTGAATGTTGAAATCCGCCTTTCCAAGATGTACTCTGTCACTACAGCATAGGGTAGTGGTGGTGACTTGCAACATCACTCCCCTTTCACCTTTGCCAGCGTCACCGACTGCCTGCAGCCATGACAGGGAGAGAGGCAGGGTGGCATTTGCAGTGTCTTTCTCAGGACGCTAGTAGAAGTGTGCATCCAGAGATTGTTCAGTATCCCTGTTGAGGGGAGTACTGCAGCCCCTGGAGGTAGGCCGTGGTTTGGGCATTTTAATCTGCTTGCTGGAGTAGTATAAGGCCTAAGATTCATTGTGGAAATCAGAATATTATAGTTGAAAGTGTTCAACAGTTTTTCAGTGTCTCTCTGTGCCAGAGCGGCCTGATGGAAGGGTTACAATATTTTGCAACCAGGTCTCAGAGTCCAGGCCTTGCAGTTATCTTGTTGCAGCGTTACCTCCACTAGCAGTCTATTGGTTGTACTAAGTTGCTATCAAGTTGATGTCAGGTTAACACACCCAATATGAAGCCAACCTGCATGTGCTGATGGCCCTGTGTGTGAACTTTGTTAGGATTCTGCAGCACTCCATCCTGCACCTGTGGTTACACTTGCCACAGGCTTACTTTCTAGCAGCTTTGATTCCAGCTGGGGTGGTTGATGGTGTTCCCAATAAGGTGAAACTGTGTATGGCGCTGGCCAGCTTCTGAGGCCAGCTCTTGGCAGCCATGATTTAGAGCACCATGATGATGCCACTGTCAGAGAATAATGATTACAGGCCGAGGATAGCAAGTCACTCCAAGACCTGGAGGCAACCTTGGCTGAGTCTTAGCTGCACCGAGTGAGAGAACATCCTTTCATGACCATAGCTCTGCCTTTTATGTGCTATTACATGAAATCAGCATTTGTGCCTGCCTGTGTTTGGACGAGTTAGCTAATTAAGCCCTGGCATTGACTAATCCAGCTGCATGTCAAGTTAGCAATCAATGTAACATTTCCATCAATTATGTGACATACTCTTATTAGTTTGCATTAAATACCAGCCCCAAAAAAAATTGGAAGCCATGAGACTACATAGGTTTGTTGGCCTGGGATCATCTCTAAATTTGACAGATGGTAGCATATCAATGGCAGAGATGGCAAACACTAGATTGGGCGCTATGTGTCTTTAGCATGTTGGTCTATGTGCATTTTTTATGTGAATATGTGCCCTTATGTTGGGTGCCACTGTGTGTATGCACTAACTAAAAAACAAAACTATTCGATTTTTTAATACTTACCATTTTCATTTGGTTTAAAGCATATGCTATGGCATTGTGACATCT
This sequence comes from Lissotriton helveticus, assembly GCF_964261635.1. Lineage (NCBI taxonomy): Eukaryota > Metazoa > Chordata > Amphibia > Caudata > Salamandridae > Lissotriton > Lissotriton helveticus. The sequence goes on along the minus strand of NC_136067.1, from coordinate 1,491,731,103 downwards.
AATGTCCTGTGAGGGATACAAATGTGTAAATGTGTGTGTGTGTGTGTGATTTAATTCCACTGCCAGTATGGTTGTGGCCTGAGGTTGTAAAGAGTCTGAGGGTGCAGTAATACTGCAAAGTATTTCATACATTTAACCACAATTTCTCCCAAATGCTTTCGATCTGCATCATTATGTTACTGCTGTATCGTTTTCTAATTCACACTGCAAAACAATTGTGAACCCAGGTTTAACTGCATGTCTTCTTATGATCCTGCAATGAAGTGTATTGCCAGACCCACTTGCCAAGGTCAAATAAATATAATCTTGCTTACGTCACTGCAAGTTTGCTGTCTTTAGTGCTGTACATATTTGATAAAAATTGACAGGCAGGGTATGTCTACTTTGACCTCAATTGGCACTTGAGCATATGTCGTTCTTGCAAAACACTATACATCATCACGTTTATGCGCACAGTGTCCACTTTTATTGCAGTGTATTGTTATCTGCCTTTTGCAGTCCTGGTTGCACCGCGGTAGCTTGATTACTTCTAATGCTTGCTTGGCACGCGCACAAACCCTGTGAATCAGAGACTCGCTGGGAGGTTAATGAGACGAGAAGACGCCTGGGCTTCAGTGCTGCTCACATCAGTTTCAGCCCCCATTTTCTCAAATGTATGTCTGTGCTAGCACCTGATGGCGCACGTGATGGACTCTCCATCCGGGAAGTGAAATGACTCATACTTGTTCTAAACAAGAGCTCCAAGCTTCTGTCTGAATCTCCACCCTCTGCTATTGGCTTCTGTATGCCTATAGAAACTCACCAATAGTAACACTGGCCATAGCTCTTACCTTATAGCTGCACGCGAACCAGTGACACAACGCAAAAGGATGGGAACCTATGCAAATTTTGTTTTGGTCCCCTGAGATTCTCACTGCCCATGGTGTGAGAAATTGGGGTGTTGAAATCCAACTCAAGCAATAACCACGATCCTTGTCAGGGTGAAACACAAAAAGTCACTAAATTAACCTGTCCTCAATGCTTCGGTAGCTTGGCACAAAGGCAGTCAGAGGTAACAAAGAGACTATGTGTAAAGTATTTATGAAGAACACAAACAGTAATAAAATGAAAATCCAGCACAAGAAAAATCCCATACCAGTTTAGATTTTTTTTGTAAAGCTTAATACAGTATTTGACACCAAAACAATAAAAAAGTAATCAGTAGAACCAGTGATATTAAATGTCAAATTTCAAAGATTTAGGTAAAAATAGTCCAAAGTGCCAACTGTGGTTGTTTGGTTGCATGGGACCAGGTCAAAGCCACAAGCTCAGGCTAGGATGGGGGCCTTCTTGTTGTGTCCCTATCGCTCAGAAGAGGAGGTCAGTCAGCTGACCCTTGAAGTTCTTCAGGTAGCCTGGGATGAATGGAGTAGGTCTAGTCTTCCTTCTCAGAGAGCAGGACAGGTCTAAAGCAGCAGGGCGCTTCTCTGGCAGCAGGGCAGTCATTCTTCTGTAATATTCACAGGTCCAGGGGTGTACTGAAGAGCTGGCACGAAAGTTCAATATTTATACCTTGTGCCAGCTTTGAAGAGGGAGAAACATCTGGACTCCCCCCTCCCCCTGCACATTTGGTTCTGGAATGTCCTTCCATCTGGGGTGACAATACCACGCTAAAGACGCTACGTCTAACATTGTTGGATCCTATTTACACTTATATAAACACTCTATATCTAAATCTTTATCTATATCTCTTGCCATCCCCGGCTCCCATTGCAACTTTGACCTCGGGCGGGAGGGGGGGTAGTGCCCACCTGGAGGAGTGCGTCAGTCAAAATATCACCACCTCCAAAGGTACAAGTATAACCTCAATCAGGGCAGTTTCAGATACTAATAATTAAGGGCCACATGTACGACTGTCAAGTTTAGTGACTTGCAAATTGCGACTTTTTCAGTGACTTGCAATTTGTGAGTCGCAAAGCCAGACACTGTTTGCCATTTCCAAACAGGTCGCAAGGGACCTGCCTAATGAATATTCTTGGGATCGGTTGCAATTTGTGACCCATTGGGAATGGCCAGCAGTCACAGGGATAGTGGCCTGCTGGGGTCAGCAGACCACCATGTCTGTGACTGCTTTTTAAATAAAACATTTTTTTTAAAATGCAGCCCATTTTCCTTAAAAGGAAATGGGATGCATTTCAAAAATAAAAATGAAAAGCTTTCTTTACATTTTTGAGCCTTGAGCAGTGGTCTGTGGGACGGCTGCCTGCTCTAAAACAATGTTGCTGCCACCATTCACAAAAGGGAAGAGGTCCCTTGGGGACTTCTTTCTGTTTGTGAATGGCTTACTACCAATTTGAAATTGGTGGTAATCTGCAAATGTTTTGTACCCGCGTTCCCAGTTGCCAAATAGTCAAACATACCAGTGCAACCCGCTATTAGGAACGGAAGCTCTTTAAACGCCCATTCCTAAAAGTGACCCACAAACCCTTTTTTGTGATATAGTAATAGGTTGCAAAATAGAGTTGGTACTGTCATAGTACCGAAACCAAGTCCACAGGAGCCTACGATGTTCCCAACGCCACACCACCTCAACCAACTCCCGAAGAACCTTCAAGGCGGCAGCTGAAGCAGGGGGAAAGGGGAAGTGGAGTAAAGAGAGAGAGACAGCCTTTGCTTGAGAACTGTAGTCCTCTCGGTCTTCAGGGTCTGCTAGGCTGATGTGTTCTTAACAGGTTCTGCAAGTGGAGACAAAATTCATAAACACAATATACGACTGGAAAAGAACTCTGGTAGTGTATTATCCTTCACTGTAATTTACCCAATTAGTCCATGGCTATAGCTTCTCTCCCATGAATATGTTTTGAATGCCGGTAGATGTTCTCTCTGCATCTGCAATTGCATCTGCAATGGTACACAACACTATTAATTCTCTTGTATATTAAAATTTGAATAGTATCATGGATTGTCCCTACTCTATATTTACCCTTTTATTTTATTTCCTAGTTGTTATATTCTTTGATGGTTAACTTGTATTTTGTATAAATCAATATTCAGACGAATTTCATCTTCAGAACTGGATTAATCCTGTATAACTATACTTCGAAGAACTTCTTCTCAAAAATAACACAAATAGAATGGTCGGTACCTGCAAGTGCGGTCAAAGAGTCTCTTGCAATGCTTACCGCCAACAGGAACTCTCGGCTGTTCACAAAAATCAAAATTGTACCTGAGGAAATACACGCTGCGACTCGCTGCGCAATTCGAAGAACCTTTTCTCACACGGAGATACGAAGTTTTCAATTTTCGTTGGCTCCCACGTTGCGCATGCGTTCTTCAAGGTTGTCTCGACTACAGAAATTAATACTCTAACTTGAAACTACAAAAAGCTACTCACGCATGCATAAACTAATAAACTGTCATGCGCTAAGAGGTGACATTCCGTACACCTCACGATATTAGTTGAAGTGCAAAGTTACTTCATGGAGCATGCGCACTGACATTCCGTACACCTCACGATAACAGTTGAAGTGCGCAGTTACTTCGTGGAGCATGCGCACTGAGCATTCTCTGGGTCGCGAGTCTCCAACCACTAGACTGCGAATGTTTATCGGCATTGGGAGCCTTTTTCTGGTACGAGTCTCTCAGAGTCTGTATTCACTGCCTAAACATGGATTTTGACACTATCAGCCAGATTCATCAATGTCAAAATCTGCGATTTCTAAATTGCAAGAAAAAGCGAATTGCAATTTAGAAATCGCAGAATGGCATTCATGATAATTAGCGAGAAAAAAAAAAAAAGCGATTCGCAATCGGCCGCAATCGCCGATTGCGAGTTCCCAAAAATTGCTAAAAATTCGCAGAATCGGCCGATACCCGTGTTGAAATTGCGATCTCGCAATTACCAAAATCGCTAATTGCGATCTCGCTAATTGCGAGATCACAAAAACGGGAAGTCACATTCTGAGCACTGTGATGACATCACAACCAGGAAGTAGGCAGGTTCCACCCTCATTCAGCAGTGAGAGCCTGAAGTGGAAGCAGCATTGCAAGAGCTCCCCTCCAGAGTGCCCACAGGTGAAAACCAGGAGACAGCCAAGTGCACAGCATGTCACAGGAAGCTGCAGGAGAAACTTCCACTGGAAGAAAACGAAAAATAAAATTTTCCGAGCAAGAGCTCGAATATTTGATAGAGGGAGTCTGCAAGGACCACAATCGCCTCTTTGGTAAAGACTCCAGAAGGGTGCCTGAGGCCGATAAAAGGTGGATATGGGTGCGCATCCGCGCAAAAGTGAACTCTGTGGGGGTGACCCAGCGCACTGTTGATGAGATCAAAAAACATTGGTACGACCTCAGAGGGCGGGCAAAGGAGGAGATTGCAGAGAGGCTGGGGGAGAGTGTTGCGACAGGTGGAGGGGATCCCACTGTCCCACCAAACACACCACTCGAGGACCGAGTAGAGGACACCATTAATCCGCAGGCATGCGTGGGGGTGATCCAGCTGGACTCCTCCCGACCCACCCAAGATACACAAGGTAAGTGCCATGCGACTGCGGCCCCCTGTCCCCTAACAATGTACATGACTCCAGATCATCCCATTTCAAACCCCAGTCATGCAGCCAAAGCACACCACAAAAGCGCTATTGCATTGTGGGAGATGTAGTCTGACCACAATTACCATCAAGCCCCATAAACCAGACCTGTTTAGTGAGAGTCTATCCAACAGTGAGTCAGGGAATGGTAGCCTGCATGCCTGTAGGAAGAGTAAATGTGGAAGAAACATGTCACTAATCAACGTCCACTTTACATCACAGGTGGCCCAGAAGTCCCCAGTTCAGACAGCGATGCCCTGCAAATTGAGGATATCACAGAGGACACTGAGGGAGACTTACATCTATCCCCACAGCCAGGAACATCAGGGCAAGCTGCCGCACCAGCGGTCATGCCACCACCTGCCCCTGTGGACAGTGCCACCTCTACGCTAACAGGCGCAGCAGTACCACAGCGCGTCACTCAACCACCAGTGGTGCTGACAACACCAGCAGCAGCACGCTGACAAACCCGCCGCCCTGCGGCTGTGAGGAGCCAGTCAAGCGGACTGGTGAGGGAGCAGCGCAATAACACATCCCGCGCTGGCAGGGGAGCAAACATGCGGCCAGGTGGGCTCTCTATTGAGCTCCGTATGCTACATGTCCATCAAACACAAGCCCGTCATCTTGCGGCTATACACCTCTAACTAAACAAGACCGCCAGGAATGTTGGTCAGATGTCTGACCGCATGGAGAGGATGACAGTTGCTATGGAGGCCAACACCCAGGCCATGTACAGCCAGCGGAACCTCTACCGGCACAGACACTGGCAGCTGCTGACCCGCCTGTCAGCATACACGCGGTCCAATTACATTATTGGCAACGCGACCTCCCAGCTCTCGCGACGCTCCTTGGCCATGCAGGTCCAAATGGTCCAGTGCTGTCAGGACGTCGCGAGAGCTCTGTAGCAGGTGACAACAGCAGTACAGGGCATGCAGGCAACTGGCCATGGCCAGGGGGGGGTGACGACACTAGTGAGGCTACTTCCAGCCATAGTAGCCAGTCCGTGCCACCAGTGGTAGCACCACGCCGCAGCAGCAGGCCCTCTGCTGCCTCACGGCCGAATCAGGAGGAAGATGTGAAAAGGAGGTTGGGAGCATCTGCCCGGAGGCGGCATTGAACAATTGAACATTACCATGAGGGGCCATGCTGCTGCTACAAGCATGCCCTCCTCAAGAACATGGGACATATGACGAAATATGTCAATCATGTAACAGTTTGGGGAATCCCCACTTTATTGTGCTGTAACAGTAACAAAGATTCTGTCTAACTTAATCTGACTCATGTCATTATTACTATTGTCATGCATGAGTGAAGTAATGGGTGTGGGGAGTGGGTGCACTAGAAATAGTTCATGCAGATTTGGTTACGGCGTTGGTGTCCTTCTGCAGGATTCTCCCCGCGTGCGTGACGCACATGTGCAGGTGGTCGGTTGTCCCCTTCCGACTCACTGCCAGAGATGTCTACAGGTATCCTGCGCTTGGTAGCAATGTTGTGGAGGATTGCACACATGGCCACGATGCGGCAGCAGACCTCTGGCTCATATTTGATGGCCCCACCAGTCTTGTGCAGTATGCGGAATCTGCTCTTCAAAAGGCCAAATGTCCTCTCAATGCAATTTCTTGTGCGTATGTGTGCAGCATTGTAACGCCGTTGCTGTGGTGTTGCAGGGTTGAGGTATGGGGTGAGGAGGTACTCACGGAGAGCGTAGCCGCTGTCACCTGTATGATAGGAGCAGAGGGTGAGTGCCTGTTCTGCGCAGCTACATTATCACAGTGTACTATTGTGGGTCATGTGTACTTACCTAGTAGGTGTCCTTCCCCAAAGTCTCCCCTGGCCAGTCGTGTATGAATGCCGCTGTGCCGGAATATGAAGGAGTCATGTGTGCTCCCCGGGTAATGTGCCACTATGTCCGTGATGATTGTCTTAGCATTGCACACCATCTGGATATTCAGAGAGTGGTAGGACTTGTGGTTGCGATACATGTATTCCGTTTCTGCTAGTGGGCAGATGTGGATGTGGGTACAGTCAATGCATCCTATTATATGTGGAAATTGTGCTACGTTGTAAAATTGTAGCTTGGTGTCATTCAAGTCCTGTTGGCTGGTGGGGAATGAGATGTAGTGGTGTAGCCGGGTCAGCATTGCATCCAGGAAACTCCTTAGGCAGCGGGACATGGTGGGCTGGGATACCCCCCCTGCAACAGCGACTATCGCCTGGAAGCTTCCGGAGGCCAGAAGGTGCAGGCTGCACAATACCTGGACATGTGTGGGCACGGCATTGGTCCTCCTTGTTGGGTGCTGCATCAGGGGGTCTAGGTCCCGGATCAGCTTGATGATCATTGCCCCATTCAGGCGGTACTTAGCGTAAATTTGCTCCCTGGTTTGGCCCAGAAGGGTGACCTGCTGGCGGAATATCCGCTCCTGGATCCTACGTCTGTTCCGTGCTGCTCGCTGTAGCCTTCGCCGCCTGACCACCATGTAGAGTCCTGGCATTGTGAGAGTCCTCATGCTCCAGCTGCATGTCCTTAAGTGTGTCTGGTCAGGCCTGCACCTGTTGGTAGTTTGTTAAAGTTTTTTTGAAATTTTTTTTTACTTACTGGTTACCACCTGGTTTGGGTTCTCCTTAAATTGCGCGTCGCAAATAGCGATTTTTTGGGATTTTCGCATTTAGCAATTTTCCATGAATAGCGATTGCGATTATTTTGCGACTTCGCAAATGAATTCGCAGAATCCATGGTTTCTCTCAATTTCAGATTCGCAAATGGCCTTCTTCCAGGATTCTGCGAATTTATTTGCAAACTCGCAATTTTTCTTTAGCGAATTCGCTTTTTTGGTAATTTCACTATTATGAATTCCTTTTATTCAAATTGCGATCGCAATTGCTAAATCGCAGCTATTGCGATCGCTATTTGTCTTCGTGAATCTAGCTGTATGTGCCGCCTCTTCCAGCGGGAATATCTCCTCAAGCTCTTAAAATAGTGGCTGTTCCCTGAAGTCATACTAGTCAGCCTCGCTACTGCTACCATGGTCCTGACAGGTACAAAGGAAAATGCATTTTACCGATGGGCCATTTGCAACCGATAAAATGCATTGCACATCTGGCCCTTAATCCCAAAGCACAAACTCCTGGCACTTTTCGGCCTCACAAGCCTTGATCACAACATCGAATATTAATATCTCACAATCTATATAGTGACAAGCTTAGAAAACAGACTGGGTATATGTCTTTGAGTGCAATCTTAAAGTGTTACAACATCGATGATCTGTGTGTAACTATATGGTGATCCTGCTCAACACAAACAGTTATTGTCTGCAATTTATAGCATAAACTTGATCCAACGTATTCATGTCACTGTTCACATGGTCCTATGAAATCCAAGCACATGAAATCATGCAATCAATGTAGGCTGGAGCAGTGTCATTGAAAGTATTAGTACCAGTTCAGATGACTGATCATTCTTTACAACTGCCGAATCCATCTTGTGGATATATTGACCAATCTGGGGTGTACTGATATTAATAGCTAGTCATGTTGCACAATGTTGGCTATTGTCAATTGCGCCATACCAGAGCCTGTTATAAAAATGTCCAGTGTTTAATCCAGTAATCTTGTAATATCATAACCCATACCACTGGTATGGGTTATGATATTACAGGATTGCTGGATTAACCACTGCATTGATGAATTCTCAGATCTCCTTGCAACCTCACTCATCCAGCACATGCACACACTACCCTCTTGGGGGATTTAAATCTCCAGTCAACACAATCTAAAAAAATAAGAAACACACTCCTCAACTTTGTCAACACACTCAATGTGGTACGGTCAACCAACACATGTCAAAAGCTACATCCTCAACCTTGTCTTCTCAACATCATCAACATTCCAGTTAAAACCTCCAATACCCATGGACTTGAGCGACCACTTGTCATCCATATGTCTCAACTTACCACCCTACCAACACATCGAGGTCAACCCAAGAAAGATCAGATCTTCAGATCCTTCAAAGACGTCTCAATTGATAAAAACCTTTGTAAAATACTATAGCGCGTTTTAAGGAAACTATGAACATCCATGTGCCAAATAAAACGTGCAAGTGCCATCCAAAGCCATCAGATGATCCTATCAGACTAAGCAAAATACTATAGAAACACCACCAATGAAGCCACCATCAGGAACAGAATGCCATTCAAAACAATCAAGCACTGCATTAACTCATTGACTGACCCCCCATACCACACTCTGCAGACAAATATAAGAACATCAACCTCTACTTCAGCAAAATAATACAGATATGACAGCACAACAACAGCAAAAAAAATCCTGCTTCTCTTTTCATACCCATGACTTCTTATGGAATCCAGCAATGGCCATTCTTCAAAACCCTATCTCCCACAGATCTAGCTGACATACTCAACCCCCTCTAAACCACTTTCTATGGAGATGATGTCTTACTCTTGTCTTTCATCAAAACTCTCCCATGGGAAGCACTCTCACCCCTACTCACCATTGTCAACACCTTCCTCATTCAAGGTACCTTCTCAGAAGTTGGAAGCTCTCAATACAGACCAGATCGTCTCACTACTAAAGAAAACTACACTAGACCTTCATAACCTCATGAACTACTGGTCCTTTACTCATCTACCCTTGATTAGAAAGAACCATGAGAAATCAGTCCATACTCAACTCCAAGAGCACATCAATGCTGACCATCTACTGCATGACTACTAATCTGGCTTCAGATTATGCTGCAACATGGAGACATCATAGGTAATGCACTCCTAACCATTTATGAAGACCAAAGATATTGCTGGACCACTCTGCGGCCTTTGATGCAGTCAGTCATCTCACCCTCATCCACATCCTGGTGTCTTGAATGGGATTCACTGACAACGTCCTTCGCTTGTTCTCTTCCTACCATTCCAAACAATACCAGCTCGTTCACATGGGCACCTCCAGATCCCAAGTTCCCCCTATCACCTGCAGGGTCTCCAGGGTTCCATGCTGCCCCCATCATCAACTTCAAGGAGTCCCATGGGGCTCTACTCACAGACTACAAAAAAGAGATAGCCTGCTAAAAGCTCTTTCTTTTAAAGAAACTGAAACTGTTTCCTCTACAAAGTAGCTTCAAAATTGATGTTCACGCCCTCATACTTTCGTATCTGGATGGTGGTAATAACCTGCTCCATGTCCTTCCAGACTTCACAGACACACCATAGCACATCTCACCTATGGCTTAAAGACATATGATCACATCACCACCATCCTGATGGAACTCTATTGGCTCCTCCTACCAGCACACACCATCTTTAAAACCAGCTACATTATTTACAAAGACATCAAGACCAGCACCCGACTTATCTTGTAAACACGCCTACCATTTCTGGTGGCTTGATCCACCTGTGCCCAGGACACCATCAGTGTCAATACTAAAAAATGTGAAACCGGAAAAACATGGTAGCAGGCCTTTTATATCTAAGCACCTAGAATGTGGAACAATACCCAGGTATCCATCAGGACCAAAACCAGCTCCAATCTAGCAAAGTGTCGAAGACGCACCTCTTTAAAGAACAATACAACACAATGCAGTAACAGTGCACTTCTGCTTCCAGAATCCAGGTACCGCTCCTATCACATTGACTGTATACTTTCCTTTGACCCTCTACAGTGTTTCACAGCCTTTTCACTAGGTTTGTGCTATGCACAAATACTATATATGTACATTCATGCGTCCTGTGATGCCATCAGAGATCAAAGGGCATCTGATGTCACTTTGGCTGACCATCTGACTTGTTGAAGTAATGAAATTATGCTACATGGATGATGTTGGGATTTGTATATGACATATACTCCCCTTTCACTGCTCCTTCTCCAAAACAGCTGCAATGCCACAGTGGATTAAATTACAGAACAACTGGATCCTCCAGGCAGTAATGCTTGTGTAGAGAGTAGTTCCTATCTGTCACTGCAGATGAGTACAGAGGCTGAAAAGATCATCCCCCCAACAATACAGCAATGGCTTTACTTGGTAGATGGGGACTTGTGTTGACTCCCAATGCTGATATGGTTTCTGTGGCTGGTGGCAGTCAGCGGCGCCTTCCTCATGTACAACCCAAGAACAGATTAATAGAAGGTCGGTCAAACACTGGGTGATGTTTGAACTGTCATTGCTTGATAAGCTGTTCAAAACCAACATTAATATCCAATGGTAGTACAAGTCAGAGTTCAAACTGCGCTACAAAATAAGGTATGGAACTGAGGTTGCGCCCATCACTTCAGGTGAAATTCTTAACGAAGGTTACTTTTCACTCAGTGGTTGCCAAGCCAACCACCATGTGGAAAATAATGTTGGTTTACATGATATAGACGAGTGAATTAAACTGAGGGGCAGATTTATTGGCTTGTAACACCTTGCTGCACTTCAGGGAAACATCAGGAATGTGCCATATGCATTGCAATACGGTGCTTTCCTGGCCTGTCCCCAGTACTGGTGCAGAATGGGCTGTTTAGCGTCAATTCGGATTCCCTTGTACAGTCCAAGGGTGCCTGCGTTGCAAGCATGATTGTTTTTGTGCAGGAAGAAACAAAAGAATCCTGAGAGGCATATCGTGATGCAGAATGCTGTACACATACAAAGAGGAAGTAATGAGGAGGAATAAAGATATTTCTCCTCGTTACTCCTCCCCTGAGAAAGCATATCTTTTTGGCACATTCCCAGGTCTACCACTTTTGTGAAATCTGGGTATGCGTCAAAAACTATGGGAGATGTGTGGGAACACCCATTCAACGCTCATGGAACGCCTTCCCATGGCAGAGTAACTCAACACAGCTATTTGTGCTGCGTTGCGTTACTCCAGATTTATAAAACCATTCAGGGCCGCACAAAGTGAACTTGCGTGGTTTCATAAATCCCATTTTTGAGTTGCGTCGATATGGCCCTGAGTGACTATCCTCCGTTACCGCTCCATCTCTCTTAAATACTCAAAATGTCCTCAAAATGAGGAACACTATAGGAAAAGTAAAGGCAGATGTGAATTTAGGGGCCGATTATGATGGCGGACGGACCTGTGTCCGTCCGCCACCCCAGAGGTGGAGGGACCATCCGCAGGGGCAGCGGCGGTCCCTCCGTGCAAATTAGGATGTGACCGCCACCCTGGCGGTCACATCCTGTATGTTTAACATTGCGGCGGGTGCTGCTTGAAGCAGCACCCGCCGCAATGTTAAAAATGCAAGCAGTGCATTTGCATGCACAAAGCGGCAGGCACCAGGCGGTGCCTGCCGCTTCATGCATGCAAATGCAGGGGGGTACCATAGGTACCCCCCATGTGCACCCCCAGCCCCCCTTCACCCTGGGGGCCCGCAACGGGCCCCCAAAGAAAAGACCGTATGCCTTTTCGTGGCGGCATTGCCGCCGAGGAAAGGCATATCAAAATGCAAATCCTAATATGGCTGGCGGTGTCTGATAGACACCGCCACCATATTAGAGCTTTTCCGCCGCGGTCTCGCGGCGGTAAAGCGGCGGACGGTCTTGCCGTCCGCAGATGACCCCCCCGCCATCCTAATTCGGCGGGGGGTCATTTCTCTGAACGCAGCGGTGAATCCGCATCCTCCGGGCCGGCGGTGGCTTCCGCCGGCCCGGAGGATGCAGATTCACCGCAATCGTAATCGGGCCCTAAGTGTGGGCAAGGGAATGTTCCTTTTAGAAAGAATTCTTAACAATCAATTAAATCGAGGCCCTCTGTCCAAATATAGGCACGAGCTAAAACCCATTTAGGAATACTCAAAAGATGTCCTTAGTAATAGATTTGTAAAAAAAATTCAGTAACGGCTCGAGTACTGTAGATAGAGAAATGTCATTTACTGTAATGTGAACAGATTGCACACAAGTCTTTAAGCTGTGTCACGATTTAAAGTGCATATGTGACTTTTGGCTTGCACCGTGCGACGCCTGCACCAAACTCAAAAAGAACATCGCCTGCTCAAAGCGTATGTTTGGAAGCAAAATGCACAGAAGGCTACTGTATTGCATTCTTCCTACGCGGTTCCAGGCTGCAAACAAGAGAAACGTGGACAAATTCCCTGAGTACACGAATCTCACAAATCGTAGGTACATATTGCACAATCGCGAGTGCAGTAATTAGTGGGTGTGCAATTGACACCAGATTCAAATTTGCAACCCCCCCACTCCCTCGTGGATGGGGAATTACATGCAATGTGTGCAATAATGTTGACCTTGCACAGTGATGTTACAGTATTTGAGGAATAAACCCTGTTCAACTCTATGAGACTGACAGGTCAAACAAACGCTGCTTCCTCGGGGTGAGTTTCATTTTACTCCAATTGGTAAACAATCATTGGCAAAGCCAATAAGTCTTGCCTATGCAAGAGTTATTGGATTTACCAATGTGTTTTTAGCCATGCTATACACCAGTGTGAATACTGTTCACCATGGATAAAAGTTAGTGACATAAAGGAGAGTGGTGTTGAGTGCCGTGGAGTGGTATGGATCAACGTAGAGTGGTGTAGAGTAGAGTGGATTGTCGTGGAATGAAATGGAATGTCATGGGGTGGTGTAGAGTGGAGTGGCGTAGAGTGTTGTGGAGTGTCATGTAGGGAGCAGAGTATCATAGAGTGGAAGGGCATATAGTGAAGTAGAGTGTCGTAGAGTTGAGTTGAGTTGAGTTGAGTGTCAGAGTTGCATAGATTGCCACAGAGTGGAGTGGCATAGAGCAGAGTGGAGTGGCATAGAGTGAAGTAAAGAACCGTGGAGTGGCATAGAGGTAGTTGCACAGAGTGGAGCAGAGGGGCATAGTGTGGAGTGGCATAGAGTGGAGTAGAGTATTGTGGAGGCTTGTAGAGTGGCGTAAAGTGTCTTAGAGTGGAATAGAGTGGAGTAAGTGTCGGAGTGGAGAGGAGTGAAGTAGTGTATAGTGGAGTGACATGGCATAGAGTGGCCTAGAGTAAATGTCACAAAATGGAGTGGCGTAGAGTGGAGTGGAGTGGAGAGATGTAGAGTGGAGAGCGTAGAGTGGAGGGGCATAGAGTGGAGGGGCATAGAGTGGAGGGACATAGAGTGGAGGGACATAGAGTGGAGTAGACTCGAGTAGAGTTTAATGGAGTATAGTGTCAGAGTGAAGTATCAAGGAGTGAAGTGTGAAAGAGTGGAGTGGTGTAGAGTAGAGTAGAGGTAGAGTAAAGTAGCCTAGAGTGAAGTGGCATAGAGTGCAGTTGTGTAGAGTGTTGCAGAGTAGACTATAGTGACGTAGAGTGCAGTGGTGCAGAGTAGACTGGCGTAGAGTACATTGGTTTTGAGTAAAGTGGTGTAGAGAGCATTTGTGTAGGGTGCAGAGACATTAAGTGCAGTGCCATAGAGTACCGTGGCTTAGAGTGGAGTAATGTAGAGAAGAGTGGTGTAGAGTGGAGTGGCACAGTGTAGATTGAAGTAGTGTAGAGTGCAGTGGCATGGTGTGAAGTGGTGTAGAGTAGAGTGGTGTGGTGTGAAGTCAAGTGGCGCAGAGCGCAGTGGTGTAGAGTGGATTGTTTCAGAGTAGAGTGAAGTGTTGTGGAGTGGTGTAGGGTAGAGTGGAGTATTGCAGGTTAGCGTGCAGTGGTAGAGTGCAGTGGCATAGAGTGCAGAGATGCAGAGTGCGGCGTAGATTAAAGTAGCATAGAGCGTACTGGTGTATAATTCAGTAGTATAGAGTATAGTGGTGAAGAGTGTGTTAGTGTAGAGTGCAGTAGAGTGGCGTAGAGTAGAGGCGTGCAGAGTAGAGTACCGTGGCTTAAACTGCAGAGGTGCAGAGTAGAGTGACATAGAGCTCAGTGGCGGAGAGTGCAGTGTTGCAGAGCAGAGTGCCGTAGAGTGCAATGGAGTAGAGGAGTGTGGCGTAGAGTGGCATAGAGAGCAGTAGCATACAGTGGTGCAGAGTACACTAGAGCCGCATAAAGTGCAGTGATGAAGAGTGCAATGGTAAGAACAAGATTTGCAGGTCTATTTACAGACAGGAGCACTGATGGAAGAATACAAGGGGCCCTTGTAAAAATGCTTTGCTCTATGGAAGGGAAAAACTCAAGGAAGACCACTTAAACCAAATAAAGCCAGCAAATAGAAAGCAAGCACATGTGATTTACAGACCACAAAACCAATGGTAAGCAAAGGGTGGAATGTATTACCAGGGGAGCTTTCCAAATGTCCCGAAGATGTCTTTAGCAAACCAGACAGCTACTCTGTCTGGTAGGCTTCAACCTAAAAAGCACACTTTCTGATCTCAGCAGGGTAGTGAGGGAAATTGCATAACCACTGTCCCAATAAGGCGGCGCACTGCGGATCCAAAGGGTGACACTTTACTGCAGCTCATTATGGTGCATAGCAATTTGCAGCCATTTCAGAGCCATTGTACTATCAAAATGTCATTTGTGGGGGCATTAATCAAAATAACATCTCTGCTGATGTTAAGTATATACTGATAGGCAAGGGGCTTTGACAAATACTCTATGCTTTCAGTGCACTAATTAAGCGAGGCCTGCTCTCATTTATCCCCATTCCTTTGGCCTTCTAGCAAATGAATTTCAAAAATTATACAAAATGATTTTATTTAAATAGATCAAATTAACTTAGGTTGAAAGTGTGCATTAAACAAGCAGGTGTTTTAGATTAATTGGTTTGAGCTGACGTGATTTCGAATTACTGCATTAAATTAAATCTGAAAGAACTCTCCCTCTTTTCATTCATTGTATTACCCTGTTTCCTCACCCCAACAGCCTCTCCGGGCCTCTGTGCTTTCTCATCTCTCTTAGTTATCATTACCTCCCTGTCTGATTTAATATAGTTTTCACTGAAGTGAAATCTCTATGAAATCGTTAGAAGCTAATTTGCACAGTGGAAGAGTTGTCTTTCCTCTTCTCGAGCACTGGTGCTACAGCCTTCTGTCTTCTTTGCTCTCTGTGGGGACCTTTGCTCAGTGCTTGATTTGTGCCAGAGTTTTACGATGCTCAGCACAGGCATTTAATTGTCAGCCCCGGCTGTAGTGACAGTCCACCACATGGTGGCGCTGTCTTTTTAGTTTCGGGATGAGCACAAAAATCATGTTTATTAAATTCAATCTGTATTGACAATTATTAAAACAGACGCTCATGAAATTATTATAGCTTTGTGTGGACTGAAATAGTCTGAATTGTCACACTTGTAGAAGTGCGATAGTTAGATGTTATGTTGGTACTATCATTGGCAGTGGTGGCAGGGTATGGGTAGGGCAGGCTGCAGTGGCCTTCCGAGAAGGGCCCTGCACTTAATTTTTACAAATAAAACACTGCCTTTTCTTCATGTAACGGCCAATGGTGTTGTTTGTTTCCATTTATTCTCTGCGAGGACGTGTTCCCTGTGATGTAACATAAATATTTCTTGTGCCTGGACTGTCTGGTAAGGACATCTGCTGGCTGACAGTGGAACTGCATCTCCTGTCTGTGAGGGCTTCTGTTGGCTGGCCATGGCACTGCAGCCTTATGTCTCCATGTAATGTCATATTTTATGTCACCAATAACGCCATCAATGATTGCTGTTTAATTAATCATCACAGCTGATTAATTTCAGTGACTTTTAGGTTTTGGATCACAGATACAATATTGGGCCTCGTTTATGAGGAATTGGCATAGGGCACACCGCAAGTCTTCTTGCTGCACTGTCCTACGCTAATGTGAAAGTGCAGGAATGCGCAGTATTTATGAAATACGGTTAATTTCTGTCCTTTCCCCCTGCGCTGGTGCACAATTTGCTGACTAGCACCAATGTAGGCACCCTTACACCACAATGCAAGGGTGCCTCCGTTGCAGACCAGATTGTTTTTGTGCACAAAGGGGAACCTTCCTGCGCAAAAACAATCTCATTAGGCAGAATTCAGCAAACAAGGAAGGAGTAAAAACCAAGGAGAAATAAAAATATTTCTCCTTGTTATGCCTGCTCTAGGGAGGCATACCATTTTGGTGCTGCTCCAGGTGTACATGATTAAGTAAATCTGGGTCAGCATCAAAATCCATGGGTGTTGCCTGGGAAATCCCACGCAACACCCATGGAACGCCTCCTTGATGCAAAGTAAGGCAGGGCAGCGACTTGCTCTGCTTTGTCTTAATCCATATCTATGAGGCCATGCAAAGCCACGCAGAGTGGCTTTGCGTCGCCTCATAGATATAATCGAGAGGCTTGAGCCGCCGGAGTGTCAAAAAATGTGATGCTCCAGTGGCGCAAGCCTCTCATAAATAATCCCCAATATGTCTTCATCAAAGATGTTTTAGTAGATTTGTAAGGAGTTTTTATAACATACATTTGTGATTTTGTTATCCAAGCATAGCAACCATTTAACTAAGTTGTTTTCGGTAGTTTATTTTGTTTTTTAATCAGATACATTGACCCCTGCACATCATCCTGTGGGTATAAAGTACGGCCTTTAACATACCCTGCATTCAGTGATCCTGCCCTCGTACCCATTGGGCAGGGAGACATCCTTCACAACACAACTTTTACCACGCAGTGCCTTTACGACGCAACTTTTACAACGCAAACCGTTACAACGCATTGCGCTGGGGGGCGCTCTAGGATAGGGAATAGATTTAATTTACTATCCAACACCTTAACTATTATCCACGGGACTGGAGTTGGAATAGTAAATTAAACTATTCACTATCCAGCACGGCAAAGCGCTATGCGTTGTAAAGGCATGCGTTGTAAAAACCGCGTTGTAAAGGCATGCGTGGTAAAAGCATGCGTTGTAATGTCATACATCCCATTGGGCATGACCTCTGCCTGTTTTCTAGCTAAAGAACTCACTTCCAAAAAGTAATAATTTTATGAAAGATGCAGGACCTTATTCATCATACCTGGAGTGGAGAAGTGTGTCTCACTGGTTAGAGGAGGCAGACCTGGAAGCAGAGGTCAGCCCGGGACCAGGGTTCAATTCCCGGCTCGGCAGGGTCTTGAGTCCTAAAATGTCCATGGACTTGACAATTCTCGCTCCGGTGCCTACTCGATTCACGGGTTCACACTCTGCGACTCTGGGCAATAGCTTGCTTAATCTCCACAACGGCCCCTCGCGGCGGGATG
Source organism: Lissotriton helveticus (assembly GCF_964261635.1). Lineage (NCBI taxonomy): Eukaryota > Metazoa > Chordata > Amphibia > Caudata > Salamandridae > Lissotriton > Lissotriton helveticus. The sequence continues at coordinate 1,491,713,442 of NC_136067.1, read as the reverse complement.
CCTGGCTTTCACCTTGCGGATACCCTGCCGGGGTTATCTCACAGGGGAATACCAGGACGGGTTCCCTAAGCAAGCGCTTAGAAACCGCTTGGTGATTTGCGCTATATAAATTCCTGTACATTTACATTTACATACCTCTTTTCTACACAGGCGTCGTTTCCCCTACTACTATTTGCTTTTCTTAACTGTTTATGTCATTTGTTTGAGCTTTGTAGGACTCTGATCACATTCTTTATATTTTCTATATTACACAGCCTTTACACTAGTCAAAAGTGCAGAAAAAAATAATGTTGCACCATCTATAATTCTTGTCTAGGAACAAACTTGTTGCACTATTTTGACGCTTGGTTTGAAATGGAGCAAACTTGCTTTCCATTGAAATTAGCCTCAGCTACCACATGTGGAAAGTGGAAAAAATCAATTTTATTCTATTACAGCTTCATACCCCATCATAGAGGACTATACCAGGCATTAAAGGCCCACTCTAGCATTAAACACAGTACAGTGGTGTGAAATACGTTTGTTTCATATTTTCCCTGTTGTGATGTTTTAGAATTGAGCAAATCATATCTGCTCTATCCCTATTACGGAAACATGAAAAGTGGTGCAAAACATTTGTGGTGTGTGTTTTTTCTGTGGCACAATACTTTACACAATATATTTCTTTTTCTTAACCTAAACACATGAAAATAATTTGTTCATGTCTGAGTTTATTAAATGGCATAATTAAAAAGGCTCAACATTGCATGCTCATCACAGATTATGCCCATAATCTGAAAAGTATGGCTGTTAGAGAAGTTCCTGAACAATGTGTGTCTGTTGCACTGTTGAAGGAATGTACAACTTGTGTGGAGTATTTACCACCACAATTATACACAGAAAATATGTTAGCAACACAATTGAAATCTGGTCCAAGTCACAACACTGGTTTAAAAGTCTTTGGGGCATATTATCAAGGGCCATTTTGCTGCTTTTGCAGCACTTTTTGCCGAAAAAGTGGCGATATTTGTATTGCCCTATTATGAAGCCTGCGCTAACATGCGTTAGCGCAAGCTTTCAGGCATTAGCTGTCACTTTCTCTATCGCCTTCCATGTCAGCAATATTTATCACTAATGACATGCAAGGTAAGCGTTCCTTATAATAAGCACACAGAAAAGGTTTCTTAAACATCTTCGCGCTATTAGCAAAGATGTCCCGCCATACCAAAAGTCGCGCTAAACCCCGATCTTCGCTGGAATTGTACGCCTGATTAAAACCTGACTAAGACATAACTAACCTGGGAAGTGGATTAGAGGGTTACGACCACAGGTCGTATCAACAAGCTTTTCGCCGTTTTTCAGTAAACATCGCTGATTTTCCAGCGATGTTGGCCCTGCTATCTCTGGAATTTATTTCGCCATTGCGCTAAGCGTTGTTAATAGAGCGCTAGCATGGCAATGAATTCCAGCGATAGCCAGCGTTAGTAAAAAACGCGCTAAGCGCGTTCAGTGATAATTATCGCTGCATCCTTATAATATGCCCCTTTTTCTTCAATTATATTCCTGAGGTAAGATAACGTTTTTAATACCCACTGTCATTACACAGATAAACCAAACTCACCGCCATGTTACTACGTTCTGAAAACTGTTTCGACAGAAATTGCCATGTTCAAGACATCAATCCTTCATGGAGACTTGACGAATATGTTATACAGCAGAGGTCTGCATAAGGGTAAAATTAAGTTCATTAAGAAGGAAAATTATATTTAGAAATCTTGTGTTGTGTGGTTGGCCTCAGATCAGAAGAAACATGTCAAGTGCCGCAAGGCTGGCTGTGTTGTCTGTTTCCTTTTTGGGCATTGCTGCTTCTTCAATGAGACACTGATCCCATGGCTTCCCGGAATACCTGTCACCCACACTTTAGTGGTTGTGTGGTAATTGATTTCCAAAGCTCCAGTTCTTGGCAGTAAAACTCAAACCATCTGCTGTGTTTAGAGCTGCACAGTTCTGGCCTGGAAGGAGCCAGGTGCTGTGGGGCTTTCATTTAGGAGCTATTTCCACATGGAATAGTTTTGGACAGCTCTGCAAACAGCAGGCTTTTCTACATTGGGCACCTGCAGTCTTAACAAGGAATAGCTGCAACCCATCCACTTATGACTCCAATAATGGAAACTGCCGTGGGGGTGCCTTTGTTCATCTCTGCTAATTTGAACCGAGGTGGATTTTAGCACCAGGCTATGAGCCAAGTTTACAAGATGTTTGTGCTGTGTTTGTGCCGCAAAAGTGATGCAAACCAGTGCAAAATGTGTTTTAAAAAAAATTACTTTCTGCATCTAGCCAGTGGCGTAACAATGGCCCCACGGTGTGGAGTGGCCCCAGCGTCGGACTGGCTACTGGGCGTTTTGGCATGCTACCGAGCTGGAGGCTGATGTCACTGCGGTGGGGGCTAATTTTGTTGATGGAGACCTGCGTGTACTTAGGAAATAAACAAAGCAAAACGAATTTCGTTCAGCACACAAAGATCACCATCAACGAAATCAGCCCCCAACACGGCAGCATGCCAAAACGCCCGTTAGCCAGTCCAGCCCTGAGTGCCCCCCGAGCTCCAGGGGGCCCCCTCTAAATGCAGTGCACGGGCAGGCCTGAGAGCTCCTGACTGAGTCCGGAGGGTGGAGCCCCCCTCAATGCACCTTGCAAGGGGGTCCCCCTTTAAGTTTCCTTATGCCGCTGCATCTAGTATGACTATGGACCAGAGTAGTAATGAAGATTAAATCACACTCAATCAACTTTGTTCTCTTGTTATTTGTCCTGATATAAAACATTGCTATTCATTTAACACAAGCAATGACATATATAATATATTTCCTGCTAGCCTGCATTATTAATTTTAATTCCTGCAGTCTTATGGCTATCATGTTTTTACTCTGTTAAGTATACCCCTTTTAAGTTACATGTTAGTCATTTAGATGTGAATGCAAGTGATTAATATCGAATGCATTTTAATTTTGTCATTTTTCTGCAACATGACACTCAAGTCTGCTTGAATACATACACCACAGTATTTAATCTGAGTTGAGTGTTGTGTTCTAAATAATTGTCATTGAATTGTGAACAAAGTACAGTGGAAAACTGATAACTGTTTGTCATTTATTATTCAGTTTTACAGATTGGGAATAAGTAAAAGAGTATCAGGACACTTTCTTCTAATTGTTTACCGTGACAAATTCAACAAAAACTAAATAATAATATATAAGCTAAGCACACAGGGCCTGATTCAAAGAACTAACTTAAGACAAAATCCTAAACTTACTACCATTTTGGTATTCACAGAAGGCACTTACTCATTTTGGAATTCACAGAAGTCATTTAAGAGTCCTAAAGTTAGGAGTCCTAACTTTACTACTTTTAAACTGAGAAAAATCCTAACTTTAAGGCTTTCGGTATTCACAGTAGGCATTTAGGAGTTCTAAAGTTAGGAGTCCTAACTTTACTACTCCTAAACTGAGAAAAATACTAACTCTAAGACTTTCGGTATTCACAGAAGGCAATTAGGAGTCCTAAAATTAGGACTCCTAAATTTAGGACTCCTACATATTTTCTGTAAATACCGAAAGTCTTAAAGTTAGGATTTTTCTCAGTTTAGCAGTAGTATAGTTAGGAGTCCTAACTTCAGGACTCCTAAATGCCTTCTGTGAATACCAAAAGTCTTAAAGTTAGGACATCTTGAGTTAGCTATTGTTCTGGAGATAGTCTAGGTGTAACATTGGCCCTTATAGCCATTATGGTGCATGGGACCCCGACCCTACAGGGCCTGCCTAATTAGTGTGATACCTATGTGTATATAAGAGATGCTAGAATCTCAGCAGCTTCCTATCATGTTTGCATGGGTGTCTAATCATGTTGTAGTACACTAACAGAGATAATGAAATGGCTCCACAATTGGTTCAGGATTCCAGGTTGGTCTTACAATTTGAGGAGCAATGCAATGCAAATAGGGCAGGCAATGTGTGTAGGAAATTGGGTTATTGATTGAGGTGGGTAAAATATTACTCAAACAGCAACCACAATTCTTGTCAGGGTGGGACACACGCAAACCCCAAATTAACTTGTGCTCATCTCTCTGGTAGCAAGGCACAAAAGCAGTGAGGCTTAACTTAGAGGCCACATGTAAAGTATGTATGCACCACTGCAAACAGTAATAAAGTGAAACCCAACACCGACACCAGAGAAATTACACACCAATTTAGAAAATGTGAATACATTTTAAGAAAGTATTTGACACCAAAACGACAAACATCCTATCAGACAAAGAGTCGGGTTCACCATAGAATTGTGTTGGTGGTTGCTGTTGGTGGCAAGATCATGGCATGAACAGGCCTGTTTGTGGTTGGGAAGAGCCCAAAACATCTAGATTTCGCCTTTTCTTTGGAGAGGAGTACAACAGATGCCACACCAAGGGTCCAGGACCTGAGGGGCAACTCTTGGGCATTAGGAACCCACTACAGCAGAGGCCAGCAGGGCTCAGGCAGGTCTATTTGCAGGTCCCGGCAGCAGGTCAGATGCAGGGAGGCCTCTGGAGCTTATGTCCCTGTAGCTCAGAACAAGAGGTCAGTCAGCTGACCCTTGGAGTCACTTCAGGCAGGGATGAGGGTTGGAGGTTCAGTATTCCTTCTCAGCTAGCAGGGCAGCAGGGTAGCAGTCCTTCTGTCTGCAGAGCAGAACAGCAGTCCTTCTTCCGTAGTATCCACAGGTCCAGAGGTGTACTGAAGAGTTGGGTCTCAGGGTCCAATATTTAGACGTGGTGCTAGCTTTCAAGTAGGAGAAGGTTATTGAGGTTTCTACCCCCATAGTTGTCTTGAATTTCCCGCCTCTTTGACCTGGTACCAGCTTCTCTGGGAGCACAAAAACTAGTGCCAAACCCTTTGTAAGCGTGCTGAGGCAGAGGCTTTGTGATGATCAAGTGTAGTAGGTGATAGCTCCGTCCCCCGTATCAAGTCAGAGATGGCCCATCCTGCCAACACATATTCCCCTTTGTCTCACTTCCTAGGAGCAATACACAGTGGATTGGTCATCTTTCTTCCAATACTAACAGCCTCAACTATCATATCCCTTGGCATGAGATATAAGAAAAATCTGCCCCCCATATAGGACATGACACATGCCCTAGACATTACTAATCAATATGAAATATTTCCTTTTTTTTAAAAAGGACTCTAATTGACACATGGTGACATCGTTCTTTGACTACATTATTCCAACATACTTTTATGGCCACTAAAATTAGGTACACAACATTTCAAATGTTTGTCAGCACCCACTTATAAATGCTGGAACTTCCTCAGACAACCAACAAGAAGGACATTACGGTTCCCCATGTAATGAAATATGTTCCCTCTCTTAAATTCAATGGATATAATAATCCATGAATACAGTTCCTGTTGAATCGGGTACACCAATGAGCACTTCGGTGATAATAGCACCCTTCTTTAACTTTCTAACTTCTTAAGTGGTGCTATGAACTGGCTTGTAGGTCATTTTATCTAATATAAACACATAATAAATTATCCTTGAGAATAAACCCTAATCGATTTAAACAAGAGGAACTACTGGTCTTTGCGTAACACTTGATTGTCAAAATCGGTCACCATTAGCTTAATTACGTCCAACATCCACTGCCGAGTGCAGTTCCCCATTACACTGATAAGAATGCCACCATGGTTTTCCCATGTTTGAAAGCAAGTGGTTTTCCCATCAACTGCGAAAGAAAACTGACAGACCAGCCCGTTTCAAAACTCTCCGCTTTAGCTGTAAATTCCTGGATGGGTCCATAATCCGAAACACCTGATCCTAGTTAATTGAACCAGAACACGTTAAATACTGGAAGCTGCCTCCGCACCGTCAGCTTGCGAGGGTAGGTCGTCCAGAGTGTTGTTCCTCAAAAACGTGTAAGTACAGCACTGCCAACTACACCGTAACAATAGAGACAGTGACTATTCACCTCTCTCCAACAGAATAAAAAAACAAAGGTCGAATGACCGGCCTCATTGGTGTTTTTCAGCACGCAAATAGCATGCTGTTGTGCATGACTCGAGGAGTCTTGAACATTACCCAATTAGGGTAAGGTGTTACCATAGTCAGCTAAATGTGGTGTATTTTTAAGAATATACGTCATGTCATTTATGTGGTGATTGTTACATTCATCTCTTTGAATACATGGGACACAACTGTGATTAAGCACAAAACACAATTGGTGTCCCAATTGCTATTCTATTTTCAATCGCCTACAATATTGTAACAAATGAATGCAAATTGTTGTTACTGTTTGTCTTCATACTAGAGGCCATCAACAATATAAGTTCTTAAACCAATGCCTAAAGAGGAATGTGTGATTAGGAGTAGATTCATGAACCTGTATATTGAAACTCCAGTCACAAAGTAGATTAGGTAACACCAACTCGATATTCTCACCTGCTCCTATTTGAAAGTTATCACTTATTAAATGTAATAAGGTAACACAATATTATCCAATGGGAGAGGTAGGACTTATAGTAGTGAAAAATGACTTTAGGTGTTTATCATCACGAGGACATGTAAAAGTTAAAAGTACATGTCCACCTTTTTTAATACACTGCACCCTGCCCTATAGGATGTTTAAGACCTACCGTAGGCGTTACTTAAATGTATTAAAAGGATGGTTTAGGCCTGGCAAAAGGTTTATTTTCCCAGGTCAAAATGCACACAGGCTGCAATGGCAGTCCTCAGACATGTTTAAAAGGCTACTTAATCGGTGGTAAAATAAATGTTGCAGGCCCACTAGTAGCATTTAATTTACAGGCCTTAGGTACATTTAGTATCACTTTAATAGGAACTTACAAATAAATTAAGAGTGCCAATTTGGTGTAAGCCAATGTTATCATGTTTTAGAGATTGAGCACCAGCACTTTAGCACTGGTTAGCAGTGGTAAGGTACATAGATTCCTATGGCCAACAAAAATGAGATTAGCAAAAAAATAGAGGAGTAAGACAAAAGGTTTGGGGGGAAGATCACCCTAAGGCTGACAGGTCTAACACCGTGTTTGGATTAGGCTACAAGGATGGCCACCTGACGGAGGGGTCAGCACCACCACTGAAGTGTCACTGAATGATTTGTTTTTTCAGCCTGGGGTTGTAGAAATGCAGATGCATATTCAGCCACACACATTTTCCCTTACTCGGAAAATTAAAGTGTACAGATGAAGACCCTCATTATAATTACCAAGGAAAGCTCAATCCAGGTGCAAACTGGAGTTTGGATCCGAATCATTATCACAAGTGGTGGTGGTAAATCTGCATTTGTTTCTCAAATGAAGTTTGTCAGTTAAACCCTGGCAGAATTTGTGCAGGGAAAATACTGCACATTCTATACTATGCAACAAGGTTAATCGGTGCTGAAATTCGAATTAGGCAGTAATACAATGCCCATTAAATACTTTTGATTATTTACCAGGAGAATAACTGACCGCTCAGAATGAGGCCCTAACTATGTTGGGTAGTATAGGTATCTTTTGACAACAACCAAACTCTTCCTGTCTCTGTTGTAGTTCTACCTCCTACTTCAACTGCTCTTACTTTTCCTTCACCATTCGAGCTCAGAGATGCTCTTGCAGGCTACCTTTTAGTATGCAAAGGACAAGGATGAAATTTCAGACTTGGGCCCAGGGCCGGACTTGCTGTAGCGGGAACTGGGCATTTCCACGGTGGCCAGAGGGGTGGGGGCTGTTTTTGTTCACATGGGGGTCGGTTTTGCAGCAGCGCTGCAATATCTGATCCCTGTAACAAAAGCTGGAGTGGTGCTTCTTGCTAGCACCCCCCACGCTCCCAGGGCCGGTCAAGCAGCAATCTGCCAGGGCTGGTTGCTGTTCCCAGTCTGGCCCTGCCTGGGCCATTAACAATTCATTTCTGTGGTTTCAAGGCTCTTGAAGAGGTCACTCAAGCACCAGGCCATTTGGTGTCACTCGACGTTCTCAGAGGGATTTCAGATCAGTTTAGGATGAACAAGGTACCATCTGGTACAGCAAGCAAGGCAGAAGGCGGAGAGAACCGAGAGATTCTGATTTGTCATTGACATGGGGTGCTCAAGAAAGGGTGTAATGAATAAAGGGATGAAGCGCGCGGATTTTATGATTTGCAGCATTTCAACTTCAACACATTAGAACTATTAATGGACCAGAATTAGTGCCACCAGGATGGCTCTCAAAGTACAAAGCTACCATCGCGTAAAATTGCAGACAAAGGGAAATGAAAAAAATGATGAGAATGCAAAAGGCAGTGACAAAAGCAATTTGGCAAATTCCTATGTATTTCCAACTTTTGACGATCATGTAATACAGTACGTCTTCAATGCAGAAAGAGGCACTTCTGACCTTCATCTTACGTCCTAAACGCAGCAATGCACTTTTGATCATGGAGAATTTCACCTGCTTCCAGCCGCCGCTTCTCCTCTGTCCTCTTCTCTCCCTCCTGACTCCAGGAAGCAGGGTGCTCCCAGGCTCCCCATAGCCAATCACGATGCTGCTCTCACAAGCATGACAGCTGTGTCATGATTGGTCTCCGTGGCCTGTCTAGCAGCTCAGACTGTGCCTGGGCGCCTTGGGACAGGTCCCCACCCAGCTGTACAACACAGCTGGGTGGAGAAATGCTAAGTGTGCATGATGGTTTGGCTGGCTGTCAGATAATAATCTGTTGTTATCATTTTATTGTTCCTTGTTGCACAGCTCTGAGAGCAGTGGGGTGAAGCTCCCCCGCATTAACGGAGGAGGAGCTACTGTTAGTCAATCCAAATGTCACTGTGTCCAGTGCTTAATTTGTCCCGGTGGTTGTAGGTTTGGAAAATGGGACTTACTTGTTCTTCGTTAGACTTTGACTCAAAGCAACACCTTCAGAACTACTTACACCAGTAAGGCATGCAACATCGTGGACACATGAGTAATTATGAACATGCATTTTTGCCTGAGCGGTTATCAAATATGCACATTTAGAACTCAGCTGTATCTGCAAAAGGGAATCAAGACTTTTCCTCTATATGTAGGTTGTCACATTTTTACTAGGATATTGCAACTTTAAGTAAAGAAAGGTCATATTTATTTTTTATTAAGTAGCAGCACTAACTGGATATTCAAATTGTTGCATGTTGTTTTTGTGTTAACTGTATCTGAGTTTCTAAACATCTATCACTCACCAAGAGTAAACAAAAACGTTCGCTGTCAGACTTTGATCGAGAGCGAAAAAGGTAGAAAAGGGGAAAAGGAGGAGGAAGAGAAAGACAGGAAATGGAGAAAGGACGAAGTGAAAAAGAACCTACAAGTGTGAGATATAGAAAGGGTAGAGTGGTGGAGACCCGAGTTGGATTGGTAACTGATTCACAAATGGAGAAGGTTCTTCTTAGGACGCGTCCCCCTTTGAGAATAGTCTTGGCAGCCTTGTGGGAAGTAGGCAGAGGTCCAGGGAACCACTGCCTGCTCTAACTGAAGTTTTACAAAATGGGAAAATGTTTAAAAAAAATAGAAAACAAAACTTTCATTGGTTCTTTTAAGGAACACAGGTGTTTTGTTAATCTATGTTAAATGCGCAAAGGGCTGGACATCTGCTATTCATGCAGGCCACCATCTCTATGATTGCACCTACTCACAGAAGGTTGCAAATGGCGACCAGCCTGTTTAATAAAAATAATAATTAGGCCAGGGACGTTTTTTCCGTAATGGCAGAGGAGTGCCACTCCACTCGTCAGAGTCAGTCACAGAAGAATAAAATGATAATAAAACAATCTAATTTCATTTTTCTGTGACTGGCTCTGGCTTAGGCATGTGTGTAGGGCAGGACTGGGCCGGGCAAGGACAGGGAGGAGTGGTGGGTACTTAGAAGGCTGCATGTCAGTTTAACCAGCCCTCCTAGGCCTGCCTAACAGACATGAACATTTCTCTCTCTCCACACAGCTGTGTTGCACAGCTGGAATGGAGAAAAGCTGCAGGCTCCCAGGCACTGTCTGATCGGCAGACCAGGCCGCTCAGACTGGCACTGCACTCATAGCATGAGAGTAGCATCTGGATTGGTTACAGAGTCTGTGCTTTCCTAAAGACTTCTAGGAGAGCACCAAGGCAGCCGTCGAAAGTAGCGGCAGCAAAAGGTATGTTTTTAAAATTATTATTTTCCCCTAAATTCTCCCCCCTCAATCCTCCCCCCTACCCCACACACACACACTTTCGTTTTGTGGCGTCCACCATTGAATTATGCAGGTCGGTCTGCGACCCCTACGATCTGGCCTTTTGTGAACTGACCTATTATTATTACCCAAGTCGGTTCACAAAATTCTATTTCATTAACGAAAAAACAGTACACAAATGGTGCCCACTTTTCGCAAATAAAATAATGGCACCTCAGGCCCCTAGTTCTTTCTGCAATTTTAGTGATCGCTGTGACAGGTGCAGCTTAAAAACACACTGTGGTACCCAGGGCCAAATTGGGCATTCTGCCACTCAAGCATTTCCCAGTCGACAGCAGGCTTATTTGGAGCACAGTTATCTACTATTTTCTGATTACGCCCCTATAGTCCTATTCTAGTCCGGCCTCTTGGCATGTGAAGCTGATTTGAACCTATGTAAATGTAAATGTCAAGGTATTTGTAGAGCTCACTGCCATCAAGCGGTTTCCTGGCGCTATTACTCATACCGCTGTGGAACCCTTCCTGGCTTTCCGTGTGAAGTGTCCACTCCTGGGCACCCCCACGGTGAAGCCAGGCATCCTAGCGCTGCTGGGGCCGGTGTGGAGGTTAAGCAAGCTATTGCCCAGAGTTGCAGCGTGGGGCCCATTATTAGAATAGGCACCGAGGCGAGAATTGTCAGGTCTGAGGAAATTGAGCCCAAGACCCGCCGAGGCGGGAATTGAACCCTGGTCCCGGGCCAGAACTCTGCATCAGGGTCTGCCGCTCTAACCATTGAGCCACACTCCTCCACAAGTGTGCCAAGGCTGATTTTTGTTTCTGATCTGGCCTGGTGATGATGAGGGTGAGAGAATTCCATGGACTGAGCAAAGCAATGGTGGAGCAAACTGTTGAAAACGTGGGTAATGAACAGTAATATAAAAGGTATGCCTGAAAAGGGTAATCCCCTCCCCCGTAACAGAGCAATTGAGTTGTAAATTCCAGCTTCAATTAATCAGCCACGATTTATAAAGCACAGCTAATCACCCGATAGGGTATCCAGGCACTTGCAGGTCCCGGAGGCTTATTCCAACAGCCATGTCTTGAGGGCCATTCGAAATCCCGGAAGAGAGGTGATGGTCCGGAGCTTGAACTGACAAATGGTTCCACTTCCCATCTGCACCTTAGAGAATGGAAGTCCATCAACCTGCTAATAAGAACTAGGCGCAAGACAGAGTCATCCTTCTGAAGAACAGAATGAAGTGTCATTGCATTTGTAGCATCAGCCAAGGCATGCCCCGAAGAAGCACATGATAAGTCTAGAACTGCACCTGTATTCCTTGGTTCGTGAATGCAATTCTGATGCTGGACATTAGAGGAATGGCAAACCAGACTGGCAGAAATTTGAAGTCAGAAGCAAATTATAAATACTGCGGGGCAAGGAGGCCCTTCACTATTATGGATTTCAGATGCTGATCGCATCATGACTTACCAAGGCGTTAGAATTACGCATGTCACAATGAAGCCACGCCCCTTCCTGCCATGCACTGTCAGAGGTAATAGGCAGTGGAGTCCCTGGCGGTTCCACCAGTCACTTTATTGAAAAGAGAGAGGAAGGAATGAAGAGCCGGGGGCGGGGAGAGAGAAAGAGAAAGAGAGAGACAGAAAATGCTTGGAAATAGAGTGAGTGGAAAAAAGAGAGGGGATTGGGTTGAACATTTTTGCCAGGGCTGTTTTTGGTTCCCAGTCCGACCCCGTCTCTGTACGCAGAAGATTCATTTACTAGAATAAGATACAACACTGATTCTACTTGGGTGCTAAGAATGAAATATAGAATCCAGCCCAAACACAGCCTTAATTAGTAATTCATTCAATAACTAAAACATGTGCATGTTGCTTCTGGACAATTTCCCAGATGTTTTTGACAAGGCCGCAGATGTTTTGGTCACATTTGTCGGGGCAATATAGAACGTCCAGCTGGGCACCTCCTCCCCGTGCCCGCTCTTTCATGTAACGGACAATTACGCAGAGATGGGGTAATAGGCTGGAGGCACGCTACAATTTACACAACCTCTTTTCAGAGATTTTTTTGAGATTTCACATCACACAACGAGTAGAACAGGGTGTGCTACTAAATGGATGGGGCTCATAACTCCTTATCGGTCACATTTGCCTTGCATACATGTATGATCTGAAACTCAGATTTATATTACTGCTGTCTGACAAGTGAACCTAGGAAAGAAAGGAAACTTTACTAGATCCAGACCAGCATCCAGGGGGTAGTGCAAAGCCTGTCTGAGGGAAAAAGACAAAGAAGTCTTATCGGTGAATGGTGAGGTAGTCTGTCCTCTTGCCATGGCCAAAAGGCTAAAAATGCCTGTACGATTTGAAGGGACAGTTTGAATGTCTCTTTCTCTGTCATGACACATCCTTCTAATGGAAGGACTGTCATAAGAAATAAGGATGGGCAGTAATGTTGATATTTTTACTTTCCCTGAGTGATTAGGATGTGAAGGATCGCAATAGGGATAATTGAATCCTGAATATTGTCGGGACTGAATTTCGGTACAACAATATTGCGGGATAACATCTCACAATGTAATTGTACAGAGGGAGGTCAGGATTTACTATTCTTAACTCCACTTCTACATACCTTGAAGATCTATATATCACCTAAATACATATATGTAAAGTTAGGTATAGAAAATGTATGGAAATGTACCTTCCAATATTTTGTTCCTCGATATTGTTGCAACAATATCCTGACCCCAATATTCATGAATCGATATTCCCAGCCAACTCTGGATGTGAAGGAGAATAGGAGAAACTGGTTCACAAAAGTGGAACACTATGTAGGGCATAAGCAAAGCACATCAATGAATTCATTGTTTGCAGTACCTGTGGCCTGTCCCTGACTCAGCATCAATCAGACTGTCATCATGGCCCTTTAGATTCTGATAATATCAGTGTATTATTGCACCTGTGGTGTACCAGTGCCATATGAGACTCTTGGCAATAGAAACGCCCGGTGGTAGATTTGATACACTTGAGATTTAGTGGCCGATTCGCAAAAGCATTTACCTAAAATAGTGCTCCTATAGTACCACTTCGCCTACTCTTTTGCGACCTCTTACATACCTTAGTGAATTGACCCTGAATGGTTCAACTCCCTACTAGTAAAAGTGCAAAGAGGACACAGGTCTACTAAATCCCCTGAATACTCCCTTTTTATTCTGATCCTAGAAGTTTTGGGGCTCATTCACATAGGCTTATACAAGTACATAAAAGAGTACCACAGGAGTACTACTTTACGTACTCTAAAATGCCTTTGTGACTAGGCACCTAAATATGTTTGTCTTTTTTGAATGTTCTCACTAGAAAGTTTATATTTTATACAAGTGTTCCAAACATATTATGATGACGCAAGAGTTTCACATTCCCTATAGGCAGTGCCTTTGTCCACTTTCATCACATTCGGTATTCATTGTTTTTAATTTAGATTTTCACTATCTCTTGCACTAGTTAAGATATCATTTTCCTGCCACAGTATTTCCATGGTACCTCAGAGACATTTTATTTAAGATTGTATGTTTTCATCTGGCTCATCTGTTTTGACCTATAAAATTTTCCTTTTTTGGCAGCTTTCCTTGTGACTAGGGTAAACTCCAATTCCAGCAAAAAAATATATAATTTCTGTGCACTCCCTGATCTGAGATATTTTTTAGGAAACTTGCTTCTCTCTTCATCGTACCATGGGCTAAAATAGAGGACATGATGCATATTTTCTGTCGTAGTCCCTTCACATTTACATTCATGCCCATCCGTTTTCCTTAAACTTTTTTACACCTTGCCATTCTGAGTGATGGTTTCAACACACTTCCTTAAAGAAAAGAATAAAGGAAACCACTTCCAATAAATGTTAAGGCTATACCGTTGATGGTCTTAAATTTGACAATATTGACTGCCACAACACCGCTAGTAACATTACTTTGCTCCTTTGGAAGATCCAAGAAGTGACAGTGGGAGAGATAGTCAGGCCCTGTGCAAATTAGCTACAAAGTGCTCAGATTTCAACAATGTGTGCCTCATGAGCACTCCGATCCAACTCGCTTAATACCCTTAATTAATGGGTGATACAGCACTACTGGCCTAATCTATATTTCTGCCCCACCAGCCTTCCTCAAACTGTGGACTCAAAAACAGGGTTCATTAACCTTGCTAGGGCACATAATTTGCGCCCATCAATGCCAGTTTACTTTTTTTTTACTGCAAGTTTTGCCAGTTGCTCACTGGATTTCCTTACATCCTTCTAACACTGAATGGCTGCTAATCTAAGACAATACTGGTCGACCCGTGAGACGTAATTCTCCTCTGGCAACCATGCCTATTTCTGCTCAACAAGAGAAAGTATGATACATACAGCTTAACAAGAATAAGCACGATTCATACAGTTATTCCTTGTGCAAGCTATCCAATTGCATTCTTTCAAGAACTAGAGGAATCATTAACCTGCCATTCCCAAGGAATCTCAGTTGGCTGTATTGATTTTTGAATTAAAACTGATGTTTGAGCCCTGAAGAAGTCTCAGTGTTTGAGACGAAACGCGTTGGCTAAGAAGGGAAATCCACATATGCTCTTGGATTTTTTGCCTGTCTTGGATTATCACAAATAAAGATTTTGAATCAGAAAATTCCGGACTTATTTATTACAAGATCATGAACTTTTTTATACATTGAGCACAACAAAGACTGCCAATCAACATTTCTTAGATGGGTGCTGATTCCATATTATTTATTGCGATTTTTTGGGCTTTGCCCTTGAAGGAACAGACGGGGTTGTGTTCCTTGGAGTCAAAAGCACCATCACCTTAACTCTCAAAGTCACAGGAATTAGCAGGTGCTGTTTTGTTTTGCTTCAACCCTTGCTCTTTGATTTAATCTAAGACAAGCACTCAAATCCCTCCCTGACTCCTCTTCTGTCCATTTTCTTACCATTTGTTCGAGTTCCTCTGGGTCTCTGATCTTGTATGACTGTAAGATATAAGAGGATAAATTGGCATTTTAAAACAGTACATTTGCTTGAAGGGTGCCCATGTGTTCTGCTGACATACTTACATTAAACATTATTTCGGTTTTGGGTTTGATGTTAGTGCAGGGCGATGAATGGATTCAGATATATTCCCATGAATAGCAAATGATGAGAGACTTCCCCTCTGGCAATTAAAGATTCATAAAGCACATCACGTGTAATTGCCTGAACAAATTTTCTCGCTTCATAACAATTTAATTTCAAACATTACAATTTCATTAAAACTCAATTTAGTATATACACGACCAATTTATCAAAGTCAGTACTGTACATCAGGAACATTGGACTAAGAAATGCAGCTTTATTTAATCATCACACCCGCATCATGAAGTCAGAATTCATATTTTACGGTATATGAAGTCTTTGCTAGACCTACTTTCTTGGGCTTATTTACAAGCCCCTTGCGCCACTGGTGAGTTACTTTTTTTGATGCACGGCGGCGCAGTGTGCTGGCCCAAATTGACAAGGCCACTCAAATCCACCCTGCGTGGCTTTTCATGGCCTTTTATATACGGCCCTTTTTCACACATCACTTTGCGTGAAAGGTGCATACCATGGGTGTTGCTGTGGGTGTTCCCATGCAAAACTCACAGAGTCTGCTGCATTCCCAGATTTACAACATTTCATAAGCATGGGAATGCGTCAGACGCCTACGCCTCCCCAGAGGAGGCATAAGGAGGCACAACGAGGAGAATGCTTTTATTTCTCCTCGTTTTTCCTCTTTCTATGTGTGCTGCATTCTGCAGCACGCATAGAAAGAAGAAAACACCATCAATTATTGTTTTTGTGCAGAAAGGTGAGCCTTCTTGCACGAACAATCATCCCCGTACGCAACGCAGGCACATTTGCACCATGATGCAAGGGTACCTGTGGTGGCGCATGGCTGCCAATTGTGCACCAATGCAGAGGAAAGCACACGGATGCGTCAGATTGTTGTAAATATGACACATCCTTGTTAACATTGAACATTGTTTTACCAATTGTGTATGTACATTTCATTTTACGACTGTATGACTGATGGCTGTCTTGTGGCAAGCTGAAGTTCAATTCAGCAGGTATGTACTGGTTATAGTCATAAACCAATTATTGAGGATCTAAGCCTGGTTTGTGCATTGGAAAAATAGATACCATAGGTCTGACCTCTGTATTGCAATAAGCCAGAACAAACGCGGTAGAACTGACTTATCTATTCTGAAAAGCATATGTTTATTGCCATAGCACTTTTTTTTTTTAACAACCTTTTAACAGTCATTATCTGTATTACAGCTCAGCTTACTGCCTACAACCACTGTTGGGCCGGCATAGCATAACATGCGATGTCTAAAACCATGTATATATTATTCCTATAGATAGGTATATCAGTGAATGGAAGCTCACAGATTATTGTAGTAGGCAAGGGTTTTGGGTATCTCCTGTGACAAACTCTGAGGTTTGAGATATGAAGCATAATATCCTTGTTTTGACCTCTTGTGGGCGTGGGGTGTATATTCTTTTGCCAATTATAATGCTGTACATATTTGTATCTTTATGACTTTATGCCTATTGGTTTACTTGTGGGAATGTTGGTGCTCAATACAGTAGGCTTGAGTTGGTTATGTACAACAAGGGGTGGTGATGGACAGAGTCTCTGAATTAAGCAGAATACTCTCACCCAGTCAAGAGATCAGGGCTAGATCCAACACCGTTTTTTAGTTCATTGCACCATCCCAGTTTCAGAACCTGGCTGTAAGCAAATTAGTCTGTCCCTGGCCCAGTGCATCATGGGAACAGGGCAGACCAGACTACAAAAGCCAATTCTTACACTGGGAAGGAAACAAGCTTCCGGGGACCGGTTTCTGGCATTTCAGCCATCTTCGGCCCAGCTTGCTTGAATCCTGATGGTGCAATGAGCAAGGGACTCACATCTGAGTATACCCTTCCACGCTTAGGGTGGACAAAATTATTTACAACAAGGGGTGGTGATGGACAGAGTCTCTGAATTAAGCAGAATACTCTCACCCAGTCAAGAGATCAGGGCTAGATCCAACACCGTGTAGTTTGGTTTGCCCTGTTCCCATCATGCACTGGGACAGGAACAGACTAATTTGCATACAGCCAGGTTCTGAAACTGGGATGGTGCAATGAGTTAAAAAACGGTGTTGGATCTAGCCCTGATCTTTTGACTGGGTGAGAGTATTCTGCTTTATTCAGAGGCTCTGTCCCTCACCACCCCTTGTTGTAAATATTTTTGTCCACCCTAAGCGTGGAAGGGTATACTCAGACATGAGTCCCTTACTCATTGCACCATCAGGATTCAAGCAAGCCGGGCCGAAGACGGCTGTAATGCCAGAAACCGGTCCCCGGAAGCTTGTTTCCTTCCCAGTGTAAGAATTGGCTTTTGTAGTTTGGTTTGCCCTGTTCCCATCATGCACTGGGTCAGGAACAGACTAATTTGCATACAGCCAGGTTCTGAAACTGGGATGGTGCAATGAGTTAAAAAACGGTGTTGGATCTAGCCCTGATCTTTTGACTGGGTGAGAGTATTCTGCTTTATTCAGAGACTCTGTCCCTCACCACCCCTTCTTGTAAATATTTTTGTCCACCCTAAGCGTGGAAGGGTATACTCAGACATGAGTCCCTTACTCATTGCACCATCAGGATTCAAGCAAGCCGGGCCGAAGACGGCTGTAATGCCAGAAACCGGTCCCCGGAAGCTTGTTTCCTTCCCAGTGTAAGAATTGGCTTTTGTAGTTTGGTTTGCCCTGTTCCCATCATGCACTGGGACAGGAACAGACTAATTTGCATACAGCCAGGTTCTGAAACTGGGATGGTGCAATGAGTTAAAAAACGGTGTTGGATCTAGCCCTGATCTTTTGACTCGGTGAGAGTATTCTGCTTTATTCAGAGACTCTGTCCCTCACCACCCCTTGTTGTAAATATTTTTGTCCACCCTAAGCGTGGAAGGGTATACTCAGACATGAGTCCCTTACTCATTGCACCATCAGGATTCAAGCAAGCCGGGCCGAAGACGGCTGTAATGCCAGAAACCGGTCCCCGGAAGCTTGTTTCCTTCCCAGTGTAAGAATTGGCTTTTGTAGTTTGGTTTGCCCTGTTCCCATCATGCACTGGGACAGGAACAGACTAATTTGCATACAGCCAGGATCTGAAACTGGGATGGTGCAATGAGTTAAAAAACGGTGTTGGATCTAGCCCTGATCTTTTGACTGGGTGAGAGTATTCTGCTTTATTCAGAGACTCTGTCCCTCACCACCCCTTGTTGTAAATATTTTTGTCCACCCTAAGCGTGGAAGGGTATACTCAGACATGAGTCCCTTACTCATTGCACCATCAGGATTCAAGCAAGCCGGGCCGAAGACGGCTGTAATGCCAGAAACCGGTCCCCGGAAGCTTGTTTCCTTCCCAGTGTAAGAATTGGCTTTTGTAGTTTGGTTTGCCCTGTTCCCATCATGCACTGGGACAGGAACAGACTAATTTGCATACAGCCAGGTTCTGAAACTGGGATGGTGCAATGAGTTAAAAAACGGTGTTGGATCTAGCCCTGATCTTTTGACTGGGTGAGAGTATTCTGCTTTATTCAGAGACTCTGTCCCTCACCACCCCTTCTTGTAAATATTTTTGTCCACCCTAAGCGTGGAAGGGTATACTCAGACATGAGTCCCTTACTCATTGCACCATCAGGATTCAAGCAAGCCGGGCCGAAGACGGCTGTAATGCCAGAAACCGGTCCCCGGAAGCTTGTTTCCTTCCCAGTGTAAGAATTGGCTTTTGTAGTTTGGTTTGCCCTGTTCCCATCATGCACTGGGACAGGAACAGACTAATTTGCATACAGCCAGGTTCTGAAACTGGGATGGTGCAATGAGTTAAAAAACGGTGTTGGATCTAGCCCTGATCTTTTGACTGGGTGAGAGTATTCTGCTTTATTCAGAGACTCTGTCCCTCACCACCCCTTGTTGTAAATATTTTTGTCCACCCTAAGCGTGGAAGGGTATACTCAGACATGAGTCCCTTACTCATTGCACCATCAGGATTCAAGCAAGCCGGGCCGAAGACGGCTGTAATGCCAGAAACCGGTCCCCGGAAGCTTGTTTCCTTCCCAGTGTAAGAATTGGCTTTTGTAGTTTGGTTTGCCCTGTTCCCATCATGCACTGGGACAGGAACAGACTAATTTGCATACAGCCAGGTTCTGAAACTGGGATGGTGCAATGAGTTAAAAAACGGTGTTGGATCTAGCCCTGATCTTTTGACTGGGTGAGAGTATTCTGCTTTATTCAGAGACTCTGTCCCTCACCACCCCTTGTTGTAAATATTTTTGTCCACCCTAAGCGTGGAAGGGTATACTCAGACATGAGTCCCTTACTCATTGCACCATCAGGATTCAAGCAAGCCGGGCCGAAGACGGCTGTAATGCCAGAAACCGGTCCCCGGAAGCTTGTTTCCTTCCCAGTGTAAGAATTGGCTTTTGTAGTTTGGTTTGCCCTGTTCCCATCATGCACTGGGACAGGAACAGACTAATTTGCATACAGCCAGGTTCTGAAACTGGGATGGTGCAATGAGTTAAAAAACGGTTTTGGATCTAGCCCTGATCTTTTGACTGGGTGAGAGTATTCTGCTTTATTCAGAGACTCTGTCCCTCACCACCCCTTGTTGTAAATATTTTTGTCCACCCTAAGCGTGGAAGGGTATACTCAGACATGAGTCCCTTACTCATTGCACCATCAGGATTCAAGCAAGCCGGGCCGAAGACGGCTGTAATGCCAGAAACCGGTCCCCGGAAGCTTGTTTCCTTCCCAGTGTAAGAATTGGCTTTTGTAGTTTGGTTTGCCCTGTTCCCATCATGCACTGGGACAGGAACAGACTAATTTGCATACAGCCAGGTTCTGAAACTGGGATGGTGCAATGAGTTAAAAAACGGTGTTGGATCTAGCCCTGATCTTTTGACTGGGTGAGAGTATTCTGCTTTATTCAGAGACTCTGTCCCTCACCACCCCTTGTTGTAAATATTTTTGTCCACCCTAAGCGTGGAAGGGTATACTCAGACATGAGTCCCTTACTCATTGCACCATCAGGATTCAAGCTAGCCGGGTCGAAGACGGCTGTAATGCCAGAAACCGGTCCCCGGAAGCTTGTTTCCTTCCCAGTGTAAGAATTGGCTTTTGTAGTTTGGTTTGCCCTGTTCCCATCATGCACTGGGACAGGAACAGACTAATTTGCATACAGCCAGGTTCTGAAACTGGGATGGTGCAATGAGTTAAAAAACGGTGTTGGATCTAGCCCTGATCTTTTGACTGGGTGAGAGTATTCTGCTTTATTCAGAGACTCTGTCCCTCACCACCCCTTGTTGTAAATATTTTTGTCCACCCTAAGCGTGGAAGGGTATACTCAGACATGAGTCCCTTACTCATTGCACCATCAGGATTCAAGCAAGCCGGGCCGAAGACGGCTGTAATGCCAGAAACCGGTCCCCGGAAGCTTGTTTCCTTCCCAGTGTAAGAATTGGCTTTTGTAGTTTGGTTTGCCCTGTTCCCATCATGCACTGGGACAGGAACAGACTAATTTGCATACAGCCAGGTTCTGAAACTGAGATGGTGCAATGAGTTAAAAAACGGTGTTGGATCTAGCCCTGATCTTTTGACTGGGTGAGAGTATTCTGCTTTATTCAGAGACTCTGTCCCTCACCACCCCTTGTTGTAAATATTTTTGTCCACCCTAAGCGTGGAAGGGTATACTCAGACATGAGTCCCTTACTCATTGCACCATCAGGATTCAAGCAAGCCGGGCCGAAGACGGCTGTAATGCCAGAAACCGGTCCCCGGAAGCTTGTTTCCTTCCCAGTGTAAGAATTGGCTTTTGTAGTTTGGTTTGCCCTGTTCCCATCATGCACTGGGACAGGAACAGACTAATTTGCATACAGCCAGGTTCTGAAACTGGGATGGTGCAATGAGTTAAAAAAACGGTGTTGGATCTAGCCCTGATCTTTTGACTGGGTGAGAGTATTCTGCTTTATTCAGAGACTCTGTCCCTCACCACCCCTTGTTGTAAATATTTTTGTCCACCCTAAGCGTGGAAGGGTATACTCAGACATGAGTCCCTTACTCATTGCACCATCAGGATTCAAGCAAGCCGGGCCGAAGACGGCTGTAATGCCAGAAACCGGTCCCCGGAAGCTTGTTTCCTTCCCAGTGTAAGAATTGGCTTTTGTAGTTTGGTTTGCCCTGTTCCCATCATGCACTGGGACAGGAACAGACTAATTTGCATACAGCCAGGTTCTGAAACTGGGATGGTGCAATGAGTTAAAAAACGGTGTTGGATCTAGCCCTGATCTTTTGACTGGGTGAGAGTATTCTGCTTTATTCAGAGACTCTGTCCCTCACCACCCCTTGTTGTAAATATTTTTGTCCACCCTAAGCGTGGAAGGGTATACTCAGACATGAGTCCCTTACTCATTGCACCATCAGGATTCAAGCAAGCCGGGCCGAAGACGGTTGTAATGCCAGAAACCGGTCCCCGGAAGCTTGTTTCCTTCCCAGTGTAAGAATTGGCTTTTGTAGTTTGGTTTGCCCTGTTCCCATCATGCACTGGGACAGGAACAGACTAATTTGCATACAGCCAGGTTCTGAAACTGGGATGGTGCAATGAGTTAAAAAACGGTGTTGGATCTAGCCCTGATCTTTTGACTGGGTGAGAGTATTCTGCTTTATTCAGAGACTCTGTCCCTCACCACCCCGTGTTGTAAATATTTTTGTCCACCCTAAGCGTGGAAGGGTATACTCAGACATGAGTCCCTTACTCATTGCACCATCAGGATTCAAGCAAGCCGGGCCGAAGACGGCTGTAATGCCAGAAACCGGTCCCCGGAAGCTTGCTTCCTTCCCAGTGTAAGAATTGGCTTTTGTAGTTTGGTTTGCCCTGTTCCCATCATGCACTGGGACAGGAACAGACTAATTTGCATACAGCCAGGTTCTGAAACTGGGATGGTGCAATGAGTTAAAAAACGGTGTTGGATCTAGCCCTGATCTTTTGACTGGGTGAGAGTATTCTGCTTTATTCAGAGACTCTGTCCCTCACCACCCCTTGTTGTAAATATTTTTGTCCACCCTAAGCGTGGAAGGGTATACTCAGACATGAGTCCCTTACTCATTGCACCATCAGGATTCAAGCAAGCCGGGCCGAAGACGGCTGTAATGCCAGAAACCGGTCCCCGGAAGCTTGTTTCCTTCCCAGTGTAAGAATTGGCTTTTGTAGTTTGGTTTGCCCTGTTCCCATCATGCACTGGGACAGGAACAGACTAATTTGCATACAGCCAGGTTCTGAAACTGGGATGGTGCAATGAGTTAAAAAACGGTGTTGGATCTAGCCCTGATCTTTTGACTGGGTGAGAGTATTCTGCTTTATTCAGAGACTCTGTCCCTCACCACCCCTTGTTGTAAATAATTTTGTCCACCCTAAGCGTGGAAGGGTATACTCAGACATGAGTCCCTTACTCATTGCACCACCAGGATTCAAGCAAGCCGGGCCGAAGACGGTTGTAATGCCAGAAACCGGTCCCCGGAAGCTTGTTTCCTTCCCAGTGTAAGAATTGGCTTTTGTAGTTTGGTTTGCCCTGTTCCCATCATGCACTGGGACAGGAACAGACTAATTTGCATACAGCCAGGTTCTGAAACTGGGATGGTGCAATGAGTTAAAAAACAGTGTTGGATCTAGCCCTGATCTTTTGACTGGGTGAGAGTATTCTGCTTTATTCAGAGACTCTGTCCCTCACCACCCCTTGTTGTAAATATTTTTGTCCACCCTAAGCGTGGAAGGGTATACTCAGACATGAGTCCCTTACTCATTGCACCATCAGGATTCAAGCAAGCCGGGCCGAAGACGGCTGTAATGCCAGAAACCGGTCCCCGGAAGCTTGTTTCCTTCCCAGTGTAAGAATTGGCTTTTGTAGTTTGGTTTGCCCTGTTCCCATCATGCACTGGGACAGGAACAGACTAATTTGCATACAGCCAGGTTCTGAAACTGGGATGGTGCAATGAGTTAAAAAACGGTGTTGGATCTAGCCCTGATCTTTTGACTGGGTGAGAGTATTCTGCTTTATTCAGAGACTCTGTCCCTCACCACCCCTTGTTGTAAATATTTTTGTCCACCCTAAGGGTGGAAGGGTATACTCAGACATGAGTCCCTTACTCATTGCACCATCAGGATTCAAGCAAGCCGGGCCAAAGACGGCTGTAATGCCAGAAACCGGTCCCCGGAAGCTTGTTTCCTTCCCAGTGTAAGAATTGGCTTTTGTAGTTTGGTTTGCCCTGTTCCCATCATGCACTGGGACAGGAACAGACTAATTTGCATACAGCCAGGTTCTGAAACTGGGATGGTGCAATGAGTTAAATAACGGTGTTGGATCTAGCCCTGATCTTTTGACTGGGTGAGAGTATTCTGCTTTATTCATTGACTCTGTCCCTCACCACCCCTTGTTGTAAATATTGAGTTGGTTATGGCCTTAAGATAAGTATAATGGCTATAGACCTGATTGGTTCATTGGGAAAAATTATGTCAGGTCTCAAAGGTCTGATATATTTAGTATGGAAAGTAATGGCAAAGACAGTAGGAATGACATATTTAATGTGAAAAGCATCTGTTAAATTAAATAAACCTTTAATTGGGGTTGTTATTCCATTGCATTAAAGACTGTATCCAGGTATTTTATTACATGAAATCTCAAAGATTACCATAATAAGCAGGGCCTTTTGTGTTGGTTACCCCCTTTGACAAACCCTAGAGGTAGAAGATTTGAATTGTGATAATCCTGTGTTTAAGCTCTTTTAAGACACCTTGTATATTGTTTTGCTAAATGTAATTTAGTTGTGACTTTATGACTGTAAGCTTGAAGGCCTTATGGGAGAGGTTGTGTCTCACGGCTAGACTGCCAACTTTGGAGCTGGGAAACCAAGGTTTGAGGCTCGGGTCGGCTCCACATCCTGTGATGCTGGGCAAATCACGTAATCTCCCCGTGCCTAACAAAACAAACAAATGAATGTGTCCTTGTGTTACGTAACTGATGCTCACTATAGTTCGCACTATATAAATACAAAAAAAATAAAAATGATTATGCTCAATAAAGGCGCCCTGAATTGGGTATGGTGATTAGTCAATGATTAAAGCTGTAGGCTTCATTGGTCATTGCATTAAAAATGTATGGGCCTGTGATGCTGCATTCACTGGGGCTGAATTAGTGAGCATGGGGCGGGTTCAAATGTGTGGTTTTAAAAAATCAAAATATTCACTACGTTTTTTTGGGGTCTTTCACTGTCAGGTATCTATAGCTTAAATAAAAAATAAATAAACAAAAGTTCAGTTAATCAGTGGGAATTGTTCTATAGTTCTTTGTGAAACCTCTGTTAGTTAATGCACTGCATAGGTGTGTGTAACCAGAGAGCCATGAAATTGAATCTTGGCTGGTGCAGTGGGGAATAGCGACTTTTATATTTTTAGTGCTACGAGGTCCTAGCCTGTGACAGAAAGGACTGTGGATATGTAAGTCATTATCTTATACTTGTATTGCACACAGTATAAGATAGACTGCTACAAAAAAGAAGAGAACGTGCTTTCATGAATTAAAAAAGAATGGGCATGTTGTGCCCATCCGATCCCGCCCACTTTAACCTCCGGTTATAAGAGCAATCCACTGAAGAGGAAAAACAAATTCTCTCTATCCAGTCCTGCATCTCTAACAGCCACCAACAATAGCCATTCCAGTTTGTTCCTTTGTTTGATAATGTTTGATTGGAGTTGGAGACCTATTGTGACATCATTCACTGAATGACCTTAATGATGAAGAGCTATTTCATAAAGACACGAAGCTGAAGATCATGCAAGCTCAAGACATTCAGAAGAACTCCCAAAACACTTTCCTGCCTGAGACCTTACAACACCAGGGGCCGCTTTATACATGCGGTGCATTTTCCTTCATTGCGCTGGGCGTACCTTTTAAAAGTGCACCGTATTATGATGAATGCACTGCCCTCAGGGCAGCCGCTAACTTGCGCTGCCCTGGGAGCAGTGCATTCATGTTAAAAACAGAGCGACTGCTTTTAACCCCTTCTACGCTCATGACAAGGTCAGCTCGTCATGGGCGTAACCTGCGCTACGCGAATGACGAGCTGACCTTGTCACGTAACGCGGGATTTTTGAAATCGCAGCGCGCAGCGGGAAAACCGCTAGCGCGCATGCGGTTAAGCCACTCTGTGGTTTCACAGTGCAGGCGACACCTGCCTGCACTTTTAAAGAAGATTAGAGATCCCCTAGTAGGCGGGTGCATTCAGTGACTGCACACGCCTGCAGTGGGATGTCTAGGGGGTCTAGAGGATACCCTTTCCCCCCTCTAGAGGGCTGCTCTCAGAGGGCGCACTGTTAGTGCGCCTCCTGAGAGCATCTTTGCCTCAGCGCCCTCGTCTGTAATACGGCGCAGAGGCAAAGGGCTTCCCTCATTTGCGTGGGGCATGAACCCATGCAAATGGAGGAACGCCCCCTGAAAATAGCACTTTCGCTATCGGAATTACAGAAGGGACCGCACAAGCATCTAGAGTCCCTTCTGTAATACCAAAGTGCCCTGGGAACCTGCAAAGTGGGGGCAAACGCCCGTTCCACCCCCGGGCCCTTTGTGTAATATGGCCCCAAAAGTGAAAGAAAGGTTGCCCCACACCCAAAAGCAATTGGACCTTTCCATTTTTGTGTTACTATATTTCAATCTATGTCGGATTACATTATTAATGCTATTATTGTATAACTTAAATACGCAGACTTCCTATATCCGCTCCCGTTATTAACATTTTTATTAGTTGTTTTTTTGTAACCAACATTTTTTCATGCTAACTTTTTTAATTGGGGGGGATACTCATGCTCTTGTCCCTGAACCTTCGCCTTTTTCATTCCTTTTTAAACTTTTACCTTGCCCCTGTGCTTCACTAAACCTCCTCTCAAACCTTATACTTAACCCTTTATACTTACCTGACTTCATGTATTTTTTATCTTTTGTTTTTTTGTCCCCATGTAACTTAAACTAGATATCTGTCGCCCAATGTGAAAAACACTTCACTGTTTACTGATGTGGTGGGAGAAGCGCATCTTTCGTCGTCACAGGGCCTTTCTTTGCTTCTTCCATTTCCATTTTTGCTCTATTTTTACTGAGTATAAAAACAGTTATTATAAACAGCTAAATTAAGCTCAAGCGATTTCAAATACCTCTAATTTGATCGACACAGCTAGGCAGATATCACTAACTGAACAAGGGAATTTAAATGTATGTCTCAGGTAGCTGCATGCTATTGTCAGTGAAACCTAAATTCTGCCTGTGGGTGCAGTGCCTTGAGTGCCCAAACGTTCATCTGGGGAGGTACTGTTACTTCTGTTGCTGAGGGAACAGTGATCACCATATTTTCCAGCACTTATGTGCATCCCAAATCTCAGTAGGCCCATCAGGTCTCATCTAAGGCTGTCAGAAAACAAGTGATGTATCGCTTTCATTTATAACATCAAGCATTATAATATTGAGGGCCTCATTCACCTTTGGATGTCAGAGAAGGTTTTTCTTCTCGCCAACCACACTTACTTGATATCTATTCAACCTGGACGTTTATGCAACAAATCTGACACACTCTGATAGAAGTGGATATTGAAGGAGACCAAAGATAATGCTGATACAGTCTCCATTGTAATCGACAGGCTCCAGCCAAAGAGCTGTGTATTTTTTTCCCTCAAAAGTTTGGGGGGAAAATATTTTTTCTCTGAATGGGCCTATCTTTATCACCACTTTTACTTCTTGCTCATCACACTATTTGTACTTGGATGTATGTCACTACAACGCATGCTTTTACAACGCATGCCATTACGATGCAGGTTTTACAACGCAAGTCGTTACAACGACTTGCGTTGGGGGGGCGCTGGATAAGGATAGGTTAATTTACTATTCCAACTGCAGTGCCCATGGATAGTAGGGAAGGTGTTGGATAGTAATTAAACTATTCCCTATCCTAGAGCGCCCCCCAGCGCAATTCGTTGTAATAACTTGCGTTGTAAAAGTTGCGTCGTAATGGTAGGGCGTTGGAAAAAGTTGCGTTGTAAAGGATGTTTCCCTTTGTACTTCAATGTTGAGTTGGTCGCAGTATTTATCAATCCAGTTCGAAAATTGCCATGTGCGATACATTCATCACCTGTCTTGAGTTACCCTTAAAAATGGGGCATAGCATGCCTATTTGGTGCTTTCCACACAAAAAACATGCAAAACCTGTTAACTTCTGGACCTTTTCCCCAGTTAAATTTTGGCAGATTTGACCTGCTAAAGGTTTTCTGGGGGTTACAGACTTTATCACACCTGGTAATCTCTGGGTACCGTAAACTCCACACCTCTTGCAATTGACATCACTGCAGAAGCATCTGTGTGGATAGTGACTGTCGCGAGCCGGAACTCGTAAACAAAACCAGGAAGTGAAGGCCAGTGCTGAATCTTTCCTGCATTCCCAATCAAGGGAGTGTGTTAAAATGTCTGCCTTCAATAAACGATTCAGAAAGATGCAGTGGCTTCGTCAGTGCTTGATCAATACAATTAAACCTTGGCCTCAATAATGGATGAAGGAAGGATGACGGTAGCCCTGGACAATAAGGCAGCAGTCTTATTGGAATACACAAAGAGAGACAGAATCAATATTATGATTTACAGTGCGTTATCTATGCTGGTGGATTTTAATTAACGGCACATCCTTGCATTTGAAGAGTACATAAATAAGAGGGTTGATGAAAGAACTAGAAGATAAAAAATGAGTGACTGTGATGGGTGGATTAGCACATAGTCTATCTGGTTAAAAATATAATTAACAAAATAGGGAGATCATATAGAAGTCTAGGGGTTGATTCACAAAGGGCCTCCGTACTCGTGGTGGAGGCCGTGCAGTCGTGGGGGAGTCACCGCACTCAGGGCAGAATTTCCGCAATGTGAATTCTCATGGCGGACATTCCACCCAAGGCGCAGAGTCTCCCCACGACTGCGGGCCACTGACATGACTGTGGGGCCTCCGCTACGAATGCTGGGGCCCTTTGTGAAACAGGCCCCAGTTGTGTAACTATTGCTAACAGGGATAATTTGTTCCTCTGGGTTCTGAGTGGCATCAAGTAGACAGTGAGAGTAAAGCTCAAGTTGCCTTTGAATTCACTCATGACCCTGATGTGAAAAATATCACGTATATTTTCAGGAGTTATTGAGGAAAGAGCCTCAGAGTTTCATCTTTAACACCATCGAGAGTATCCCATGTAACTAACCTCACCATTCACCCGAAATACCACATTTGTGACATTTATGCATGCTGGAAACATACTGTAAGACAGTTACTGATTTGTGGTGCTGTCCATATTTATAATAGAATCCCTTTCAGAGGATAGCTCAGTGGTCCTAGGCAAATGTCCTGGTTAAATTTTTAATGGTACCAGATTTGGTCCTGAGAAATGTAATAATATTACATGTGAGTGTTTCAACCAATTGGGAACACCTGAATGTGGCACACGGTCCTTTAAGTGAAAGTGGGGTGTGCACTCAGGTAAGCACTATGGTTATTATTTTTGTTCTACCTCCGGAATCTCTAGGTGTACCCCTTTATGAAGGGGCACCGGCTCCTAGTCCACACACAGTGGCCTTGAAGCTTAGATTAACCTTGCACCCAGGTAACTCTAAAATAAGACCACCAGATATCAACCAATCAGGAGTCTAGAATGCAGATAATTAGTTGATGTCCAGCTGTCGTGTTAAACCTAGAAGTGGGGAGGAAGACAGGGTTGCATTGGCCTCAGTAGCGGCTGCTGCTATAGTAAAGTGGTAGGGCGGGGAAAGGGGGGGCTTGGGGATTGGTTTAAAAAAAAAAAAAAGAAATGACTTAACTGCCGCTCTGCTCCCGCTGCCAGCCGCCTCATTGCTCCTCTCATCCCGGAAGTCACTGCACACGCTCCCCACCCAATCCAGACTCTGCTCTCATGCTATACGTAGCATGTGAGCACTGCCTGGATTGGCCTGAGCGGGCTGGTTTAACGTTCGCTCAGGCACAAGGAGCCTGCAGCTTTTCTCCAATCCGGCTGTACTACACAGGTGGGTTAGAGAAACCTAAGTGCTCATTCTGTTTGGCCGACCTAAGATGGCGGGCCAAAATGACATGCGCACTTATAAGTGCCTACCACTCCTCCCTAGTGCTGACGTGATGCTCATCAGCATGACCCGCCCTCCCATCGGCTGGCAATAAGGTAAGAAAAATAAAATAATAATTAAATGGTTTTATTATCATTTTATTTTTCAGTGGGGTGACGCTTCTCTATCATAGTGAAGGAGCCGCCCCTGAGATTGGCCTATAGGAAATCAGTAAGTGTCAGAAGAATTAATCTGCCAGGTCAGTGCGAGTGCTGATTTTTGGCTCTTTTAGGCCTGTTCTATGGAATGGTGGGACGGTTTTACTATGGATTTCTCTAAGGTTGCCACAAATGTTGCCTGCAACAAGCACACATGTGTGCAGTCTCCTATACCTTGCAAACCACCTATACAGATTGTCTCTCCGAGTTAAAAACTTCCCTGATTCACTAATGGGGGCAGGTTTCATTGTGGTGCCTGGGGCTATTTCTGTCCCAGTCCGACCCTGGAGGAAGAGAATTCTCCATACAACAAGTTCCCCACCACAGACCTCCACGATATATAACTTACAAGAAAAGACGTCCTAAAGGGGTCTCAAAAAAGCTCGTTAAAAACACCTATTCTAGTGACACAGATGACCCACCTCAAAGATCGCTTGGTTGTGATTCGTTTTACATGTCATAATATATTCATAATCCATTCATTCAAGTGAATTTTTACTATTACCTGATCAACCTGTGTACAGCTCAGATATATCGTCATTGGAGTCTACTACAGAGAAATGGCCTTTATTGCTGAAAGATGTTGAATATTGCTGATCGGTCTGAATAGAGTAGTTATGATAAACGTGGGTTTGGTCACTGTGGGTTGCATAGGAAAAATTGCATAAAACTAATCTAAGTGTAAGTTCTTTGCATTGTAAGCCGAGAAATCAGGTATGGATCAGGTCCTTCTGCACCCTTACTTATGTACTACTCTTTCCTACTGTGATCATCCACTGGCAGACCTTCTTTTCTCTGAAACAAAGCTGTCCAGCCAATGATTATTCGTAGGCAAGACCTGCTGTTCTGTGTTATGCCTGGGACTCTCTGAGATCCAGGATCCAGGTTACATAATGGAAGATTGGTGGAGAGCAAATTTAGGCAACATTTGGGCTAAACGGTGGAAAACGCCATTTTCACTGTCTCATGTACAAAAACTTTTTTTCACTGAGTGGCACATAGCAGACATTGTAAAGATAGTTTTTTCATATTTGGTTTCATATTTGGTTGGTGTTTAATTCCATTATGCAATCTCGTTGACCAAGGCTTTAAGTGGGATGAAGAAACGGGGGCGTCTCTCACAGGGGGTTTGCCCAATGCAATTAATGGCATGGCTTAAAAACACATAAGGAAAACATCTGTGCTAAGCATAGTGTGCCGAGCGACTGATATTTTGCTTGTTTCTGTCATTGCATCCAGATATATGATACAACAAGTAAAAATATACCTACAACAAGCCAGGACTATTGACTTTGTCAATGGTTGTTAGTAGCATAAAATAAATAAGCAACAATTATGGCTTTGTAGTATATAATATTGAAAATGCTTCAGTTCTGAAATTATGAAACTGTGAAAGATCTAAAACGAGTCTCTTTGAAGTTACATCAAAGGCTTGTGGTATTGCTGCAGAGTTAAGATTTTATTTTCACTCTGAGGGTGAGGGAAAACATTGAGAGCCTGATGGGGACACGCCTCAGCACCTGCTTTTTTGGAACTGACAGTGCTGAGCACTGATAGGAACGCAGCCCACTTAAAGCCCTGTCGCTGACATCTACACAAGCAGTAATAGTGTAACATATCAGAGAAATGCAAAGCAGATGAGTCGGGGTCTGTGAACTATTCTCAGTCAATGACATATGCAGCAATGGCACATTATCATCACTTTCCTAGAAGAAGGAAGGTTTCAAAATACCTTGTTATGATCTGTATAAATGCTGCCTCACCTCACCATTACGGACACTGTTGTACTCCAAACAGAACTGTTAAATTCTAAACGGAGTTTGGGCAAAATATTGAGACTACCCTATTGTGTGGACAGGACATAACATTGTTCCCAGAATATCGAGGACGAAAATACTGTGAAGGTAAGTTTCTAGGTTTAAGCATCGTTTTACTATACTTATCACCACATATATTTATCTTCAAGGTCCATAAATGTTGAGTTAAGAATAGTATAAGGGATAAAGTACCTGCTGCTGTACATTAAAAGGATATTGTAAGTTACTGATAAGTCCCATAACTGTATAGAGGAATGAGACCGAAGGTCAAGTTGCTTTATAGGATTATGGAACTCCAAGGTGACTTGTAATATACTTATCATGTACGCCAGGGGGAAATTTATCCCATAAAATACACGGTCACACCATCACCTTTCCCACAAACCATTTAAAACCTTGGTGCATGACTCTTTCATATGAAAGAGAGTGCATGTTTCCAAACATGAAGAATGAAAATAAAACCTCTAGCGCAAAATTAAACACATCAAAAACCAGTTAGTTATTTGTTACAAACAGATATTAGAAACAGTTCAATAAAAGTCCTTTCAAAAAAATAAAAAGCTGCACTAACTCAGACTATGAAGAAACATGCAGAAAGATTCTAGCTTTCCTCTACCTAAGGAGTTTATAAATAAACATGTTCTCTCTGCTTGTCACTTTAAGCTATTCCTGGCCACAAATCAAGAAGAGTAGTCCAGAAAATGAAAAATAACTCCATGATCTTGTTTGCAGGCTGTACCACAGAGCTCTTGCTGCGCTGTGCTTTCCTACTATGTGGTTAGTGCGTGCATAATGACAGATGTTGCTGATTATCTATTTAAAAGCCTATGCACCTGGGTTTTTTATACTGAAAGTGCCATAATGGTCACATTTGGGTTGTTCGTTACCTTTTTCATTTACACAAGTATCACACACATTGAATATATATGTATGTATATATATATATATATATATTCCAGGGATAATCCAGCAACAAAGCAGACTTCACTTGTCTTGAATATACGGACACGGACCCAAATTCAGTGCAAGATGATTTATTTGAAGTTGGTGCTCCTAGCCATCATGACGCGTTTCGCGCTACACAGAGCGCTTGATCACATGACACAGATAAGATTACGGCATTGGTTTATATATCCTGATGACATTACGACATTTGGCCTACAAAGTGCATAGACATAGAAGAAATCTTCATGTGCAAACTACAAAACAGTATGTTTTTTTCACTTTTCAATACATTGTATATTTAGCATGATTTATACAATGCATAAAATGTCGGCCAATAAATAAATGCATTCCTGTACATCAGTAAAAGAAATTATATTCAATGCCTGATCTTGTGAAGGTGAGAAATAACATTAAACGTGAGATTAAAATTCTGAATTCATTATTATGGATTATATGTGCCACATAAATTCTGATGTTTATATTGGGTAATTTGTAACCAATAATAGTAATAATAGTAGCAGCATCGTATTTTCATCCCTGGGTATATTACTACTAGCTGGACCGGTATGGAGCCCCATACGTTTGTAATGTCCCCTGAGTTGTAGAGACCCAAGGAGCGGAGATAAAGTGCAAGGAAGGCAAAGACGACAGTCTCAATTGGATATTACTGGGATTAGGGGTCAGGATGATGTCAGTGGGATATCTCACTCTGGTTCTCTGGCCACTGCTCAATGTGCAAAACAGCGCATGTTTCTAAACTAGATTTTAGATCACTTAAGTAGAGTTAAATCTCTAACTGTAACTTGCCAACCATCATCAGCAGAACATAGGTGAATAAATATACAAGCATTCATTTTACAAATCAATTAATCATTACGCCATTAATTAAAACCTTAAAATGGTATATAAAGGCTAAAAGTGATTAATGCATTTAGTATATCAAAGAAAAACCATAATAGTAAATATTGCTAAAAGATGGTAAAATGAGACAGAATAAGAGAGCCCCTAAAAAAGTAATGTAAATCTAAAATCCATAAAACATGCTAATTCATTTTGCACATAAGATAGATCATATGTTGAATGACAATGTATGCCTCAAATGAACGCATTACAAGCATGTATAGAGATCTTCTGTAATGTTGAGACCTGACGGGTGTTTGGTATTCAGTGCAATTATGTAATGAGTTTCAAGGCGGCGTAGTTTGTCCTCTCTATTGCCGCCTCGTCTGCTCGCTGGTACGCAGTCAATTACATAGTATCTGAGTTTACTACTCTTGGAGTCGTGCTTTGCTTTAAAATGTCTCGCGACAGGGTAGGTATTGTCCTGATTGCCGATAGCTCTTAAATGCTGGAGAATTATATATATATATTATGGTCAACGTGAAAAAAAATAAAACATTTTTGGGAAATTCGCATCTGAAGTTGGCTCTGTTTCTCGGAGGAATAAGTAAAGCGCTGATTTATATATATATATATATAATATTATATATATAAATATATAACTATATATTATTTTTTTAATTGTGCGGACCAGTAATTGAAAGGCTTAACAATAATATTTATCTGTTAAAGCAATAAGTATTCTGTTATTACATTAACTGAGTTATTAAAATGTCCCATGGTATATCTGACGTTTTTGCTTAACAGCTTTTAGATACGATCCATTTTTACCAAATTTCCTTTTAAATTTCTAGAAAATGTGTGCATCTTTATTTTATTAATTTGTGAATTTGTTCTGAAAGTAAAATACCGATAAAGCTAGGTTTATGACTTACCTAACAGTAAAAGTCAGCATGCACTCAGAATATCTATTACCCCCAGGTCCCTCCGTCCTCGACACCTTCATAATTACAAGTGGAGATGACCATCTCCCGACAGAAAAAAACAAGAGGAATGCTGGGACACTAATACTGCCCCTCCCCCCGGGAGTACATAAGCAGTACTTACCCAGCAGCCCTCCTGTTCTTTTTTTCTGTCTGTCGACAGAATGGATGGTGTGCTGGTGCTGCTCCTGCTGGGCTGGAGTGGCGGTGCTTCTCTTCTTCCCCTCGCCCGGCTGCCTGGCTGTGTGGGCATGGGGTTCTCCTGGACTGCCTCCTGGCCTGCCGGGCTTGCTGGGTGTCAGTCTCTACTTGGAGCCGGTGTTCTGCTGTGCACTTCGTGCACCTGCCGGTCCTTGGCGGCTGGGGCTGGAGTTCCCGGGACCTTGCTTCCGGGTCACGGGCTCGTCTTCCCGAGCTTGGCCGAGGAGACGTGCCTCACTGGATGGACTCCTGCTGTTCCTGGCTGTGGTGTTGGTGGAGTGGGGGCCGTGTTCCTGGGGTTGGCCCCCACTCTGGGTGAGTCCCGCTTGCGGGGTTTTTCTTTGCTTCTGGCATGCGTCAGCTGCTATGCACGGTGTTGCTGGATGCGCTGTGTTTCTGTGCCGATCTTTCCCCCCGTACTTGGCAATGTGATGTCTGTACTTTCTGGGTTTTGGTCACGCTGGTACCGCTGTTGCTGCTGACGTTTGCTGGTTACCTGCGAGGGTGGAGCGCGGCATGCTGAGGTCCGGACTGGCAGGACGCTCCTGCTTGTGGGTGATTTCCTTCTTTTGATTTACTTCTACTGATTTCTTCATTTGTGATGTCCATACTGTCTGCTCAGTGGTTGTGCTTGGTCGGGCAGGGTTGGTACCTGCCTGGCTTCCTGGGGCTGCTGGGTGCTTTTGGCTGCCTGGTACTTCTGCTGTCAGGGGTGTTTGCTCCCTGGGTTGTTCTGGTCTCGTCTGGTTCCCTGGGTGGGTGCCGGTCTGAGGTTTCGGCTGTGGCTTGCCACTCCTGCTTGTTGGGCTGCCTTTTGTGCTCTGCTTCCTTGCTGGTGTCTCTTGCTCCTGGAGGGGTGTTCGGCAGTTGGGGGCGCTTTCAGCTGGTTCCTCCCTCCGGGCTGCGGGTTGTCTGTGGTTTTCCTGCTGCTTGATCCTCTGCTTTTATGCTTCCTCCTGCTTCCGCTTTGGCCTTCTGTTTGGTACGGTGGTTTGGTGCTGGTGGTTCCCTTTCCTCCTGCCCTTTTGTTTTGGTCTGGGTGCTGTGTGGGCCCCTTCTGGGGTTTGCTTGGGCCTGCTGTTTCTCCTGCATAGTTGGGTTGCTTGGCTCTGTTCCTGGCTTCCCGGTTCTGTTGGCGTTTGTTGGCCTCTTTTTTGCGGTTTGCTTGTCTCCTCTCCGGCGTTGCTGGGTTGGGGCCTTGTGGTTCTGGTCTGGGTGCTGTGCTCCCTGGGCTTTCTTTTTCCCACTGCTCCTGCCCTTGCTGCTTGCCTGGCCTGGGTGTGGGGTTCCTGGGCGGTCCTGTGTCATTTGGGCGCCTTCTTTGTGCTGCCTTCTGTGCCTCGTTGGGCGGCTGCTGGGGTTGCCCAGTTACTCTGTGCTCCCCTCCTGCCTTGTGTTCCATCCCTTTGGGGTTGGGGTTTTCTGGGCTTGTGGTCGATTTCTCTGTTCCCGACCTGGTTGAGTTTTCTTTGTGGCTGGTTTCCGGTCTTGTTGGCCTCTCCTTGTTTGGTGGGCTTTCGGCTGGGTTCTGGGGTTCTTCCCCTTCCCTGTCTTTTGGGTCGGGTTCTCGATCCTGGTCGGCTACTGGGTGCTTGTTGCTTCCTGGGCCTCCTCGGCCGGGTTTCCTCCTCGGGTCTCTTGGGCTTGAATCCTTTCTTTTTGGGGCTTTGGCCGGGTTTCTGGCCTGTGCTTCTCCTTCCTTTTTGGGCTGGGTGCTTGTGCCTGCGCTCTTTTGGCCGTTTCTTTCTTTGGCTTTCTTCCGGGTTGTCTCGTCTTTCTGGTGGGTCTGCCTGGCCCTGTGTGCCTTCCGGCTGGTTCTGTCCTTGGCGGTCTTCTCCGGTGGGTGGTTTTGGCTGGTCTTGGTGTCCTGGTCCGGGTCCCGGTTGCCGGTTTCTCGGGTTGGCGGCCTCATTTCTTTGGAGCCCTGGCCTTTTTTTCTTTGTCTCCGGTCCTTGTCCCTGCTGTCCTGTTCTGGGTTGCGGGCCGCTGTTTCCTGCGGTCTTCCTTTCCTCCTTCTCGGTGCTCCCTTGGGTGGCTGCTTTTGTTGTGGTTTCCTGGGTGTGCTTGTGCGTGCGGAAGGCCGGGTTTTCTGCTTTGGTATTCTCCACTTGTAATTATGAAGGTGTCGAGGGCGGAGGGACCTGGGAGGAATGTCCTATTACTTACCGGTAATCTTCATTACTCCGGGTCCCGTAGTCCTCGACACCTTCATACGCCCCTCCCTCCCTCCCGGGCGGCCGGCCTTCCTGTCTGGGCTTGTTAGTACAGGAGGGCTGC
The DNA here is from genome assembly GCF_964261635.1 of Lissotriton helveticus. Classification (NCBI taxonomy): domain Eukaryota; kingdom Metazoa; phylum Chordata; class Amphibia; order Caudata; family Salamandridae; genus Lissotriton; species Lissotriton helveticus. The sequence continues at coordinate 1,491,676,768 of NC_136067.1, read as the reverse complement.
TGGGTAAGTACTGCTTATGTACTCCCGGGGAGAGGGGCAGTATTAGTGTCCCAGCATTCCTCTTGTTTTTTTCTGTCGGGAGATGGTCATCTCCACTTGTAATTATGAAGGTGTCGAGGACTACGGGACCCGGAGTAATGAAGATTACCGGTAAGTAATAGGACATTACTACTATGAATAAAGTGAATTTACTTATAATAAATTTCAGTGACGATTATGTGCGCATTTGTCGATTCCTCTGAAAACCAGAATGGGCTTTACTATTCAGATGTAACCAAACGCAGCGCTAATTATAAATTGACTGACATGAGTTCACCATCCATATTTATAAAGTACAACCAGTTGTTAGAGGCACCTACGTTGTCAATGTGAAATTTAAGACTAATTTTATTATTTGAATTCGGTATACATATATTTAAGGAAAAATAGTTCTTTGGTATATAAAAAATTGTATTGCAAATCATACAATATCTTAATTCATAACAATACATTAGAGAAATCCATTCAAGAGTTCATACACCAACATATCTTACTTTCAGATATTGAGTACATGTTGTGGGACACTCTTCCATTCATTTTGATGTGTGTGTTAATGTCGAGTAAAATACATTTTTGGAGTTTTCAAGGCTATTTTTTACCTATATAGATGCTTAGTCAGAGGTCTGGAATATGTAGAGTTATCTGTAATATCTCCTTGTTAGTTATAGCACTATTATGTTCGATTATCAGGCAGCCAAAATCGCCCATAATACAGTATGTTCACTTCGCACAAAGGGTTAAAAGATGTGGAAATGAATCCCTATAGATATTGCAAATATTATGTAGAGCTTGCAGATGTACCTAAGGGGTTGCAAAAGTGTACAGGCGGTGATCATGAGGGGTTCCGCTATTCCAGGAGAAGGTGGTTTGCCAGTTGTTTTTTAATGAACAGGCCTTGTCTGATACACAAACGTATAGCTATCATCACTCACCGTAACCTGATTAATATACTTGGCCTTACTTGAAGAAGTAAGCAAGAGTATATGTAATTGTGTGGCGAAGTTATCATCCTGGGGACCTGGCTTCGAACTCCAGCCTTGACACTTTACTGAACATTGAGGGACTCGAATCATTTACTCTCCATGTGCAAAAATATGTGGAATGCATTTTAAATGCATTTATGGAATAAAAAAAAAAAGTATAATCCCCTCGTGCTTCTCTTCAAGCACCTGCATAATGCACTGAGCTCCATTGCTCTCCAGTACATTTGCTACACTAACTACAAAAAAAGTGTTTGCTTTCTTCAACCAACTCTATCTTTTTAGCAAACCTCCAATTTCGTAGTTCCCATGAAGGAGACTGTTGTGTCTTCCTGTTATCTTTTTCCATTTTAACAGGAGACCAATAAGGTGAAAAATGGGTGTTCAGACCGAGACAGCCTACCCTTATCTGTTAGCGCCAGGAGTCCAGTGCACTACATTAAAAGCGGTTTTGGTTGCAGTATCCATTGCAGTGGTGTTTTTTTGCATCTTAGTTTATAAGAGCAATAGCTTTCATGCTTTCCTAGCAGCTCGAATCTTACTAAATTAAAAGCAACAACACCCAGAAGGGAGTGATGCAAAATGTCCACATTTCCTTATGTGTGCTGTAAAGTCTAAAAGGAGCACATTTTTCACCCTCGGCTGTAGAGTGCTCGTGATAATGTCATTGCCTCAACCAACACAATGGTACTCGTTACTTAACAATATAGGGCATCATCATACGATGTCGGGCGGGCGTAACCAATGCAGTCTCGGGACCGACTGACCTCCGGTGAGTGGTCGGGACACCGCAATTACAATGCGACCGCACATGGTGGGGTCGCAAGCTCCCATTTTTGTATGGGAGCTTGTGCTGCAGTTGGAAATTGACCACAGCAAAGCTCCTATGGAGAAATTGGAGCTTCTACAGGGGTCCCTGCTAGGGACCCCAAAGTTGCTTTCCGACAGGCTTTTCATGTTGGAAAAGGGCGACATGAAAAGCTTGTTCGAAACCGACATCATAAACCTGATGGCAAAAACGCCACCCATAGGGGATTATGAACGTTTCTGACTGTCTGAAGGGCTCCTTCTGCCCGTCAGAAGCCAGTCTGAAAAACCGGCTGATTTACACTCTGACCACCTACATCATAATTGGGCGTTTGGACTGTATACCTACCATGTCGGTCAGAGGCTTACCGACCAACATCAGTATCGGCCCCTTAGTGTTGAAAGGAATTGTCAGCCCGATCAACATTCATAGTTTTAACCTACAAATGTAATTCAAATTCTGCACCATGTATCTACCCACCGAGCTATCATACCCAGCATCGGAATGTCCCGCACAGGCGCGGAATTCCGGCCGCGGCCCGGGGGTTAAAGTGCATGTGCCGCCTGCACTGTGAAAGATGGAGCGGATTGAAAACAGCCACTCCATATTTCACTGAATGTGCTGCCAGCAGGGCAGGCACAGACTTCCTTACTTACGTCTAATACCTCTTCTGGGGTATAGGCCATCAACCAGGACTCTCCAGCCACCTCTGTCCTGGGCTTTTCCTTCAATCTGACTCCAGGTGTAACCCCACTCCATGGAGTCAGCCTCAAGGCTTTGGGCACCAAGTGTTTCTTGGCCTTCTTCTTTTCTTTTTTCCTTGAGGGTTCCAAGTCAGAGCTTCCCTTGTGGTTTTTGACGCAGGCTTGCGGAGGGTGTAACCTATCCAGCTCCATCTCCAGCATCTTTTCATGTTTTCTTCATGAGCAGGGAGTTGGAACGTCAGCTGACGGAGGTTGTTGTTGGTGGTGGTGTTTGGCCAGCGGATTTGGAGGATTTTCCTCAGGTAGACATTGATGAAGGTCTGGACTTTGTTTGTGGGGTTCACTGTTGTCCTCCAAGTTTCTGCTCCATACAGAAGGACCGATTTTACGTTGATGTTAAGAAGCCTGATATTGGTTTCAAGAGTTAGGTCCTTGAAGCTCCAGATCTTCTTTAGCTGAATGAAGGCAGCCCTTGCTTTGTTGATTCTTGCCTTGATGTCAGTGTCTGTGCCACCCTGCTTGTCTATGACACAGCCCAGTTAGGTGACGGCCTCACACTCTTCCAGTGCATTGCCCTGAGGCAAAGCAATATTTGTAATAGGGCACAATGTCTTGCTTGCACCCGGAGCACCTGTTTAAAAGTGTACCATGGCACAAACAGGGACAGTGCATACTTTCTGTAATACGGGCCAAGGTGGGGTAAGCACCTAGAGAAAATGTTATAATAGTATTATATTTTATTTTAGTTAGATTAATCTACACTGCGTATATTCTTTATTTTCTTTTTTATTGAGCTTCATCAAATACAGAAAAATGCTAGAATAGCAGTTAACGAAATGCCTGGTGTAGTACTCCGGATAGCGGTGATATGAGTAGTTAATTAATCTCACAGTGAGTCGTAGTCTACCCTGTGTGGCTTCATTACTAATTTATGAACTTTATGTCCAAGAAAAATATAATTCTCCGTGGATTTTCTTTTTTCTTAACACTGAGCATGAAGTTTTTTGGAAAATGCACTGTGAACTCCGGTTAATGATCACAGAGTTAGCAGGTGCATTCTGCTGCTGCTCAGCTCCACAGGACCCTTGTTATTGTCCATTCAGAGTGCAATGCAGTGTTCACAGGGAGGGCTGGGGAACCAAAGCAACCCTGGCAAAATGCTCAAACCAACCCTGCTCCCCTCATTTTATGCATTCTCTCTCTTTCCATCCATTCATTCTCTCTCCCCTTCTGTCCTCTTTCTTTTCTCCCTCCTTGATCTCTTCCTCTCTACCTTCCCCGCTGGTCTCATTCTCTCTCTCTTTTGAAGCCTCCACATGGCTGCTGCAGTTAATTTCCGGAGCTGGGAAAGTGACTGAAGTACCATGCGCGCCTCCCTGCTGTCCTCTTTCTCTTCTCCCTCTCTGATCCCTTTCTCTCTACCTTCCCCGCCGGTCTCATTCTCTCTCTATTTTGAAGCCTCCACAGACCTGCTGCAGTTAATTTCTGGAGCTGGGAAAGTGACTGAAGTACCATGAGCGCCTTCCTGCTGTCCTCTTTCTCTTCACCCTCTCTGATCACTTTCTCTCTACATTCCCTGTGCCCCTCTCTCTCTCTCTCGCTCTTGAAGCCTCCACATGGCTGCTGCAGTTAATTTCCAGAGCTGGAGAAAAGTGACTGAAGTACCAGGGACGCCTCCCTGTCCTAAAAACCATCCACAGGGGCTCGGTCCTATCAGGGAAAGGCACAGTGGAATAAAAGCAAAAACAACAAATGATGGACAGAATGCAGATCAATGTCATACATTCACCTCAGTACAGAGATCTGGGCCTAAATCATCATTTTTTTGCACTCCACACCATCCCAGTTCAGACATGGCCATATGCAAATCAGCCTTGACCCTGTGCCTCATGGGAACAGTCCAGCCCGAACTGCCAAGCCATGTCTTTCCTGGACCGGAATCAAGCATCCTAGGACCGGTTTCTGGCTGTCAGCCGTCTTAGAGCCAGGGTAGCTTGACTCCAGTGGTGTGGAGAGCATGGGACTCACTTCTGAGCATACCCCTCCCACTCGGGGTGACAAATGCAAAAGCAACGAATGATGGACAGAATGCAGATCAATGTCACACATTCACCCCAGTACAGAGATCTGGGCCTAAATCCATCGTTTTTTTGCACTCCACACCACCCCAGTTCCGACATGGCCATATGCAAATCAGCCTTGACCCTGTGCCTCATGGGAACAGTCCAGCCCGAACTGCCAAGCCATGTCTTTCCTGGACCGGAATCAAGCATCCTAGGACCGGTTTCTGGCTGTCAGCCGTCTTAGAGCCAGGGTAGCTTGACTCCAGTGGTGTGGAGAGCATGGGACTCACTTCTGAGCATACCCCTCCCACTCGGGGTGACAAATGCAAAAGCAACGAATGATGGACAGAATGCAGATCAATGTCACACATTCACCCCAGTACAGAGATCTGGGCCTAAATCCATCGTTTTTTTGCACTCCACACCACCCCAGTTCCGACATGGCCATATGCAAATCAGCCTTGACCCTGTGCCTCATGGGAACAGTCCAGCCCGAACTGCCAAGCCATGTCTTTCCTGGACCGGAATCAAGCATCCTAGGACCGGTTTCTGGCATTCCAGCCGTCTTAAGCCAGGATAGCTTGACTCCAGTGGTGTGGAGAGCATATGACTCACGTCTGAGCATACCCATCCCACAACAGTGGAATAAAAGGCCTGTCCAGACCTGTTCACAGAGACTACAGTGCATACTGCTAGCCTGATTCACAAACATAAAAAAGAAAAAAAGCCATGTGTTTCTGTATTATTATTTACTCATAGGTTTGGGACAATTCTTGGACTTTTTCTGGAATTCTCCCACATACAAAAAGCAAGCGTGTGGAATTTCCATTTGGAAGTACAGTATATGCAAATCTGAAGCAAATATGCTTGCGCACATTAAACATTTTTTTTTGACTTCTCTGTGGGAAACGTCTTTCCTCATGGAAGACCTAGTTCTCCTTCACACCCTTTGCATGTAAGACTATTGCTTCTCTGATGCCAACCCTGGAAATGAACTTATCTTTACTATTGTTGCGAGTAAATGGGGTTGCATTTCATGGTGGATAAGTACCAAAATATGTATGTAAATATACACCAAATTCTGGATTCGTGAGAGCCCTCTGCAATTTGGACATCTTTGCAATGCCCAGAAATTTGCGTTAATCCTAAATTTGCAAATTTAGAAATGTTCTCATTCTCGCAGAATCTGAACTACAAATACCTGTATGAATCATGACCTGACTATCCACATCAACAGTGAGACTTTGAAGGAAATCATTGGCGGATGAGACCTTACCTTGTGGGTGAGAGAAGGACAGCTGATTACCATCAATCAAGGGAGAGTTGGGTTGAATGGAAGAAGTAATAACAGATCACTTTTTGTACCTTTTTAAAGAAGTGATCCGGGTCACCCACGAGGTCTACAGTTATCATTTGGTTTATTCAGCATACCTTTGATCCGTAGCCCAGCAGTACAATCCTTCTCTTGTCCCTTTAGCAAGATTGCTCAACAACATGGGCCAATCTGATATCACAACGCTGTTTGATCGACGTCATTTGTACAAGTGCCGTACTTGGACAAGTCTTAAATTTGTGAACAGTCCTCCCGCTCCTACTAGTGGAATCGACCAATGCGCTGAACTCTTACTCTGTAATCTGTAGGCACTAGTGTGAAGAAGAGCATATGATCATCGTTAGGCGCATGAGATGATCTGCGGCATGGCTGCCCAATCCTTGTTCTACTAGAAGTGTCGAGTGTCTCACGTCATTTTCGTGTTATTGGCAGCTGGAATTTGCAAGAGATTTGCTAATAGGATCAACTGCGCTTTTTTGTTGGGGAGCTGCTTGTTATTGCAACAATGATCACTGGTGATGTGTATGTTCTCACAAGTGTATGTTGATGTGTACGAAGAAGCAACATTCATTTATATTCAGTGCAGATTACTGTTCTGCCAGATATACAATCACAAAGCTTTTTCCATAGGTAGTCTTTATACAGGCAGAGGCGTGAGTTAAACCTGAAGGCTCAGACCTAATTCACAGGATATTGTCTGAGTGTTTCACAGGTGGGAGTAAGACATGCTAACACATAAGAAAAGTGAGTAAGCTAGTCTTACTGCTGGAAATTCATGAGTAAGTCTCACCTAAACAAGGAGTAAGATACACCTATCCAAAGAAAAGGCTTTGCAAACCAAGCCAGGATATTATGGTGTAAGTTACGCCTAAACCTGTAGAAAAACACACCTCCTCGTAGAAAACATTGTCTATAGGGCTCATAATTCTGTGCTGGCTTTGAGCGTAATTGTGCGGGTACAGCCTGAAAAAGTGACATTCTTTTTTTTTCTTTTCTCATGGTATACTGGCATTTCCACTGTACACTGGGTGGAAAAAAGGTGTTTAGTGCACCCCCCAGGGTGCGCTCAGCTTCCAGAATCTCCGCTGCACCCTCAAAAAGCTGCTGGACTGGTGTTAGTTCCAGCACTTTGACCCTTGCTTCTCTATCTTGCTCTGGACTAGGGTACACACACCTCCTCTGCATAGAGCCAGGCCCTCCCTGCCTCCAGTTGGTTCCAATATTTGACTGTCACACGACGGCATTCAAACCCCATCTCACCACTCTATAGGCACCTCATTCCCTAAGGTGGGGTGCAAATTCTAGACCACCTTGCAGATGGGCTACATATTGTCTCCCTCGCTGGAGATCATATGAACTGGAATATTTAGAGCAAGTCTAACATGTTTCAAACTGCGACAAATGTAATAGTGCCTCTTTGACAAAATACATCTATACATAACTGTGCATTCATTCTCAGATTGCCTGTTTGCTTAATTTCACCCATGTATGCAAATGTCTTAAGGTGGGCGAGATTTGGGACTCTTTTTCATGATAATATATAGACCTGCATTTCAGAAAGTTAAAGTCTACCTTTTTTGTCTCCCCCTTTCTTTAGGATGATGAGGTGGTCCTGCAGTGTACAGCCACCATCCACAAAGAGCAGCAGAAGCTGTGCCTCGCCGCGGAGGGATTCGGCAACCGGCTTTGCTTCCTGGAATCCACCTCAAACTCCAAGGTAGGCAGAAGCACGGCTTTAAGTGGGATGAAAAAATTGGGAGGTGGTCTCTCAAAGGGGCGTGGCCAATTTAATTAAGGGCATGGCTTAAAAACCCCAAAGCTAAAAATCTGTGCTTAGCATAGTGTGCCGCCCGACTTGTATTTTGCTGTTTCTGTCACTGCATTCAGACATATGATACAACAAGTCACATCTCATACCTACAACAAGTCAGGACTATTGGTTTTCTCAATGGTTGTTAGTTGAATAAGATAAATAAGCAGGAACTATGGATTGTATATAATATTGAAAAAGCTTCCCCTTACAGCCCTGGTGACACCACGACAATGTTGCTGCTCAATGAGTTTCAAAAAGAGAAGGGAAATCCAGAGAGAAAATGACTCTCTTTAAAGGATTTCCCATCCCCACAATGCTCCCCCGCATGACGTCATACCTTAACTTCTCCACTTGTGAGAAGTGAGCAGTGTGAGCACGCGCACATCGACATGCCTGCTGTCATTGCAGTCCAGAAAAAAACGGACCGCCTGTGCAGGGCACAAACAGAGCACGATAGAGACCCGTTTCGGGGCCTCCTTTAAAAAACTGCCAGTGCTCAATCCGGTGAGACCCAGCCCACTTAAAGCCCTGGGCGGAAGCACACTGTTCCGACTGAGGGTGCACTTTTTCTTTCATGGCCTATTGAACAAAGCAACTGTAAGCACATTGTCGGACCTGCCATCAATGACTGATGGGTGGGAGGTTAATAGAGACGCATCAAGTCATGACCCGGATGTGCCTGCTTTAATCGGAAGTCCACGGACTGTGTGTGGGTGGCCATTGTTAACATGCCCCCTAACTCAGAGCGTCATAAAATTATGTGTTTCTGCCTCAGCTCTCTCCCTGGCCCTTTAGGGAAAATTATGTCGAACGCAAATTAAAAATGTATTGCCAGAAAAAAAGGACTTAATGATACCTCACATGTGGTCCACTTCATAGCTCATTTTCCCAGTGATATTGACTTAAACATTTTAGGTTTAGATAATGTTGAGACTGATAGTTCACAAAAGTGACGAATACTTCATTCGTAGGCACTGTACATATCACTCTTCTGGAACAAAAAAATCAATCATATGAGAGTCTGTACTATCATTGATTCTTAATATGTAAAAAAAAACTACACATCCCTTCTAGACACACAAAAAAGTGCAACAAGAGGAACTATGCCCATTTGAAAGAGTGCCACGGCAAAACATATTGTCCATCCGAATTTATATGCTGGCCCAAAAATTAAGCATCTTGAAACCAGGGACAGGATTTAGACTTATTATCAAAATATGTATCTCCAATGCCTGTGACACAAAATAAGGCAATCAACAGTCCAAGAGAGAAAGGTGTAGTCATACCATTTCTTGGTGTTAGGAATATGGCAAAATGTATGTGAGAATATATAAAGATGTTCTGTGGTTGCACCTCACACTGAGAGAGCAAGCACTGTAGTGTCTTTGATTATCTAATTGTCACTGTGCCACAGAGTACCTGACCGTAGATCACTCTGAACATAACACGCTGTTCATCTGTTACTGGGCCACATAATATGTGCCATGAAAGGCCTGCCAATGACTACGGTGTTAAATGCCTGAACATGAGACACTAGCCACAGAAACAAAGCCATGGTCACTCCCTCTCACTGTATTTCTCTTCTTTGTTCTCCTTAGTTCCCACTCTTCTCATACACTGTCCCTTGGGTTACATTCATATTTGCTTGTCTTCTCATGCATTCTCTATTTCTATTTCTATCATACTCCGTAGTTTCTTTTTTCAGTTCCATGGTTTACTCCCACTTGCTGACGGATACACAGACATCATTGCTGTTTGTGGGATGTATGTCAGTACAACGTGATCCTTTTGATCGCGGTACTTTACAACGCGGTTTTCACAGCGCAAGTCGTTACAACGACTTGCGTTGGATGGCGCTGGATTGAGGATTAATTTAATTTTCAATTCCAACTCCAGCCCACGTAACAGTAGGGAAGGTGTTGGAATAGAAAATCAAACTATTCCTTAACCAAGAGCGCCATCCAGCGCAAGTCTTAGTAATGACTTGCATTGTAATGGCTGCGTGGTAAAGGTCGTGCTGTGTAAACACCGCATTGTAAACAATGTTTCCCCTGTTTGTGCCTGTTTTTCGTAGCTTGGAATGAAGAATTCAAATCGGAGAGAGAGAAAACATGCCCTGGATGGTGGATGAATTATAATTTTCTGGAGGGCATGACAATGTTCAGAGATTCAGGCCCCATCTAGGTTTCAGAAGCAGTAAAAATCCGGTGTTTAATGTTTCTTTCTTCTCATGTTCAAGCAGGGAAAAATAAAAATAAATCAAGAAACAATCTACACAGAAGGACAGACCCAGGACAGGCAGTGCCAGCCCTGCTACTGCAGATACAGCAGTCTTTAGATGATGAACAGCTGCCCTGTCTTTTTTCTGTGTGCTGCAGAATTGTTTACAAATCCCATCCCTGCAGTGGTCTTAACTCACCTTTTTGCTTTGTGAGGAGAGGCGAGGGGGGAGATAGGAGTGTGTGTTGTGCAATGGCTAAAGCTGCAGACTTTGGAACTGGGGAACCAGGCTCAATCTCAGTGTTGGTTCAACATCTTGTGATTCTAGGCAGAAAAAATAACCTCCCTGTGGCTACAAAAATGAATATGACCTTGTGTATTATTAACTGATCCTCATGTAAAGCGCACCAATACCTTTGGTCAGGTTAGCTAAATATAAAACTCCAAAAATAGGAGACAGGCTCATTAACCCCTTCCATGCTCATGACAAGCTCAGCTCATCATGCAGTACACTGCTTGTGTGCTCATGACGAGCTGAGCTCGTCATGAACAATGGGATTCATCGATGATCAGCATGGGGGATGAATCTCTGTAGCATTGATGGTGTTAAGGAATGAATACTAAACTTGCCCTCCTCCCATCAAGGCATTGGAGCAGCTCTCCCTCCCCTGCTGATTTAGACCCAGCTCCACTGCAGGTGTTCACATTCCTCTCAATAGTCTCTCGAACCCAAAAAAAGAAAAACTGTCCAGAAAGCAGCATTTAACAGCTCATTATCTGTGCTGCAGCGTCAATCACGGATATCGCCTTACAAACATAAGCATAAGCTTCTCTAAGACACTATTATGCACAGTGACTTGGTAGCAGACACTTACAGGCCCAGTCTCTATGCACAGAACAACTCCTGGCTAGAGGGTGGCATCAGGTGCGCAACGCCCATAGAGCTTCAAGGGCTTCAGCCCCCCCCCCTCCATCTGCGGAGGGAAACACATTGTGTGCACCCGCTCGAGCGCACAGCTGAGAGGGAACTATGATCTCAATGTGTTTTTTGTCTCAGTGCCTCGTGACACTGTGGTTACCCCTACATGTGTCTACTATTGTCAACGCACATAAAAAAAAAAGAGAAACAATATTAATATATCTCGGGTCATATTTCCGCAGATATACACTAGACCAAATGATTAGTTTAAAAATGGGCAGAAAAGCTTTAAATGTTTTGAGAAAAAACGATAAGCAGCTTCAATTATATCTGAAAAATACAAAAGATCGCGTGAGTTATCAATCAAATCTCTTGCGACTCAAACCTAAGGATTCATATTGGTTGCAAAGTTAATAATCTCGGACATTAAAAGTCACATGATAAAAATCTTGACTAATGTAATTACAGTAGGGGCAAGCAGGTATTTTAGACCCGTGGAGGTTTTAAACAAGTGTTACCACCAATCGGCAGAAAACCAACTTAAAATTCATATAAAATCTTCTTAGCCTGAAGGTAAAATTGAGGGCATCTGGGAGTGCAAAACAACAGCTAGAGGGAACTCTCCTGATCCGTAAGTCAGGAGCTATCCCTTATTTGGATTTTTTTGTATATTTATCGATTTTATCCTAGACTTCAATAAAAATGTGTTCCAGGGTAACTTCCACTGTGTAGGTTATGCAAAGTACCTTCAATGCTGCAATTAGGTTTTTAGAGAAAGTCAGCTTTTTCTTCATTCAACTCTTATACTGTTATCTTTTTAATATGCTTCTTGGGGCCCTACTTTAATAATAAAAGAGGAAACCATTTGAACATAGCCTCTAATATGTAACCATGGAGGTCCACCACCAAAACAATTGCCTTTATTGAAGAAGATATGTTAAGACTCAGTAATAATTTCCTAAAGATATGATTCTAATTTTTGCACTTGTCTAAAAAAACAAAAATTCTGAGATTCATCCGCATAGAGAGCAATTATTTTTTTTTTAAACTTGTTTTTATTGTTGCATCATCAAGCATGAAAAGAAAATGAATCGTCAGCTGGCGTGGCGTCAACATTCAGCCGCGGTCAGCAACGTGCGCAACTTTTCTGCATGTAAACCTAATCAATTTGGCATTTCATCCACTGAACATCACAGACCATTTAAACAAGTATTCAGGCTAGGGTACAGGAAATAAACTCCGCACGGGAGAAGGAGATGAGCAGTAGACGTGTGAGTCCCCGCCTTGGGGGTCGTTGGATCAGGGTCTGTACAGTTCGCAAAGTGGTGGTGCCAGGTAACTGGGGGGATAGAACTGTGGGGGGGAGCATGTAGGCGGTATCAAGAGCATAGCAGGAGGAGACGGGTGTCGGGCAATGGGTAGCAAGGGGGTCCACAGTATTCGCTCACAGTGAGGTAGAGCGGTCAGAGGGTGGAGTCGTCCCGTGTACGGGGGCAGCGGGACGATCGGCATGGGGGGGCCGGTGTCGACGGGGGGCGTGGAGTACCGGGTGCCGGCGTAGGCGGGTCATCAGCGTGCAGGGACTGCCGGAAGCTATGGAGGAGCATGGCCCATTCCATAGAAATGGGGTGTTTACGCGCTCCTTTGGCCTCCTCCTCCCGGAGGGCATCTTCCTCGGCCGCCGCCCATTTACAGACTGCCCCTGTCCATGCCGCTATGGGGGGACCCTCCGGGGATCGCCAATGCATAGCTATACATCTTTTCGCCAATAGCCGCGCTAAGGACACAAAGCGTCTGTGTGTTGGGACCCGTTTAGATATGTGAAAAATACCTAGTGCGCTGGATTCCCAAGAGGCTAGAGTTGTGAGGCCCGTGAGATCTGTAAGCGTGTCGTGTACAATCCGCCACAGGGATTGGAGGCCGGGACAGCTCCAGAACATGTGGCGAAAGTCTGCATCAGGGGAATGACATCTGGGGCATAGGAATTGTGTTGTGGGGTGAAACCGTTGCAGTCGCGCCGGTGTGAGGTAAGCCCTGTGTAGTATGTAGTATTGGATGTTTTTGAAACAGGCGTTCCTAGAGACTCGTTTTGGGGCCTCAAGTGCCCTGGTCCATTCCGAATCATGTAATGCGCGTCCGATGTCTTCCTCCCATGTGGCCCATAGGGCCGTCAGGGGGGCGTTCGAGAGTGCTCTGATCGATTTATAGAACCAGGTGACTAAGTGGCGTCCCACACCCATACGCAAGATAGCGTGTATAACTGGATGCGTGGCTGGTTCGCCGGCCTGAAGATTATGGTAAGGACGGAAACCCTCAAGCAGCTGTCGGTATTTGAGGAATTGACCTGGGGGGAGTGCGAACTCAGCGACCAGCCGGTCGAACGACTTCAGTTGACCCTCCTCAAAGAGCGACTCCATGTCCGTGATGCCGCAGCGCGTCCTTTCTGCCAGCATAGGAGCCGAGAAATAGAGTTCCCGTCTGGGGCAGCCAACCAGCGGTAGTGACGGGGAGTACGGGGAGTACGGAATCCTCCCGTGGGATATCCGGTGGATCCGCATCACGCATCGACGCGCTATCGCGACTTGGAGGGGATATGTTCGGTGCGGTTTGGTGCCCGGGAGGAGAAGACGGATCAGCTCCGGGTTCGTGATTCTGCCGGTCGGGATGCCGGCCTCCCGGGTATACCGGTCCGCCGTCCAATACGACAGCCATAGGAGCTGCGCTGCCAGGAAATAGGACTCAAAGGATGGAGCTCCCAACCCGCCCTGTGTCGAGGGGAGTTGGAGGGTTTTCAGGGCCACTCTGTGTCGACCCGAGCCCCAAACGAGGGTGCCCAAGAGAGAGTTGAGGTCCCGGAAGAAGGACCCAGGTGGCACCACTGGTAGGTTGGTAAAATGATAGAGGAGCCGGGGAAGCATTACCATTTTGGCCAGGGCTATCCGCCCTATCGGGGCGAGCGGGAGCTTGGTCCAGAAGGCAACAGTCGGTCGAAGGCTAGCCAGCGTTCTTCGGTGATTACCATCGAAGATGTCGGCCGGAGAGTGATACAGACGGACACCGAGGTAACGGGGGGCCTCCGCGGACCAAGCAAGTCTATGAATCCCCAGCTCGACATCCCGGGGTGGCAATTCCGGGTGGAAGGGGTAGATCGTAGATTTGTCCCAATTCACTCGGAGTCCCGAGGCATCTGCGAACTCAGCGAGCGCAACCCCTATGGGGTTAAGATCCATTTCGATGTCCTGGACATAGATGAGGAGGTCATCCGCGTACATTGAGACACAGTGCGTGACGTCCGCAAGCGGGATGCCCCAGTGTGTTCCCTCCCGACGCAGCTGATCGCCAGTGGCTCGACTGCCAGGGCGAAAAGAAGAGGTGACAGGGGCACCCTTGTCTGGTACCCCGCCGGACCTCAAATGCAGGGGAAATGTGTTTCCCAATCCTGACACGTGTCGTCAGATCGGTGTATAGAAGGCGTGTGTATGCTGTGAGTATCGGGCCAACGTTGAGACGGCGTAGTACCGAGAAAAGGTACGGCCAGGTGAGGGTGTCGAACGCCTTCTCTAGATCTAAAATGAGGCAGGCGGCATGAGGAAATCTATCCCGTACCTGGTCCTGGACATGGAAGACCCGGCGGATGTTCTGTGATCTCCCAGGAACGAAGCCGCATTGGTCGGGGTGGACCAATGGACATATGACCTGGGCGTATCTGTCAGCTAGTATCTTCCCAAGGACCTTACAGTCCGCTGATAGGAGCGTGATGAGGCGATACGACCCCATGTGGCGCGGGTCTCTATGAGGTTTGGGGAAGGTGACGATCACTGATTCTCGCAAGGAACAAGGCAGCACTCCGAGATCGAGGGCCGTTGCAAACACCTGAGCCAGGCGAGGGACCACTAGGGGGGAAAACGTCAAGTAGTATTCTAGCGGGAGGCCGTCTAGGCCTGGGGCTTTATTACGAGACAGGGCTCGCAATGCGTGGGTGATGTCTGAGGGTGCTATTTTAGCGTCTAGCGTATGCTTGTCCGCATCCGATATCGTGGGCAGCGACAGTGGATCGAGGAAGTTGTCCACAAACGACGAAGAGAGCTGTGTTGGGGTCCCGTATACCTGTGCATAATAACGTTGGAACGCCAGAAGGATCTCCGCTTGAGATCGCACAAGCACACCCTCCAGGTTAATGATGTCCGTGATCGGTTTGATCTCGGTGTCTTGCCTCGCCATCCAGGCCAACAGCGCTCCCGTTTTGTCCCTGTCTTTGTGAACTCTGGCGGCATAGGCCCTGAAATTATATTTCCTGAGATCAGCACAGGCCGCCTGGTATGCTGACTTCGCCTTAGCTGTGAGCGCGGCGTGCTCGTCCGAGTCATTGGTTTGTTTAGTGAGTGCAGCTAGACGCTGTTCCGTGGTTGAGAGTGTTTGTTCCAATGTGCGGCGAACCCCTGCGATCTGTTGGATGCATTCCCCCCGCGCCACCACCTTGAACGCGTCCCATTCCACTAGTGCCGATGTTGCCGTGTTCGCATTGTGTGAAAAGTATTCTTGTATGCTGTTGTTGTGTGAGTCCCTGAACACCGGATCTGTCAAACAGTCTGTAGGGAGTCGCCAAGTGGGGACGGGTGGGTGTGGGGGCCGCCAGGTCAGGCGCAGTATGTGGGCATCATGGTTCGAGATGATCCGACCCAGGTAGTCCGAAGAGATTAGTTTAGGGAGGATCGGTGCAGAGCATAAGAATCTGTCCAGGCGGACCCGGAGGTTGTGGGGTATCGAGTGGAATGAGTAAATGCGGGCATGGGGATATAAGTGCCGCCAAGCGTCAGTAAGCGCCCAGTGTGTGGTCCACGCTCTGAATAGCTCCGCCTGCCTAGGGATTGGGGAACGTGCAGGAGGGGGGTCTGAACGGTCCAAAGAAGGGTCCAATGTGCAGTTGTAGTCGCCCCCTAAGACCCACGGGACTGTAGTGAACTGGGCCAATACTCCTGTGAGGTGATCCCAAAATGTATCCTGTTCAGTGTTAGGGGCGTAGATGCTACCCAGGAGCATCCCCTGTCCGTCTAAGAGCCCCTTCAGTAGTGCATATCTGCCTTCCTTGTCCACCACCCGTCTAAGCGTTCGGAAGGGGGTTCCTGGCCTAACCCATATTAAGGCGCCGCGTGCAAATGCTGAGTATGTCGTGGCACAAAAGGTTCCCCGCCATTTGGCCTGTAACCGGCCTACTTCAGTAGCATTAATATGTGTCTCTTGTAAAAGAGCAATGTTAGCTGACATTCGCTTTATGTAGGAGTAGACAGAGTAACGTTTACTGGGCGTGTGGAGGCCCCGTACATTGAGGGTGAGGACATTAACGTCCGAGCATGGGGCCATCATCACTGAGGGATTGTGCTTGCGAACAGAGCCCCCCTGTAGTAGTCCCCGAGGGCAGTGTGGTCGCGTGTCTCATGTGTGCTCCTGTGCGCCATGCTTCCAAAGGTATGGTGGGGGAACTGTCGGGAGTGGAAAGCATGTAGAACTAAGGGTGGGAAACAGTCCCAATACAAGGGATATATCACCGGAGGCGACATATCCAAACCAATGTCCCACTAGGGGAGAAATATAACAGGATTCTGCGGGGGTGGCAGCATGTGTTACCGCTGGGCTTGTGCGCGAATCGGGCTTTTGTAGGAGATGTGTCTATCGCGCGCGAGCGCACACAGTTAATCAATAATGCAGCATTGGTTCACAAACAGCACATATAGCGATCAAGAAAAGAGAATACAGCAGTAGTTAGTCCGCCCTTCAAGAAGGGGCGCCAGGTTGTCCAACCAGGGTAGCGTCCACCATGTGTGCAGCAATGAGAGGGGAAGAGATCGGGCCAAATCCCGACATTGTGCCATTGCTGTCTCGGTCTTTCTCAGGGGTGAACAGATGCGGTTGGCGTTCAAGGTCCGGTGCAAGGGGAGATAGGTGTAAATCTGTCACCGCTTTCAAAGCGTCCCGCCTCTCCCGCATGATTTGCGTAAGGTCGGGTGAGCCTGAGGGGGAGGAAGCTTGGCTTTTGGACGAGCCTGCCTGGGTACGTTGCGTGCCTCGTTTCCTGGATCGACGCAAAGTGTTGGTGTGTCCCCGTTGTGGCCTCGCTTTGGGGATCAGAGGACAGTGGAACTCAGCCCAGTCCTGTGCCTCATCTGCAGTGGTGAAGAATAGGGCCTTTCCTTTGTGCAGTACTTTGAGGCGAGCCGGGAACAGTAGGGAGTATTGGACATCATTCGCGTGGAGGCATCTTTTAACATCCAGAAAGGTGGACCTCTGTTGTTGGACTTCTCGGGCGTAATCTGGGAACACCATGACCTGTTGGTCTTCCACTTGCAGGGGGCCCGCTGCCCGGGCCGCTCAAAGCACTGCGTCGCAGTCTCGGAAGTGCAGGAACTTGGCCAGCATGGGACGAGGAGGGAGACCCGGCTTAGGTTTCCGGGCGGGGACCCTGTGAGCTCTTTCAATAGAGAAGAATGCCGAGCGCTCCGATTCGGGGGTGAAAGAACTGGTCCATGACTCCATGTAGGTCAGGGGGTCTGAATTCTCGATACCTTCCGGCAGTCCTAGGACGCGGATGTTGCATCTCCTCGAGCGCCCCTCCAAATCAACCGTACGTTCCTCGAGGGCCGCCACACGGCGTAAGACTTCCTGCATGTCCGTAGCCTGAGTTTTCACCTTGGGTTGCAGCGCGGCCACAATCTGCTCCCCTTCCTTCACTCTATCTGCCAGCTTACGATGGTCCTCGCGAATCAAGCTGATGTCCGTCGTCAGGACTCCCAATCGTTCCTCCATCGAGAGTCGGGACAGTTCAATAGCTGCCAGCACCTGGTCCAGTTTCGCCGACAGTGTGGGGTCCGTATGTGGGGTGTTGACTTGTGTCCAGGCCCGCGTTTGTGGGATGTTCTCAGGGGCCATTTCAGGGACGGCGGTCACCTGCTGGCGTCTCGGTTTCCCCATGGGGCCGTTGGGAAGGGTCCCGTACCGCCGTGTATTGAGGGGGACAGTGAGCCGCCGGATTCAGTTCGCTGAGGGGGTTGGTCACGTAGCTGGCGTTGGTGCGGGGGTGGTTAGGGGGTCCACCCGTGTAGTGATCCCGCCCCGGTGGAGCACCGAGCAGCAGAAGCGTGACAATAGTGAAGACAACTGGTGCCCAGACGTGGTCCAGCAGCTCCGTGTACCCGGCAGTCCAGAAGCTCATAGGGGATGAAAACCGGGGAGGGCCCAAAGCCGGAGGGGGCTGGCGGTCCGCAGTTACTCGTGGCTTCGGTGAGGTGGTGAGGGGTTAAGTACACATCCGTGGGCCCCGGTGGATTGGGAGGTGTATCCTTTCGTCAGGTCCCTCTGAGGTGGGGGGCCCCCCTCGTCACCCATGGTAATGTTGTGTGGGGGTGGCAGAGTCCCGCCCCTTCGTCCGGATCACAGAGCTGACGTCGGGCCAGGGGCTAAGCGGCAAGGCTCCAGGGGTCCTGGTGTGTTGGAGGGTCGTCCTCGGTGCGGCGGGCGGCCGCTGCTGATCAGAGGGTGCCGCCGCTTTTACAACGGAGACGTGGTAACACACATTGAGCCCGGCACTGGGGTCCCCTCGGGGCCCCATGTTAGAGTCAGGCAGTGCGGTCCGGAGGGTCGCCTCCGGGCCCAGGGGTGCTTCAAGCCTGCCGCCCGCGGGACGGAGGGGCAGGTGTCTCTCGATGGGCTCCGGATGGTGCAGGGGGCCGCTGGGGCGCCAGAACCAGATTCCCCCGAGGGGGGGGTGGGGCAGGCACTCACCGCCCAGCTGGAGTCACGGCAGTCCGCAGGGTCCGGCGCCGCGGAGCTGGCACAGTCAAGCCGTGGAGGCAGGCGGGGTCGACGTGGAGGTTGGGTCAGACTCCCGTCCAGGACAAGGCGCAGGCAGTGCGGGGCCTCGGAGCTGCGGCCGCCATCTTGCGTCTGCTCGAGGAGCTCCGGCAGGGAGCCCGGTCGCGTCTACACCACTCGGGCCGGCCCCGTCCCTCGGCTCGGATCTCCTCGGCGGCCGGTCGGTCGCACCGTTCAGGGCTCCCAATCAGGTGAATCAGGCACACAGTGGCGCCGGCCTCAGCAGAGTGGAGCCGCGACCGCCATTTTGCAGCTCGGCGTGCGGCTCCGGCGGGAGGCGTCACTGGGGATTCCGCTCGGCAGCGCGGTCCGCGCCGCACCAGGGGGGGCGCCGCTGGATGTGGGGGCAACCCGGGTGCCGAATTTGGAAGTTGGGGCTCCCGGCGATCACAGGAACAGGGCAGGATGCTAGCCCGATCGCGGAGCCTCAGCAGAACACAGCCGCCATCGTGGCTTGCTAAGCCACGCCCCCATCCGCATAGAGAGCAATGATGAAACTTTTGCTACATGTATTTTCAACAGTGGAAAAATATCTCTTTTTCCCACAGACTTAAAAACAATTGAAAGAAGTCATGGCCCACGGAAATAGCCTTTGATGAGTTGTAGTTAGGGCTCCCTGTTTTCCGTTTTTACGGATTTTTACAGATAACTACAGACAGAAAACAATGTGTTTCTGTCTGCATTTATTTTTAAAAATGGATAAATACAGAAAATGTACTACTTTTCAGTGACTCTTCGTGCTGTCTTTCATGAATTTAGCCCTACAGCTGAGCAGATGGACAGCATGGGAAATTAAAAACAGGATGAAATTTATTTAAATAACTGCATTTTTCAACATACATTTGTGGTATAATGCTAATAATTGCCAGTGGATGTTCTGTTATGTAATATTTGGCAACTTAAATAGCTAAAACACGACAGACATCAAAGTATGAGTCTGCGTCTATCATTTAAATAAATATGGAAATGTACAGTTTTACAACTACATTTATACGCAAAACACAAAATAAATATGGATAAATACAGATAAAATGGCCAAAAATTAAATATGGATAAATACAGACAGAAATGTTAAAAAAATAAATACCATAAAACCGGGAGGCCCTAGTTATAGTAAATATAAAAAGTCCCAGAAGAGTTGTTGCCCATGGTTACCCCAAGGTATGGGTAGCCCTTAATATGTTCCAAAAGCTTATTAGTTATAGCCCTCTGTTGTAAGGTGGATAAGCTTCTTGAAAATCAAATCACTATTATTTTTTATTATCATTTACCGCTGTTCATGAGCACTGGCATAAACAGTTAATTGATGTTCTAAACCAACCGGGGCGAGATTCAGAAGGACCAGGTCATTCACATAAAATAAATGAGTTATTTACATTCACCTATCCTTGGTGGAAAAAGGTAGATTTTTCTTTTTTAATGAGGAACATCATCAATATAGACAGAAAATGATAAAGGAGCGTGTATGCATCCTTGTTTGAGACCATTCAGAACCGGTATTTTATCTGTCGGCTCATTATCAGCGTCCAGTTATTAGAATAAAGTGATTTAATGCCTTGTAGTCAAAAATCATTAATTTGCATGCTCATTGACTTACTTACTCCCTAGTGTATCTCGCAACTCTGTGAAAGGAGAAATTCATAAAAATAACATATAATTTCTGGAGTAAACAACCTTTACAACGCAACTTTTACATCGCAGAGCCTTTACAACGCAACCATTACAACGCAAACTATTACAACGTATTGCTCTGGGGGGCGCTCTAGGATAGGGAATAGGTTAATTTACTATCCAATAATCTTCCCTAGTGTCCACGGGGACTGGAGTTGGAATAGTAAATTAAACTATTCACTATCCAGCACCCCAAAGCACTATGCGTTGTAATGGACTGCGTTGTAATACTTGCGTTGTAAAGGCATGCGATGTAAAAGCATGCGTTGTAATGTCATACATCCAATTTCTGGTGTTATCCTGTCACATATTTCTCACATAGTAATGCCAGGCACACTGTTTTATCCATCGTAGAACATAAATGGTGAAATCCACTTGTTCACTGGGCCACAACTTATACCTAGTTATATACATTTTTTAGCACTTATGTATAGAGTATTTTTTGCCTGCTGCATCAATCAGTATAATAGGACAATAGTTTCTAGTATTTGTTCCGTCACCTTTCTTGCACACAGGCACAATTTGACCCCTTTCCTGGACTCTGGTACTTTCTCATTCTTAAAGCAATAATTAAACAGCCCATAAAAATCTGAGGCACAGAGAAGAGGCTGAACTTAAACACAGTAACACATAACATATTGGGGGCCTTAGGCTCTGGATGCTGTTGTGCCCTCTACACATATTACATTTTCAGTTAACATAATCTGCTCTGCGGTATGTACAGGAGCACTCCTAGGGTGATTAGTACTTGGGATTTGATCATATTTCTCACCATAAGTTTGTAAAGGAGAAATTTGATGACCATAGAATTGAGAGCAAAATAAACACCAACCTGCTTTACCCTTAGAAGTGGGCTTTTTATACACCTCTTTGCTGGTGGTTTTTGCTACAATTAACCAAAATTCATTTAAGTTTTTTCCTAGGTGTCATTTGATTTAAGTATCAACTTCTTGCTTCTTGATTCTGCCTGCTGCATCCCATTGCATTTTTGGACAGCACTTTATCTTGCTCTCTTTTTATGTCTGATGCTAACGAAGGTATTTTGTTTTTTACTAATATTATATATCTAATATGTTTACTTATTGGCGCTTTCAGTCAGTCGTCTTCTTCCATTGGTCTGTTGCTGTGTCATTTACATTTTTCTTCCGCCCAATACAGCATACAGCTTGGGAAAGTGAGTCAGTCCACTTCAGCCATTGGTTAACTTCACTGTAACTGATGCCGTTCTGCTCTTTCACACTAGCACATCCACACTCTCATAGTTGTTTCCTTCAGGGCGAAGGACTAGTAATGTAATATGTGCATTTTGAGACAAAGCCATATTTTTGCTTTAAGATATTTTTTTATATTGTTGAAGGCCCTGCAGCTCACCCAACATTAACGCTTTACAGAAACCATGGGAAAAATTAACAAGTATTGACATAGCCAAAAGGTTGACAGTCAATGCCAGGCCTATTTGTTTTGCCAATGCTTATTTGCCTAGGTGCTTGATCAATGATTTTATGAACTTTATATACATATGCTTGAGATTAGCAACTGCTGCTTTCATACTGAGTTAGATTAATTTAACTTACATTTGTTATGTGACAAATTGAAGTTGTTAATCAGTCATTTAACTGCTCCTTGATATCTTCATTCCAATATATTATAAAGTTATTTGACAGCTATAGCATAGAATTAAGGACTTCTCTTAGATGTTTATTCAGCTTAAAATCTACTTTCACCCAATAGTTACTAAGATCACTAAGGTCAGGCGTTTCTACCAACAAATATGTTGGTTAGAGAGGTCCCATAAATGAAATGAATACATCATCAATAAGTGAGGAAAGGGAAGATTTTGTCCTGCTCCATGAAGGATTATTGATTGATCACTCTTAAACCGCACATTCACCACAGCCAGTCTATGTTGTAACTGGGGGCTTCCCATTTTACCGCATCTTTTATTATAAAGATCAGGATCTTTTCATTTCCAACAGGAATCTAAATTTGAGAAGCTACTACACATGTACCTATTCAATGAAATATGAGTATTAAAATGAATTACTAACAGGCAGATTGAATTAAGAAACCTATGGACTAATCCTTGTAAATTAAACATAATTTAAGAGAATACAGTTTTTCCAGACAATCTCCATGGAATATATGAGTTACAAATTAACTATTGTAAACCATTTTCTTGAAAGTTGGAATAAAATGAATAAGTAAATAACAGTAAGTTGCCACACTGAACCTTAATAATGTGCCAAAGTCAGATCTTAATAAAGTTGCAATCCTCCATTTGCATGCTCTTTATTTGCCCAGTAAACCTCTTCTGGACACCACAAATTACTTATGACATGGCTTGGCAGTTCGGGCTGAACAGTTCCCAGTTCGGGCAGTTCGGGCTGGACAGTTCCCATGAGGCACAGGGTCAGACTGATTTGCATATGGCCATGTCTGAACTGGGGTGGTGGAGTGAGCTAAAGAATGATGATGGATTAAACCCAGATCAGTTGATGGTGGTGAGTGCTTCCAATGTTCAACACTCCATTCATCATACCCTTTGGTTTTGCATTGTTCCCCCTAAGTTGGCAGGGTATGCCCAGACGTGGGTCCCTTGCTCACTTTGCCACTGGATATAAGCTAGCCTGGCTGATGACAGCTGATTAGCCAGAAACCGGTCCCAGGATGCTTGTTCCTGGTCCAGGGAAGACATGGCTTGGCAGTTCGGGCTGGACTGTTCCCATGAGGCACAGGTTCAGACTGATTTGCATGTCTGAACTGGGGTGGCGGAGTGAGCTAAAGAATGATGATGGATTAAACCCAGATCAGTTGACTGAGGGTGAGTGCTTGCAATGTTCAACACTCCGTCCATCACCCCTTTGGTTTTGCATTAAATATACAGTTGGACAGAGTGGATTGCTGAATTTTGAGATTCACTGCATTTGGCTATAAGTTCAACTTTAGGAAATGTCATATCACATTTCTAAGTGTCCCTTTCTTAGGATATTAACTTACATATGAGTGTAAAAGCCTTTCCCATCACTATTTGGATAAGTGTGTACAATTTCAAACTCCAAACACTTTGAAGAAACTACAGACCTTTTTAGGATTTCTTAATTTGGCAGAACATACATTCCTGATTATGCACAATGCATTAAGACATTTTATGAATTCATACACCCTGATTTTTAAGTTCACATTGGACATCAGAACTTACTGATACTCTCAGATCTTTAGAATCTGACTTACTTACTACACGTCACTTACATACATGTGTAAATACTACAAACCCAGTCATCCATGTCTTACCGGGTGCAATTGGATTTACCTATATCACTTTAAACGAAGGTGAGACTGTGCTGATAGCATATGAATCCCATTTATATTCCAATGCTGAAATGAGTTTAGCTTCCACTGAAAATATTCAGACTGTAGTGCAGATTGCAATTTTTAAAGGGTGGCCTCTTGCACAAGGTAAACACATCATTGTTGTTACTCTTGTACCAGCCTTAGAAGCTGTCACAAAAGCTAGCATTCCAAACATGAAAGCCCTCCATCCTAAGGTGATCCTTA
The DNA here is from genome assembly GCF_964261635.1 of Lissotriton helveticus. Classification (NCBI taxonomy): domain Eukaryota; kingdom Metazoa; phylum Chordata; class Amphibia; order Caudata; family Salamandridae; genus Lissotriton; species Lissotriton helveticus. The sequence goes on along the minus strand of NC_136067.1, from coordinate 1,491,652,797 downwards.
ACAGCTATTGATGTACACTTCGTCTATGACCCATCTTTACATACACAAGAATTTCTACACTATGAGCATGTTTATTCCATGACCATCTCTGTCTTACCTCTTAAACAGGATAAATATATTGTTTACACTAATGGTTCAGCCCAGCCTTCTATAGACTCCAAACAGCATTATTTGGCGGTGTGCACAACTGTTGTTGGGGTTGTGTTGGACAGAAAATTCCAACCACAAAAAACTTGCACCCAGTCCTTAGTGAACTGCACTGCGCAGTTGGCTGAACTGAAAGCTTTGCTTCCTGCGCTCGAACATACGGATCCTGAATTCCCCACACTTAATTTGTGTGATTTATGTTGCCATGTACAGTTCTTTAATGATAATTTACACAATTGGTGATAGAAGGGATTCCAAGATTCAAAAGGCAACACAATCAAACATAAAACGCTTTGGGTTAAAGTGGTAGACCTCAAAGGTAGGTTGCCACAGCCTCATGTTATTCATACGTCGAGGCATCAGCGTGTGGGAGCAAACGTTGTAGGGAATTCTCTGACTGATGAAGCGGCCAAATCTGCAGTTGCGACTGCTACTGTTGCTGCAATCATTCGTTCTAAAATGAGAATAGATTCTGATATCTTGCCTGCCATCAATGCTAACAGAGACGGCACCCTGTTACCTAAAGGCTTTCATTCTAAATATACATACCACTTAAGTGAACAAAACATTCCTTTTGTTTGTTTGTTTGTAAAGCTTTTATTCGACACTTTTGCCATAAAGCCAACACATATAAAATACATATAAACATGATTCTTAAAACAAAAAACAAAAGTACAAATATTTTAAAAATACAAGTTGGACAAATATACAATCCCCAGATCAAACAGGACATTCATAATTCATACTAATTTTTGTACATTCAGGTGCAGCGAAATGCATTTTCACCTTTGCATAGTATTATCACCTTAAGGAGTTATTCAGACCTAATATAAAAACAGCTATATACAATCTATAAATAATTAAAAAGCCAGTATTTAAAAATAAACTTTATATCTATGTTTTAAGACCATACTTTTTTCTAAGCAAGCAGATACTGTAGAGGAATTTACTGACTCCAAAAATTATTAGGCGAGTAGACAAGGATCTAAGTAGTCTTTCTGCCTCTTTGTATGAGCGTATGCCCAGGTTTTTACAAAGGGGTTTGATCCATTTTGTACGCTGAAATCTGTACGATGGGCAAAAGAAAAGGATATGGGCTTCATCCTCCTTTTGATTTAGATCACATAGCTTACAATATGAATCGTGCCTACTAGGATTCGAATTTCCCCACCTACAGGTATTAGCATTCCTTTTGTAACCATTCCAGGGGCTGGTGATCATTTAATTCCCAACCAAAACCAAAGACTAGCTTTAGTGATAGCTGTGCATGAAGGCGTTACTTCTGCACATGCTAGGGTGGCAACCACAATTTTATTGCTACAACACCTTTATTAGTGGCACAGATTCATCAACAGGCCAAGAAATGTGTCCTATTTTGTGACGTTTGTCAACAAATTAAAGTTCCACCATGGCTAGTCCACTGCAGACACACCTCCTAATTTCCAACAAGCCTTTTGCCTGCATTTATTTGGACCATTGTGGTCCATTGATTTTGGATACTGCGTTTACATTTTTCTATGATGCAGTTGATTCTTGCTTTCGGTTCCTCTGGGTTTGGCCACAGCGTTAAGCTGGCACTTACACTGTTATTAAAGACATGCAAGTCTTTATCAGGACACTTGCATGCCGTACATTCTATTTGGACTAGGGCCTGGCTTTCTTTTCCAAAGTGTACCAGGATACTATGACTTCCCTGGGTGTATTTGTCTCCATATCGGCCCAAGGGCAATTTTGATGTTGAAAGGATAAACTGTGACTTACATCATTCCTTAACAGCTAGAGTATTAGGAATAGGGTGTAGTTGTATCCACCACCTACATGGGGTGCAACAAGCACATAACAATCTCCTTAAAAGATCTCTGGGTGGCCGGACCCCATACAAGTTCCTCTTTGGCATAAAAATATATGTTCCCGACCTTGACAGTCCAGACATTGTGGCCCGAGCCACACCCTTTGACATAAATGATCGCTGTGCTGTCTTACAGGATCTACGAAACATCTGTGACACTCAATCCAATGAGCAGTTGAAGACTTCTGCCTGTGCAGGAATCAAGGAGAACCCTGAACCTTCCGGCTGGATTCCAAAAGTTGTGGATCTCTTGTGAGAGAAGGTGGAGGTTAAGAAGAAGTTTGGACAATAATACCGAGCACCAGTGCCAGTCCTTGACATTCAAGGTACAAAGACTATAACCTTGCCACCACTTCCTGGTACTAAAGACCTACATCATGTGGCCGATTCTGAACAGTAGGCCATGAGGAGTCCTTGGTGGTTCCCTAACTCCTATCACTGCCATACAGGAAAGTCCTCTGCAGCTAGTGAGCACCACCAAAGCTGTTTCTCTCCAGCTGGGGTGGGAGCATAGAATGCACTACAGTTAATTCTTGCATCCGTTACAACTACCAGCAACATGACTGAAGTGAGTACTGTTCTTACCACTGTATCTTCTGCAGTTGATGTCGTTTATACAGATCCACCTCTTCTGGATTGTTTCAGTCCTGTTTCGATACCTGAGGCACCAGTTTTTTGATGAACTGCTTCTGGGTATTATGTGGATCGAGATGATTTTTCTTTTGACTCTTTTGACAGTTCCTCTGTTGTAGACACTCCTATTGCACAGATCTGTTTTATCTTTTCATAGCTTAAACTCACTTATTTGGTCCCACCTTGGATATATGTCTGAATAACACTTTTTTATTCCTTTGGTTTGGATTTGTGACAGTTTTTTGTTTTTGATGATTAATGACCATTACCTTCCATAACACTCTGCTATGGAACTTGTTCGATGAGGTGTTGATGCCTCACGCATCTTCTCATAAGCTAAAAAGAGACTTGTCCCTCTTGAGCATTTCGGCTGTTCCAGTAACTGATGGAATTATTTGGGATGAAATTCCCTTAGATATATTTCGACCTTGGGAGATTCTACTGATACCATATGTGTTTAGGGTTTCTATGGGTGATGTAATTGTAATTTGAGTTACGTTCTGATAGTTGGGAGTTTGAAACTGTAAACTCCAGGCTCTCGGAGCTGGAATACTACACCATTTTCGAATCAGATGTTCTGTACTTAAATTCTGATAATTACAGTGAAATCTTCTGTTACCATCATTATGGACATCATTATTTACATCGAGCTAGTGTTCAACACACATTTTCTAATCACACACAATGGGAACATTGCCCGACTCCACCATAAGGGATCTCCAAAACATATAGGGATAAATTCAAAGTTTTTTCTGGATATGACGCATCAGACCCAACATCATATTATTTGAAGCTTGTCCCTACACTACCAAAGAAATATATACTTACACAAACTAATCTAATATACACGGACTCCGTTCAACAAACTGCATGTCTTGGATTGGCTAAAAATACAGAAATGAATGCACCCAATATTGAAATCGGCAACATTTGACAAATTACACGGAAGAATAGCTCAACAGTATGTTGCAGAATTATACATTTAATTCCACACTTTCAGGTCTTCACAGGTGGTTATTGTGGCCAGTAGACACAAAAGGTTGTCATGCTCATTTCGTAAATTCCACACCAGGGTTTAAGGCAGGCAGACCTGACCTCCTCTATTCCCATTCATAACATACAGGTATTGTTACCACCTATTCGGTTGGGAAATGGTATCAAAAATGGTTGGAACATTCCACACTGTCTTCAGTAAAACAACATATTTCTCTCCTGTCTGAAGACATGGGCTTATCAGAATTTCTATTAGGTCCTAAGTCTCCATGTTCTAAAAGATTTTTTTATGTCACATATGATGAAATTTGGAAATTGTCACACATGGAAGCTGCCATACGTTTAAGACAAATTGATCAGGATAATTTGGATAAAGTGCTTGCTGTTGTTTATAATAGTGTTTATAAGCTGTCTTCTAGCAATTTAAATACCATTGTGTCATCTATAATTGATACCATGCAAAGTGACTTGTCTACATTGTATCATGGGCAAAGTCAGCTTAGATCTATCATGCAGTTTAGCTGGACACTCCAACCTCTTAAAAATGGTCTCAATTCCTGCCAGCTATTCCAGCCTTTCAATCTGACAGGTAAACAATGACTCATGGCTAAGAAAGATGCCACATACACAACAAATTTAATCCGTTAAGTCTATTGTGATTTACAGTGGATACCTTGAAAAACTTTCATTTAATGTATATATGTTGTTTTCACTTGTCGCACTCAGTCACAAGTCACGATCTACACCCCTTGTGTATTCACAGTATATGTTTTTTGTATATTGGACAGCATACCTAATACTTTGTACAATTAAGATCTAAGAGAGAATTGAATACTAAAGATTTACTTTCTTTCCATTGGGAGCAGTGTTTAATGTATTTATTTATCTAATTTGTGTATATCCTTCGTGGGATATATAAGTAAATTTGTGTATTAGATACCATGTTCAATTGAAATGCTCTTCCCGACAGAACCATCATTGTTTGTTTCAGTATCACAAGCGCTCCTGATTCCTGTGTTACCGAAAGGGCTGGGTAATGCCCAATAGGAAGTGATGGGGCATATAACAGAAGTTTGGTAGCTCTCTCACCCAGGGCCTGCCATGCTGAGTTGGAGCAGTGTATAATGAAAATTTCAGTGCGTGCTATACCCGTATGCTTGTGTGGTAGAATCTATCGAAGTGGAATAGGGTATGCATCTCCTTCCTCCACTCCCAATTGAGGCGTGTACATGTGGGGGTAGGTTCATCACATTTTTAATGCGTCTAATACTGCCAGGCTTGCTCACTTTTTTAAAGTTATCGGTTCTGGCTTAGTCAGTCTCTTCCAGAACATCTTTGGAGTAATACCGGGTTTTACTCATTCCCTTTTTTTCAGTGTGTTTGGGGGCACCCTGCTTGTGTTATTCCTCAATTAAGGAATTTTGGTACTATTTTTGCTCCTCCGCAATGAATGTTCTGTTGGCAAGCCCACTGGAACTACCACTGGTCCAGCTGTGCCAGGAGCGCATGCTCCAATTCTTTGGAATTATCTTGCTCCAGGAACTGGACCTTGATTGTTCTTTGTCATTCTGACCTGCCTGTTTTACCTGCGTACAACCCGTGTTTCACTTCCTTTGGTGCCCCTTTGAATGGGCACTGGGTATTTGCCTGGCTATGCAGATGCCAGCTCCCATGGACATTGACCTGTTGATGAGTCAATTAGTGACCCTTCATCAGAATTGTCCCTCGAGCCTACGGCTTCCTCAGAATGCAAGCTATGAGCCACTCCTTTTAGCAGAGATGAGTGCTTCAGCAGATGGATCACTAACCGCTGGCTCTAATGCTGAGAAAGTTACCGGGCTACTTTCTCAGCATTGGCTGATACCAAGGATCATGTCTGTTCTCTGGAGGTTGTGAATGGGACTGTTTAACAATCATCATCTGCAGAGACGGAATCCGTTCTGGATTCCATGGCTTTTGAACTTACGAAAGACATAATGGACACCTCTGACACGCCTTAATTTGGCTACCTTTTCAAAATCGAGGTGTTATTTTTTTTATTATGACTATAATTCTTCACAGAACAGAATCATTGAAACAGTGCAAAACCTTAGTAAATATCCTTCAACATATTTATTTTATAAATACTTGCAGTTGTGTATAGTGCTGACAAGGCCCAGAAGGGCATTAGAGCACTGGACAGAGGATACCTTGTTGACTCTCCCGTGCTTACCCCTTGGACTACTCCTGGATCTAAAAAACATTAATTCTGGAAAAGTGTCTAACCTTGAATTCCTTCCATATTTGCCATTCTAACGTCAGCAAACTCTACACCTTATTCTCACCCTTCCCACTTACACTGATCACTTCACTACTAACTTCCTCACTGCCTGTTTCCTGCGTGCCCTGTAGACTCGCCCATCCTCATTTACCTTCCTCCCCCACCAGCGTACCTACAAAAGAGCTGCAAATTGATTGCTTTACACTCTATCTCACAACCTTTCTAATCTTTGTATTTTATTATCTATTTATTATGTATTGTTTTATGTTGTCATAGATGGCTGCATATCAACTGTTGATAATTGCTTTGAAATTTCGCAATTCAATATTGCCTGCTTTGAACTCATACCCCTAAATGGTTTTCATTCTGACTACATTCTCGCTTTTCTATGCCTAAAACCGTACTTGTGGAGCTAGAAGTAAAATAACCTAAGTAAGTGGGAAGGGTGTGACATGGGAGAGAGGCTGGTGAGGCAGATGGTAACATTAAGCAGAAATGCCACTGTAAAAAGCAAAAAAACACATACAAAGGCAAATATAACAGACTGGTTATGATTTTGAGACAATTTTTCCAATTGTGGATTGAAGACCGGGGGTTAAAGGCCAACGTACATGTTTTGTATAAAAAGACATATGAAGGCAACTATATGCCATTACATTTAGCAACAATTGCTATAGGAGAGTGGGTGATTTGTGTCCTGTGGTTCCCTGTTTACATTGTTGCCAAAAAATCCGTATATTCTTTCCACATGCCTAACAACCATAAATGTATCCAGCAAGATTGTATTCGTCAGCAACTCGTGAAGCTGCTGAATATGTACTTGCTCCAAATATTATTTAAAGAGCTTTTTATTAGGTACCAAACAATTACAGCACTCAGCACTTGTATGCATTTAGATTCTACAGCACACAAACTCAGGGGAAAAGCATACTCCACCATTTCGAGTATAAAGAAAGTCATAACATGAATAAGAAAATTACTGAGAGCAAATGAGATGGACGAAAAGAGCGGGGAAGCACTACAAATAGTGAGAGGCACTCATAATTCATTAGGATACTAAGATGTCCTTTGATTCATCCTCCTGAAAAGTACTTGCAGGAAGCTTGTGGACAGAACCTTGTAATAGTCCTTTAGTGGGATCGCAACAAATGGCATTCAGGCCCAAAAAGAAAATGGAGGCATTGCCTGGGCTGAAACTTTAAGTCTTCCTCCGCCATTCTGTTTCAGTCGGACTGGTCAGCCAATAGAGGCTTGCATCTACCTTGGAGTGAATTTTCTCTTAACCTCCAGATATCTGGACTCTGGTCCACCAAAGTACAAAATGGTGGCCCTCCCACAATAATTGTTTTTTTCTGGTAGAGTGGTTGCAGCACCTTCTCACGCTTCTCGACCTTGCACATAATGACCATCACTGTACCTCCAATGATAGGGCACAAGATTTATCTCAGATGAGCAATCAGAACACCTGATACTTAGTTACTAGTATGTTCCTTCTTGCAAACTTACGAAGCTCACACGTGCTATTTCCCACCACATGTGAGAGGGTTCTGTAGGAGCATTGGAGGAAACCCCAGAAATCTCAAACTCCTCTGAGTATTTTCAAGCATTTCAATCCTCAAATCCAATTTTATAATGTGTATTCTAGTGCAATACTAGCTAAATCAAAAGGCCTGCCCTCCTTGCCGTCATCCAAATACATTCAAATGTAGGGTTTGAGCAGATGTATCTCTTTGCCACGGTATGGAAGCTTGCATATACAATATATGTACATTAATATGCATGGCCTTTGTTGTTACACAATCACTCAGAGTAAAATTGATTTCGTACTTAGTGCACACTCATCAAAAGAAGCGAAAAGGATAAAAGTCTGAAAAAAGGAAATTGGAGCTAAAAAAAGGGGGGAAAAAAGAAAGGTTAAAAAACACCACTTCCACCTCGAATACTGTTAATTTTAAACATGTGACCTGTCAACAGGCAACATCCTGCCACTCTAAAAATATTCACATATGAACAAATAAAGAAGTCAATCTTTGTCTTTCAAAACGTTTCTGTTTAAGATAGTAAAATTTAGCAAACGTGAAGTGACTGGGGGAACGTAAAGTGTGAGGTAATTGATTTAAATATGGGATTAGTAATCTTGATGGTTAACTGTCACAGTAACTATGTTAAGATGTTTTATAACTACATTAGCCTAAGAATGACGATACACACACACACACGCGCACACACACACACACACACACACACTTCCTCTTAAACTTTTGAAATACACCATGTTTCAAATTGCACTAAAAAAAAACATTATAATTGCACGCCATAGTTTGTTCCTTATAAAATCATGGTAATTGCTAGCATTGGTTCCAGTAATGTTCCATCCGGGTATGCCCTATTCTGTCATCAGTACAGCATGTTAATGTTCTAGCATCTTAGGTGAGACCTGAGGTTGAAGCGACAAAAGAGCATTGACTTGGGTTGACAAACTGCTGCTGTTTACCATACACGTTCCAGTTAACATTTATTTGTTATTCTTTGTAACTTCACAGAAAATATGTCCTCTTTTAATTTTCTGGGCCACTATTGATAACTTACATTACAACATCAAGAGAAAAAATAAATGACACGTGAATCTTCTTTTTTGATTTTGCCCAAAAACTTTAAAATGTATCACAAACAATTCCTAAAACCTGTAGCACCACCAATATGTCAATTGTGCTCGGGGGTGCCCATTGCAAGTGGGTCTCCAAACCGGTCCTGGAGGGCCGGATCCATGCCAGATTTTTTTGGATATCCCCATTGAGATACATGTAGTTATTTTAAAAATCTGGCATGGATCCGGCCCTCCAGGACCGGTTTGGAGACCAGTTTAGATAGTGTTGTCAACATAACTTATGAAAGCTATTTTTAATAAGAAATATTCACATAGTGATACTTGCTAAGCTCAAGGGCGAGGGCTGCGCCACTTAAATTTTCCCCAAGGATGAAAAATAAAATGGCAATTCATTGCTGTTTTATTTTTTGTCCTTCTGTCCTGAACCAAGCGTCAGGATGAGGACGGGCCTGCTGTTGAATGACAGCAGCAGGGATGAGGGTGGGCTGTTTGTGCACTTTTCAAAGTGCGCATGTCCCTTTGGCCGGCCTTCTTGCGACAACCAGCCAGACATGCACACTTTGAAACCTCTAACCCAGCTGTCTTAAGACATCTGGGTTAGAGTACCTGCAGGTGTCCAGGGCGCTGGGTAGAGCTGAGTGAGGTTGCTCTCTCTAATCAGGGCACTGCTCTCACAGCATGAGAGCAGCGCCAGGATTGGTGCCTGCACTGCAGCATCCAGTTCATCAGAAGAGACACAGAGTGGAGGACGTCAGTTCAGGTAAGTTTTATTTTTAATATTAATATATGCGCGTGCACGCCTGCTCCCCGCAGATGCCAGCCGCCACTGGCTAAGCTATTTCCATACTTATACTTATTGTACAAGTAGTTACCATGTTGCTCAAGGCTGAACAAATTGCTCTCTGCATGCTATCCCCTAACTGTGAAAAACATTTCAGCCGCAGCAAGGTGCTTAAATTAGATCAGTTTTTGTGCAAAGGATTGAAATTGGGTCAGAATCTGAATCCACAAGCAAGGGCCCTTCACTTCAGTCCAGCAGCCAGGCTGAGTGGAACATTAAATCATGGTATATAAAGGCATGCTTCTCCCTGAGACCGGAGAGCTCGACTAAGGGTAGAAGAAACGTGTCTCTTATGTATTAGGTTTATTAACTAAAACTGCAAACTTCGCAAACAGAGAGGTATAAAAAAAATGTGTTTCACTGCTTAAGAGCTGCTTTTAATGATCTTCAGCCCACCCAGTCCCAAGAGCAGCTCTTAAGCAGTGAAACACATTTATTTTATGGGCACCAACATGATTTGACCCCGATGGGAAATATTGCTCCTAGATACTGTGCAAGATTTTGAAGAACTGTAATGTTTCCAGATTTCTCCTTTGGACCTCGCCCTAAGACGCTATGGGGCATATTACCAAGATTAAGCGATATTTATCACTTAACATGGTTAGCGGCAATATTATTATCGCCGAGCTCCGCCGATTTTTATCGCAGATAAACCTTGCTATTATCAAGGTTTATCTCAAAAGCGATAAAAATCGGCCGTAATGCATGAATATTGCTGAAAAGTCAGCGATATTCATGCATTACCGAGCTAATGCTCTTAGCCATGTTATCCACCTACCATTGGATAACATGGCTAAGAACTGCTCTGGGCAGGCGTTAGCTTTTGGAGATATTTGCGCTTAGCGCGAATATTTCCTAAAGTACGCCTTTGTAGGTAATGGGAGATAGCGATGTTAGCGACTGTTTACAGTCGCTAACATCTTGGCACGCCCACTTTGCATGTCATTAGCGATAAATATCGTTGACATGCAAAGTGGGCCCCAAGATGATCGCTATCTCCTTCTAGCTGTCGCTAACTGGTGTTAGCGACAGCTAGGTAATAGGGCGATAAAACTATCGCCGCTTTAGCGGGAAAAATTTCTGCTAAAGCGGCGATAAGGCCCTTGGTAATATGCCCCTATGTTTTTTGTCTGCCTTTATTGGAAAGATGTTCTGAAAATGAATTATTATGCTTCATTGTTAAAAGAAAAATGTTATGTGAATAACCTCCAAAGCTCCCAAGACAGAGCTGGAGACACTTTCTGCGCTCACTAATTTGGTGCAATATGAGGATGTTATTCAAATATTTCACAAGACTACTTTTAGCTCCTAGACCAAATATCTCTACAGCACGCAATTAGGTATATCCATATATGCAGGCATTTGTATGCAAAAGACACCATAAATAAACAAGACAACAATTTAACGTCTATTACATTCTTTTTTCAGAAATACTTCAATAATAAAGACTCCAATCTCAAAGGCTTTGCCCCTCTGCTCCTCCAACCAAAATCCATTTCACAACATCAAGTCAGAGTTCAAATTACAAAGGCTTTTTTTTTTCTTTCTGTTTCAGGTATTCATGCTTTGAAATATTCTCATTAACAACACACACTTAAAAAGAAAACACACACATTTTAGAAATTCTAACATAAATACCACTTTTGACCTTCATACTTACTCTTCATCAGCTAGAAAGTGTCTATTGGTTATTCAGTTCACAATACACTACATTGCAAGTGCCCACTCTTGCCCACTCATTGTTGTAATCACGTCGAAGTTTCAGAAATACATAAAATGGGAGGCAACTTATTGTGTGTTTAGAGTGGCAACTAGATACCAGCAATAATGTGTTGATTTGGATCAAATACATTTTGAGAGATCCTTTTTCCAAGCCAGATGAGATGACCAAGGGGAAGAAATGTCATTGACTTAGATTGGGGAAATGATTACCCCAATTACAGTAACTATACTAATGATACAATTGCTAATCTAAATGAAAGAAAATATGGACAACCTCATTTAAAAAGTAGTGGTTGCACCTCTTTAGCTCTGGTATGAAATAAAGCATTCTTCTGCAATGCTGATCCTACAAAATTAAAATTCTTTGAGAAACACTCAAAGGACTATAACATTAGAAGCATGCTCATCCGATCAGTCCTACGAAAAACTGTGCCTGTTTTCTGACATCAAGTTTATCTTTTCTAACCAACTAAATTGATTTGAACCTGCAATGCGACAACGTTTTGGTATTCCATATTGCTTTTTATTTTTGTTACGAATTATTACAGTGCACGTGTACCACTGTTTTTCAGTTCAAATTATTTCCAGGATATGAAGCGTGACACAGCTCAATATGTGCATTTCATCTGCATGTCTCTGCTGCTACTTAGCATATTCACTGCTGTCAGTGCTCCACAAAGACTGTGAAATGCTACATTGAACATCATTTCTCATCATGCAGAAAGTGAACAATTAAGAATTATAATTAGCTTTCTCATTAACTAAAAAGTACCAGAGGTTACACTGACACAGCAAAGGGTGTGCTAGTTTATACAACCAGGGTTAGGGAAACCTGTTAAAACTCCAAGGGAGAGGTTTACAAAAAATTTACAAAACACGATGCCCACACACAATGCAAAGTAGGAAAAGGAAGGAGAAATCAAAGCATTTCTCATTCCATGCGCCTACATGCAAAGGGAGCAGTTTCCACACACTAAACCTAATCTACTTTATTTAGTAAATTGAGTTTACCGTGAGAAACCTTGGGGGGATTGGATGGGAAGGCCCATGCTCCACCCGTGGCACGCCCCCATGGCGCAAAGTAATGTGAAGCCAAGCTATGCGCTGCATGATGGTACTTTTCCGTTATTTCCAGCGCTAAACAAATTTAGCGCTGGAAAGTAAATAGGAAAAATAAGATTTTGCGCTGATTTGCATCACTTTTGTCACACAAACAGTACAAAATCTTAGTAAATCTCCCCCCAAATGTTTTACTAATGTTTTAGTTGTTTTCAACTAATTTAGGGATCTAGTTGTTGTTTGAGAAGTGTGGCTTGTGTTCGACAAGGTTCGTTAACAAGTGGAGGGTGGGCGCACACTACCTCACATCCCAGCACTCAATTTGCCCCGATGCATCCTAGTAAATGCAGTGCATGATGACAATTCGGTAGCAGGCTTTAGTTTTTCACACTTGTTGGTGCAGCCAGTGCTGTGTATCTCTAGACACATGTTTCAGGATAGTTGCTGGAAATGCTGCCCAAAGTCTTCTCAGGTCTCTGTACCACTCGCTGGGGGCAGGTGCATCAACCAGAGCTCGTCAGCTCATTGGCTCAAGGACACCTTTTCAAACAGGAGGAGGGTCGGCGCACACTGCCTCACATCCCAGCACTCAGTTTGCCCCGATGCATCTTACTGTTTGAAAAGGCTCCCTTGAGCCATTGAGCTGACGAGCTTTTGGAGATGCACATGTGCGCCCGTGAGAGGTACTATGACCTGAAAGGATTGTGGCAGCTTGCTCAGCAACCCCAGATACATTTCGTTTTTTATCTCTACTGATGAAGGATGATATCTAGAAACACATGTGTCTAGAGATTGACAGCACTAACCTGCACCAACGTTGTTGAAACACTTCAGCAAAAACTCAAGTAAGCTTTTAAATGTAACTGCATTGACCATAATGCCAATGAACTGTGCTGGGAGGTGAAGCCGTGTGCTCCCATCACCCCTAAGGTTTTTTAACAACTCCATTTGATAACGTCAACCAACGGTCGCAAGACCTCTAAGTTAGAAAATACCAATCTGCATATGATAGGCTACATTCTGGGTTCCACTGGATTAAGCATGAATTTGGATTGGCAAAGATCTATATTGGCACCATAATCCTGAGGTTATTAGGGTGACAGCTAAAATTCACAAGATGTTTCACTCACAAAATTAACAATATTAAGAGCTTTAGTTGAAATCCCAGAATTCTGTCATTAACGCTTAGGCCTCGTTTCACACATGGCATTCACAAACATCTAAAGTATCACTAGATTGCTTACTAACACACCTTCTCCTCACTGTTGTTTTCAGGTTTTAATACCAAGCCAGCAATGCAGCAGATCCTAACCTCTCTTCTCATTCTTCTGAAGTTTCAAAGTTGCAATTTGCTCCCTATAAAGTGATTCGGGAGCCTGCATTTCTCCCACACATCATATATCTATATATCTGCAAACGGTATCAGCTGATTTGATTTGATTGCTCAAGTTTTGGTTGACTCAGTATTTATGTAGCTGAAACTGGGGACTTTTTAAAATTCCCACTGATATCTGAGCTCATGTCTGAAGTATGGAGCCAATTCTTTTCAGTTCTCGACCAAAAGCAGCATCAGTAACCCCCTCTTATGAAACACAAGTAAGTCAAGTCTCCTCAGAATCCAGTTACAAGTCATGTTTCTGAATATAGGATCATCCAAAGCTTGCTCATATCTATCTGGGTGAATGCTTCAAATTAAAGATTTTAGCATCAAGGGTTTATTTAACATGTAGCTTGCTAGTCATCCAGAAGGTGATGTACATTATTCCCATGTGTGCTAAAGGGTGATGGTATATGTTTTGCAAATATCTAATTTCAAAAGTCAAACTACAAAAAATCCTTCTAATACATATAACATTTAATGTTTAGTCATAAGTCTCTGCGTCATTGGTGGTTGCTGTGTCTTACTAATGCGAAGGGCTCCAGGTTTTTGGTTTTTATTAGTTCCCTAATGACTCCAAAGCCTGGCATTCAGCTAATTCAAGGTGTCACAAAGGTTGGCCTTATGGGATACCATGGAGATTTGCAGGGGTGAATTGTTTATCATTTTCATAAATAAACATTGTTTGTTTCTAAATCTGACTGTATAGAGGTATCCTTAGAATATCTTATGTTCAAATAAAATATACAGTGTTTTGAGTGCTGCAATCATGTGTTCCTTTGCAGAAATACTTTTGCTTATTAAAACATTTCTTTGGTGATTTTTGTTCGGTTTTGTTCTGATATTGATCAAAGTAAACACTGTACTGATACTGTTCCTACCACCCAGTAAGTACCCGCTATAGTTTTCTCTGCTGCCTGAACTTCACAGTAGGCAGCCATCATAAATTCTGGCATCCCTCTGATTTGGAAAATTGAGCCACATCACCTGATGACCAAAGCCTCATCTGTGGTTCTTGGAGGCTGGCTGCACTTAAGTGCTCCACCACTTTCTAGGTACTTTCTTCCAGTCCAGCAAGTCCCTGCTCTAGACCTTGCTATATATAGTCTGATACATAGACTCAATTTCTTTTTTTTTAATCTTCTTCTTAATTTTGTTGTTTAAAACCTTTACTGCATTAACACTGTAACAAGCTAAAGTATTGCAGCTCAGCCCAAACATTGTCCATTGGGGTATTTCTTTGGAATCACTCATAATGCAATTATCCATTGACATTCTACAGTGGCAAGTTCTCATATGTGGGATGGTTAAAGTTAAAACGGCAAGCGCTTGTCCCACCATACACCGTATATATTTAAAAAAAAATTGAGGACATCCTCACCCCATGTATATCTTTTCTTCTGCTGCTGCACAGATACCTTTTATTCTGATCAAAGCAGTAATGGCTGGAGCAGCCAAAGCTCTCCACATTCAAGCTATCTCTCTTTGAGCAATCTTTAAGCCCAGTTTGACCAGTTTCTTTCATGCCCATCCTTCATCTCAATTCGACATTATCCCCAAGAATGCCATCTTAGGTTCTGCTGTAAGCCCTCCACTCAATTCTGAGATAGTATGTATGAGTTGCCTTGCAGTCCAACACCTTACCCCGCAGCTACATAGACACTACTTGAACAATGCGGCTAGTGCCGAGTAGGGTTCAGGCCACCCACTAACAGGGTGCTTTAGACCACTCATCTCTCTGTCTTTCTTTAACTTCTGGTTCCTCCTGAAAATCCTCACTACAACACCAATGTCAAGGTGTTGTTTTAGGCTAAGGGCCTGATAAGGACCAGGTAAGGGCCTGGACTGCCTGTAGGTTAATCTGTAAACCTCACCCAGGATATGCCACCCATCTCAGATACTAGGATGTCCCTTTGCTTCATTTACTATTATAACTTTGGAGAAAGTAGAATCTGTCCACCCTTGCTGATCCCTTTACCTACTTAGCCACAGTTTGTGTTTTCTTCCTCGCCTCTATAGAGTGCATGGCTGCTATTCTGCTGTGTCAAATGCGTTACAATTTTGTGGCACAATCACCACTGAGTGCCCATTCTCTCCACACCTCTTCTATGTTGTTACAAGGATTATTAACTCCACTAGAAGTCTCCATTAGACTAACTGCTTATTTTCTGAGTTTTCAAGATGGTTCGCCTTTGGCTCAAATAGTGAACTCCCCGTTTATTTTGACTTTGGTTTTATTACCTAAAACTATTTGCTGTGCACTACTCTCATCGTTGTTCTTGCTTAGTGGCCTTGTGAGAAATTACCTCTTTTGTGTGGTCACCCTCTTGTTTTTCAGAATTTTGTTCCTGGTTGGTAGACTCTGCTATCCAGTGCCTAGTTTATCACTTTTAAATATGTAAACATTGGCTAATCCCAGACTGGCATATTTAACTCTCATCTAAGGCCAGAGTATGTGGTCTAGAAACTACACCCATGGCATAGGTAGTTAAATGTCACCTGTCCATCCCAGCACTTATTGTGCCAGCTACTAGTGTGGCACAGAAAAACGTAGCTTTGGGCCTACTAATACAGCCTGATTGCTGCACTCTCAACCTGCAGCCGACCTGTCAAAATAACCCTTTGACAGGGGAAAAAACTTGCCTTTAAATAATAATTTTTCAACCCTTTATATAGCTTGTAGCCCACAAGGTAGGGTGCATGCTATTTAAAAGTGGGCCATTTAATGTTACCATTTCTTGCCATTTACAAGCCCCCAAAAGCTATTGTCACTATGGAAAGCTGTGGGTGTCCTGTGAGAAAACTGGAGTAAATATTAAAAATATTAAAATATTAGTTCTTCTATCTCTGGTTTGGGACCAGCAATTTGTAATATTTATTAAAAATACAGTTTAGTTGCAAAATTGAATTTGTAATTAGTAATTAGGAAGGTAACTTTTTTAAAGCTATCTTTTTCCTTCCTGAAGCTCACTGGGGTAATTTGCAAAGCCTGACAGCAGCTACCCAGCCAGTGCTTGATTAATGAGATGTGAAAACTGCTCCCAGAGCACAAGCCATGGCCTGGGAGTAGGGAGGTGTTTTTCTTTCCCTTACAAGAAGACCAATTAGGGTGGACCCAGGAACTTGATTAACTTGTAAAAGGTCTGCGTTTTCTTTCTTTTTTTTCTTTAAATGTCATGTGAGAACTGAGGACGCTAGCTTTCGTTCCCCCAGCCAGGCTGGCTCCAAACCAAGTAGGAGGGAAGCTACCCCAAGAAACAGTTTTGACTGAGCTGAAGAGGGAAGGAGCTACTCATTTCTCTGGGCACACCACTGGGGTGTTGCAAAGTGACCCCGTTTTGGGTAGTCATCCTAGGTTTTCATTGGGAATCACCAGCTGGTAATCTTGAACTTTTAACAGTGGGGAACTGATATCCAGTGCCCAGCGTGTGTGCTTTGACCCCCTAAAAAATTTCGAAATAGGCATAAAACCTAATAAAATATTACACTGACAATACACATCCTACAATAGGGAAATAGAGGGGTGTCATTCATTCTATAATGTGTTTATTTACCATACTGAACCACTGGGCAACCCCAATAGGGTAGAAGGACAAAAGCCAAATCCCATCACTACTTCACCATGCATCGGTATTTGCTGTTTTGAACAGCCCACAATCCCCCTTGCCCTCCCATCTGCCTCTACCCCTTCTGCCACACACTAGCAACCCCTGCCCCACACTAACAAGCCCCCCGACCGCCCATCAACCACCAACTTGGCACCGGTGTTACAGATCTAAACTGTGGGCAACTCAGGTGAGGTGAGGGAGGTACAATGCTGTTTGTATTCAGAGGCCAATCACTGCACAGGATCGATCTGTGAACACAAAAAAGTTTCCCATACTGCCGAACTGGGAACACAAACCAACCCTGGCAATTCCCCTGGACGGGGCCGGTGGGGGGGATGTGGGGAGGGTATGTATTAGCAAGAAGCAGCACTGTTGCCACTTTCGTTACAAGCGACCAATATTGCTTCCCTCAGTAACAAAACCAGCTCCCACCTCTCGAAAACCGTCCGCCACCCTTCCGGCCCACTGGAGAAACACCCGGTACCCTCTACGGCCAGTCCGGCTCTGAAAGGGAGACCCTAATTCATGGATGCTCTCATAATAGGGATGGTACTGTTCCTTGTTTACAGGAGTCACACTTTGGGTGAAGCTCTATTTCCTGCATTTTTTAGTCCTCTGCTGGTGAGAAACCTGCTGCAATCAATGTGCAGCACCTCAGAGATGCGACACTAGCACCCTGAACATGAAAAGGCTGAGTATGACCGAAATTAGGATATAATAAACAGGGTGGTGCATCAGTTTTGCGCAAGGGACTTCCAACTCCACAGCAGGATGAAAAGGACGCCAAGTCACTCACGCTCTTCCATTGATTTTGGAGAAATTATGTTTCTGCTGATTTACTGTCAGCTTGGCTGAGGGAAGGAGGAACAAGGGTTAATCTTTAGTTGCTGTGCGCACCCAAATCATCATGGCGGTATCACTTACAGCCCCTGACACTCTGTCTGGTGAAGATGAACGCAAAGACGGATGACGTGCCTTGGGGCTTTTATTAATGAGGCACTAAATAACAAAACGGTTTCCAAGCAGAGCTCTCGCGGTACTTGCAGCTTTTCAATGGCGCTGCCTTGAAGAACTGTACGGTATGTGTCTCAGAGTAACATAAACATTATGTATAGTGAAGCCGTGCCCGGAAAAAGGTCATCTACTGTGCTGGCTACAAAATATGATTCTGATGTATCGGGGACGTGCTGGAAATTGATGATCATGAGTCCTTCTAATCAAATCCCTTGTAATGATTTTGTGTCATCCTGAGTGATTACATGCGTTCCAAGGGAATTATCAATGACAACCACGAATAGCACAGTCATTCTGTTATAAACGTATACACACACGTACGCGCACACACAAATAAACACGCACACACAAATACACACACACACGCACACAAGGCCTCCCCCCACACACACACACTTTCACTGGCAGGATTTCTTGCACAGACTTACACAAACACAGCACTAAAAGATTCTATCTTTCTCTCTGGCTCTCTCATAATATATATGTATGTATATGTATATGTATATATATATATATATATATATATATATATATATATATATATATATATATATATGTATATATCTCACACGGTAATATCGCTGGCAGTCTTACACACTAATAGCTCTGGTAGGTTAGGTCTCACACATTAGTTTCACCGGCAGAATTTATAATACAAGTTTATACAGACTAGCAGCTTATCTCTCTCTCTCTCACACACTCACACACACCCTAACAGTACTGCAAAATCCGGTAACACACACACTAGCAACACTGGCAGGTTCATTAAAACAAACAGCACCCCTACTGGCAGACACTCTTACACACAGCACACATACACATTTATAACACTGGCAGGTTCTGTTTTATATGCACACAGGCACACATACACACTGAATGCAGCACTCTTAAAGATAATACAGCTTCTGTTAACTGTTTCATACTGGTATGGGGAGGTACTAATGCAAGGAGTGGCTAACTGAGCAGTGAAGGACATCAGAAGTGCATGCCATGACGGGGACATTGGAAAACACCCACAAACATAAGCACACACACTCACTCTTTCGCCCGGCAGACTTTTTTTTTTACACAGACTTGCACAAAAACATGAACCCTTATAGCACTATAAGATTTTCTTTCTATCTCTCTGGCTATCTCTTTTAATTTTATATATTGTATTGTATTGTAATTGCATTTATATAGCGCTTACTACCCCTGACGAGGCGTCAAAGCGTTTTTTCGGCGAAAGGGCCAAAAAAGGATTAGTATTGAGTTAGTATAGCGAAACATGAAAGTAATTTGAGTGGTGGATAGGTTACTCAGTAATTTGGATTCAGAAGGATAGCGGAGGGATAGAAGAGGGAAAAAGATTTGCATTTATATAGCGCTTGCTACCCCTGATTGGGTATTAAAGCACTTTTTTCTGCGAGTAACACGCTACTCCGTAACCCATAAGGGATTAGTGGTGAATAAGTTTGTATATATCTCACGCTCTAATATCACTGGCAGACTTATGCACCCCCTCCCCCAAACACACACACACACTGGCAGGTTCTACCTCACATATTAATTTCACTGGCAGGTTTTCTTGCACAGATATACACAGGCTAGCATATTGTCTCTCTCTCTTTCTATCGCTCACACCCAAACACACACCAGGGGCGGCCTTAGGCATGTGCAAGCTGTGCACCTGTACGGGGTCACCAAACCCGAGGGGCCACCATGCCAATATATATCCTTAATATAATAATCCTCTGAGGGTGGATACATTTTTGCGTGGCGGACCCTGGCATGGATTTGGCAGCCTCCAGCTCTGTTCCACTTCCAAACACCCTGACCCCCCCTCTTCACTGGCCTCCGCGCTCCGCCCTGCCCGGACCCCCTCTTCCGGGCCCCCTACCTATGCTCCCTAACAGTACTGGCACATTTTCTAACACACACACTTCCAACACTGGCAGAATCATTTGGACAAACCGCAACATCAAGGGCAGACACTCTTACTCACACTAACACACACACTCTCTGACTGCAGCATTCCAAAAGATAATACTGCTCCTGGAATCTGTTTCATACTGATATGAGGCGGTACTAATGCAAGGATTGGCTAACTGAGCCATGACAGGCAGCAGAAGTGCATGTCATGAAGGGGACATTGGATTGCTAGTGCATCACCATCAAAATTCTCTGGAGGCACAAGTCGTGATTTACCTGAGTAAACTAAGCGAACCATAAAAAATGCGTGTTCACGCTTACAGTTTAAAGCGGTTTGCATATTCATGTGATTCAATCGCTACGCAGATATTATTTGCTCAGGTTGTATTGGTGCAAAAAGTACACGGTATACATTAATAATAGTGGTCGATTAAGCCTATGCTTCTAATAATATGATGTATATTGGACATAAGCGAACTCTCAAGCATGCATTAGTCAGGGAAAGTCTGCAATTCTATTTATATATTTAAGTATAGCTTTATCAGAGTACTTATATATTTTTACCAAACACGATTCCCTTTTGTAGAGAAATCTTGCAAAGCTGGGGAGACTGGTGCATTTTTCCCACTCTTTTTGCTCCACTTGCGTCTTATTAATGTAGGCGTAAATTACGCGCAGAGAGGCAGAGAGATTTCTGGGCAAAATGCGTTTTTACTTGTTTGTGAATATTCACAAAGCTACTATTTTATTAGTGGTTACCTAAGTGGCATTGTTTATTCCTGACCACTTTCTTAACACGTCTGGATACATCTAAATGCACATTTATGCATTTATAATGTATTGAACATTGCATAAAGTATGCACACTTAACTCTCTTTCAAATGCATAAATGATATGTATAATTCTGCTGCCGTGTGATTTACACCTGGAAAAGGTGCAGAAGCAGCAAGAATATCTTAACAATAAGGAAATGTGCGAAAAAGAGAGCACATGCCTTGCTGAGAATTTTCTACCAGTGACTAGTAGTTTTCCGTAAAAAGAAAGCAAAACTTATCAGTGTAGTTCACTTGTATGTAAAAAAAAATGGCATGGACTATTAATTAAACAACACATGTAGTACATTTTACATATTGGCTGGGGACATGCAGTCTTGCTTGGGACACGCCCATGCGTGTACAGAGAAGGCATGGCACCCCGTTAAAGAAAAGAACATGATTTAAGATTTGTTGGAATTATGCCACAAGACGTTTTTGCAACTGTAACCTGGCAGAATTAAACACAAAAACATAGCCTCCCCATCTTCTTCTGTCACCCAGACCCCTGGGTTTTAAATACATTATTACGTTATTCAGATACAATATTCATATTTACAAATATATTTAATTGTGTATAATGAAGGAACATGTGCAGATGGACTTATCGGTAGTATAGGTAGGTCGTGTGGAGTGATGGGTGGATGAAAAACAGATAGACGGACAGACAGATAGATAGATCGATAGATAGATACATAGATAGATAGATAGATATATAGATAGATAGATCGATAGATAGATAGATAGATAGATAGATAGATATATAGATAGATAGATAGATAGATAGATAGATAGATAGATACATTTAGTCTTTTCTGTTACTTGTTACCTTTTTTTTATAGATGACCTTATATACATTAAGTTTGCATTCAAGGTCATCCTTCACTACTAGAGGCTCATGTCATATTTGTTGAGTATTCAATATGTTATGCAGGGAGGGACACATTTGCTTTGCTTTGAATTTTCTCTCTGCAACAGATAAACAGCCATATCGATTATCCCAAATGTTGCAGGCAGCAACACATTAGCAGTTAGACATTAATTTCTTGGTATTAGTATGAATGAATTAATTTTTTTTCAAGAAGAATGACCTTCAAGTACATAGTTACTGACAAGAATGATAGCATCTTCTCATATTAAGAGCAAAAGAATTGAGGAGGAGCATCTTAGTGCTACTGGGAGAAAAGGGGTTATTTGCACCATTTGTTTGGCACTTACGTAGAACACCAATATGCTTTGATATGATTTGTAATTTGGTGGAAAATCAAAGATGGTGTCAAGAGGTTTGCTGGTAATCACCTCACGAGCTGAGATCCCAAAACTTCAGGACACTGGCGTGGTCCTGGATCGCCACACGCATACCCAATGCCACTGAGACAGAAATTTAGCTCCAGCGAGTGATCACAAATGTTTACCAGTGGAGAACAAAGTAGTGTTTGATGAGTAACCGAGCCACCCACTACCTGCCCAGCTGCCGGTGTGTGTCTCCATTGTGAATCCAGCAGGCAGGGACCCGAAGGGCTGGGGAAGTGTCTTTCCTTCTGTTGCCCGATGCATGTAGAATTTTGCTGGTTGAAACACTTTGCGCAAGTCACTGGAGTGGTGGAGCTGAGAACTGGAGACGATTATGCAGTATGTCATGAGGGAAACAGGAGGGTGAGTAGAGCGGTCTTGACTGATAGACTTCAGTGGTATTCATCGACGCACTAGAGCAGAGCGACCATGTTTTCCCTTTTTATGTGTGAGATTTCCATGTCGGCATTTGTGACTTTGGCATTCTACCACATGTAGAGAAAATAGTTATATCTATGTAATGAGATAAATTACAGAAAGGAATCCCTTTTGTTGTGTCTATGGTTTCGAAAATGGTAGTCTGTATTTTAGAGAGCATAGTTCTGCTTTTGGGAGCTTAAATAAATGATGCCTCTTGTGGCACAGGAGATGGAGATTGGAATTTGCCAGATCTGGATGGCACAGTCTGTGCTAACATTGTAAGCTCTCAGCAGTTGTCCTGACAGACAGGGGAGCATGGCTGATGATTAACCACACCTCTCTGTTGCAAGACACTCTGAGATTGTGCTATGGTGGTGAGGCTGGTGGGGTGGTGGTGGGCAGTCACATTATATCATAGGAACATGTGGTCAAACTAGACTAGAGCCTGAATTACCCAATCAGAACCAGAAGGACACCAGCACCACCTTTGCTTGGTGGACATTAGCAACAGCAGCCAATGAGGGTGAGGGTCTCAGCTAGATGAGCACTCAGATTATCAGGTATTGAAACAACATACCTTGCAAAAGGGCCCAGGCAGCAGACGTGCACCAGTGTGGGTGACCAGGCTGACGAGGTTATCAGGACAGCAGAAGCGCAGGGCAGAAAGATTCAACGCACAGCTCAATTTTAATTGCGTGTCAAATTCGGGTTCGGGTCCTTGCAATCATGTGGCAAAAATGATCAAATCTGAACCTAGATGCATGGCACTTGGCACGGCTGCTAGTGCTGATGCTGGACACACAGAGAGATATGTGCTGAACAGAATGAGGCACACTGGCTTAGTTAGGGTGGGGATTTGGACAGAGCTGCCCACACCACTATTACCTGGCTCTCGAAAGGCAGCTGTAGCAGAAGGAGCATACACAAAGGAATAGCTCTGTGGGGATGTGGGGATGTGGGCCTGTGGACAGAAATGTCATTAACTGGGAAAAAGGAAAGCAATGTACACAATGAACACAACGTTTTCTTGCTAAACGCAAGTGATTTGTATGCTGCTGGAAGTGGAAACATCTCACATCAGTTTTGCTTGGTTATAGAACTTGGAACTTAGGGGAGAATAAGATAAAGGGTGTTCTTCACAACAACTTTATTGACTCACTGGAACCTGACTTAAGCGAGGAGAAGTCTGTTTTTAGGAAATAGGGCACTATAATAAAATTGAAATGAGGATGCTTGTTAGGGCCATTAGTCTCTAGTGCGTTCTTGCATTAATTATATTATCAGAACATTGATTGTGGCAAAGAAGACACAAACTAAAAACCACAATTTGGAGGAAGAATTGAAGCTCTGGAGTAAATTAAGAACCAGTTTTCAGCTGCTTTGCAAAAATGTTAGTACTATTTTTTGCTGCATGCCAAACTGTCTTATCTCCAGTGAGATAGATGTAAAATAAAAGAATAGTTTAGGAGGCTAGATTGCAGGATTGGGGCCAAATGGTTACTTATTGGTTGTGTGTGTTTGCAGTAACTTTTATTGTTGTATGTCTTGTTTTTATCTTCTGTCTGTTGTTGAGGATGGGGTAGGAAGAATGTTATTTTACTTTGTAATGCAGGGTAGCTTTCTCAATGTGTTGCCTGTGTGCTTCCAGGACCCTTAAACCCCATGAACTACAGTGTTTATGCTATACTTAAGGCTGGTCATTTTGTTATTATACCAGTTCCCAAATTGTTACAATCCAATTTGCTATAGTGCACTTCCTAATATATTTTTGCTAATGTAGACATTGAAGATTTGCCAATTGGGAGCCATGTTTACAGTGTCCGCTAGGCAACTATTTTTTGTATTGAGAAAATAGGCTCTTAAAGAGGAAGCTTGTTGTCTCAGTACCAAAAACAGATGATCCCTCCATGCAGAGACTTTTCTCCATGCACGTCTGGGCCAGTCTATGCTTACCCAGCCGATGAACAGGCCTGGAAAACGAGCCACAGTCATCCCGCCCTCAGTATGGTAGGGTGATGGTTACTGACCTGGTGTCCCCTTGGTGGATGCGCTGCCAGGTCGGAGGTTTTTACTAGCGGAGCCAGCAGAGGCTCCAAAAGTGTCAACAGAACTCTTTCCCCCAGTGGCATAATGAAACTTCAGGTGGCCCCCTGGCAAATTAAATGGAGAGGCTTCCCCTCCGGACTCACTCTGGAGCTCTTAGACCAGCGTACTCTGCTGAGGAGGCCCCCTCGAGCTCGGGGGCCTTTGTTGCATCACTGCTTCCCCTTAGTCTAAATAGAATGGTCAGTGGCTAATTTATGGCGGTGGTTCTCCCACCCTCCCACTCTGCCAAACTCTAAATGAGGTTGTTAGCCCATAGTCCCTATCAATAAAGAATCTCCTTGTAAAAAGTTCTACAGGTTTGAGCCATCTATTTTTGCCAATCCACATGAAGGGTCAGCTTCAATATGTCCAGTCACATTAGGGGGAAGATTACAATGTCAGTCGGTAAACCTCTGACTGCTCGTCGGAGGCTTTCGGACCGACATGGTAGGTTTACGGTCCGACGTTTTTAGACTGGCATCGGCCAGTTGGAAAGCTTCCATAATCCTTTATGGATGGCGTTTCCATTGTGGGGATTATGATGTTGGTTTCCAACAGCCTTTTCATGTCGGAAAATCTGCCATGAAAAGCCTGTCGGTAAGTGACTTTGGGGGCCCCTAGCAGGGCCCCAATCCATCAGTAGCCGCTGGTTGGGGGCCGAGGAGGGCACCTATGGTGCCCCCCTTTTAATCCCTGCACTGTGTGGTGCTTGCCATGCGGTGCATGGATTAAATGAAACTCCCATTTCTTCAAGGGAGCTTGTACTGCGGCCGGTTAATGGCTGTAGCACAAGCTCCCATAGATGCCGGTCAGTCGCGAGACTGCAACCGTGTCATCCGCATGACATCGTAATCATGCCCTAAGTTTTGTTTTCAAACTTGCTCTCAGACCTGTGAATAGTTGTTCATGAATTTATTTTTAAGGACATGGATAGGTTAAATACTGAACATGCGCCAAATGTGAATCCATACCAAGGTGTCCCAAATTGTATTTGGCATTCTCTTCAAGTTATTATTGGGCCTCTTTTGTGGGACGCCTGCGCACTCTGTTGTCTATAGGCAGTCAAGACTACCGCTAATATTTTGCATTAGGACCCGATAGCAGAATGTTTTTGTATAGTACCCCCAACTATTTTAAAAGGGTGTGATTCAAGAAAGTCAGAAATATTGTCTATATTTGGTGGGGTCTGTCATTCAAGTGCTCTCTTCCTCTTGCTCACACTAGCCTCCCCTGTGGGGAAACCCCTCACTTCTGGAAATGTTTCATGACAATGTCGGTAGGATATTGGCAAACAGTGGGTTGGACGAGCTAGGGAATTTGTATGACGTGAACGGATTCCGACCATTCAAAGACCTCCAAACTTCATTCAACCATCCTCAGTGACTGTTCCTTACAGATTTGCAGGTCACAGATCTTTTTCCAGGGCGGCAGGGTATAAAGGTACCTGAAAGTTCTGACTTTATATAATTCCTACATTTTGTCTCCCAGAAACCATCAATTAGCAGTAGTCATCAGGCACATGTGTATTTGTAAAGTACACGTATCACCCAAGGGTACCAAGGCGCTGTATAACAGATGTTTATGGTTACCCAACGGTACTCATTTTATCGACTTAAGATGGATGAAGGGCTGAGTGGACCCGCCAGGATTTGATCCTGTGATCATGAGTTTGAACACAGGCCCTTACAGTGGAAGCATTAGTCCACTAAGCCACCAGACCCCGCTTGACGATACTGTGCCAATGTAGAACTCACAATATCACTTTTTCTATTTTGCATCTAAATAGCGCAATCTTTTGTCAAAGGACATTACTTTGTTAGATATTAACAATGCTTTAGAAACACTGGATGAGTCAGTACATTATATAAGTTTTAAACTGCAGCAATTTCGAACTATATGTATGTTATACTACAGTCCTGACAGAATAGCTAATTAGGCTCGGAGCAAGGGAAGGGATGCGGGGGATAAGGAAAATGCCCTAAATGTGGTCTGGGGGCCACGGATATTTTGCATATGTTTGCCATTTGCCCAGGATTGAATCTGTTCTGGAAGGAGGTGGGTCAGATTGCTGAGGCTCGACTAGGCTTAGATCTCCAAATAACAGAAAGAGAGATTATGCTTGGGTATGTCTGAACCAATCAATCAATCAATCAAGGAATTTTTAGAGCGAGCTACTCCTCGAACAGCCAGGTCTTGGTCCTAAGATCCTTTTTCCATCATTTTTTTAAATTTTTTTAAAAGACCTTTATTGTACAAAGTGCATCTTACACAGCTTACAGCTTACAACCCCTCAGGGCCAGCCGCGTGAATCAATAACCATATGAAATGTTATCAGGTGAACACAGCCGTATGGCCGACAACCCGGAGGTCCGGCGGCGTAAAGTGTTACTTGGCAGCACTTACATGTAATGAACCACACATCCTAGTGAGTAAACAGGTCTGGAAGGTTTTATCTATTTGTAGAGCATCGGTGATGATTCATCAATGTCGCCAGTTGGACAACAGCCCCCTCCCATGGGTGAATTAGATGGGTAAGTGTGTCGATTAGTTTCTTTTCCCATGTGGGTGCGGGGCAGTTAAGTTGAAGGGTAGTTCTATGCAATATTGCAAGTGTGTCAATGAGCGAGCATCCATGTCGCTTACTAGTCCCAGTAGTAGAAGCTCGTGTTGGCGGCAGCGTACGGTAGGGATCGCCACGGTCATGGCTGTGATTCTCAGTGGCCCTAGGTATGTGGCGTGTCTCAGTGGCTATGAAGTGAGCGAGATAGCCGGGATTGTATAAAACAACCCAGATCCATCCGCCCATCCATGGGCAGTGCACGTGGTAGTCGGTTCCTTCTGGCCGTGGTCTAGTATTGCTGTGTTTTATCGGCTCAGGGAAAGGAAGGGGCCTGACATATTGGCTAGAATATGGTGTCCAAAGTTATGCGTGCAACGTGTACAATGTCTTTGTCAGCAAACTTAAGAAGGCCTGGTCAAGGAACAGAACCAGCGCATCAATGAACATCGAAACCTTAACATGGGGGGGGGGTATATGCAAAAGGAAGAAAAGGCACAGGTGGGTGTATCTATGTGATTGAGGGAAAGGGAGCAGTGTTACTTTGTCAGAGTGGGTCCAGCGGTCGGGGAGTGAGATGTGACAGATAGGTAACGCGTTTACATAGGGGGGGGGGCTCTGAAGATCCTTTTTTCCATCATTATAGTCACCGCTCAATTGTGCATTGCTCGAGCATGGATATCTCCAATTCCTCCAAGAGCATTAGAGCGGAGGGCAGTCATAAGAGAAATATACGAAAGGGAGACGGCCCTAGCTAAGACTAGAGGGATTCGTTCTATAAGAAAATTTGGATGCTCATGGGGGGGTAATGGAAAAAGGCTGCTAATAAGAGTCAACGCTGGTTCTCACGCTTCATAGCTTTCTGATCGCTGTGTATTCAGGGGTCTGTTAGTCAAAATACTTGGAACTGTTGTAGTAATTGTAATGTTGCTATCTATACTACTATTATAAAGGAAGAACTTTGAACCTTTGAGGCGGGTAAACTCGGGAACCACAGTGCCAATCCACACACCCGATACAGCGTTGTAATCGTCAGGGTGTGCAGATGGACATAGGCTATATAAACTTAATAAATATACGTTATTTAAAAAATTTACCGGAAAGAAAAGTAGTCCCTTGGAAGAAGCGCCGGCCGCGAGGTGCGTGCCCGACGTGAGGAGCGCGGGGAGGAGCGGCGGACATGGCGCGGGGAGGAGCAGTGAGGAGCGGCGGACAGGCGGTGAGGAGCGGCGGACAGGCGGTGAGGAGCGGCGGACAGGCAGGGAGGAGCAGTGAGCAGCGGATGAGGTAGGTTATTTATTTATTTATTTAGGAGCGGTGAGCGGCGGAAAAATGAAGCAAAAATGAAAATCGTGAGCAAGAGGAAACAAACGGAGCATTACAAAAGTGAGCCAAAGGGTGCATACTGGAGGAAAAAGTTACGTGTGCAGGTTACAAAAGCGTACATCATGAGCAAGAGGAAGCAAACGGAGCATTACAAAAGTGAGCCAAACGGTGCATTACAGGAGGAAAAAGTGACGTGTGCAGGTTACAAAAGCGTAAAAAGTAAACATAGAGGTATAGGAGGAAAAAGTGACGTGTTCAGGTAGCAAGAGGAAGCAAATGGAGCATTAAAAAAGTGAGCCAAACGGTTCATTACAGGAGGAAAAAGTTACGTGTGCAGGTTACAAAAGCGTACAAAGTAAACATAGAGGTATAATACTGCAATATATGGAGGAAGGCCCTGGGGGACCCACGGACAACGTCGGGGCGGGCGGGGGCCCTGAAGCCTAATTGCTCCCGGACAGCGTCGGGATGGGCTGCTAGTTGTCTATATTTACGTTTTTTTCTCCTTTCTCTTTTTATGTCTTTATTATTCGCTGTATGCTTTCAATGTAACTAAATTGATAGGAAGATATTCTTAAACAAACTCCTATTTTGTTTTAGCACTGTCAAGGAATCTGTCGGTTACATTATTATAATTTGTATTGGATGTCTATTCCCATTGAATAAATAAAACCTTTTTTTTTTAAAAAGAGGTAGTATTTTTGCAAAGATGGCGAATAAAAGTAGATTGCTTATTGCAAAATTAAAAACAGCAAAAAGCAGCTAGATATTTAGTGCAAACCTGTATAAGAATCATTTTAATACAAGCCATATAAAAAATATGATGTAGCTCAGAATGTGTAGAAGCACGCTGGGATGTTCTATCTTCCTATAATTAAATAAAGCTAAACATGTTGTCCAAATATCTCTTTCTGCTTATCACTCCTCATCTAGAAATACAGCACTGAAGGAATAGCAAGGATTAGTTTTAGTTTTTTAAATGACAATTTCCATTATGCTCTGTGTTCTGTCTTTCCTATTATCCGCTGACTATGGCATCACAAGTTGCCTGTAATAAAAAAAAAACAGAAAACGGCTTTTAAACAGGGATTGCGAGCTCCCATGTATTATATGTAATTATTTTGTGGATCATTATACAGAAGGATATCACTGTGCTATAATAGTGTACATTTGTAATCAATTAATCGAAAAGGACGTAACTGATGAATCTAAAGTATGCCACCTCAAGGTTTTTTTTAAATTTTTTAAGAAAGTTTTAGCATTTTAAGTTTTTATAATACATTGTATATCATGCTATTTTTTTGTTTTTTTTTGTGAACAAAGATAAACAATATGAGCATAAATGAAATAAAATACAAATGAATTAGATATTTCACGTCCTTTCTGATCCAAGACAAAGTCAACTTTGTGACCAAATTAGTTCGAAACCACCATAATTACGCCTTTGTTCTCGATCCTGGGTATATTGCTGCCTCCACAGAGAGTTGTATGTACTCTCATTCTCACACTTGCCCATCTTGACGTTTTTGATTTCCTGGCCATTTTAGCTATTCTATGATATTTAACGCAATAGTACCTTACCTGATCTTTTTAGAACCTACACCTAACCCCTTCATCATTCATTTCTAAATCTGAATTTAACCTCCTAACCTTTACATTTTCTTATCATAATTCGTGGTGCGATTTACTTCATTTACTTTCCACACAGCCCCAGTGTTTATAATGTCTTTTTCTGAGATCTCTCATCTGGTCACTGGGGTGTTTTTTTTTCTTTGGGTGTCATGTCAGCTGAAAGCTGAGACCCTCTTACCAAAGAAAGATATCCAGAGATTCTGTGTGGTGTTTTTGCACCTCCCCTGTGAGATCCTAGGATGTGCGATTTTTAAAATGTTGTAAGCATATATAGGCTCAGGAGGTAAATATTGCAATATTAAAGAACATTGGGGTGCGCGTTAATAAGTTGTTTGGTTGTCACGATAGATTTCATTTTTTATAATATCTGTTGGTAGTGAAGCTATCATAACTTAATTTGTTCTCTCTCGCTCTCTCTCAGTGTAGATGATTTATGTGCTATATGGCCCATTGAACTGTATTCAGAGGGCTCGTTGGGTGGTTAATGTGTTTTTCCTGGGACATTAATATCGAATCACCCATAATGATCATACCTCTTCATTAGGTATGCTGCACAGCGTTTGCTTTTCATTTTCTGACCCCTACCCCCTCTTCATATCTCGCTGTTTCTCTACATTATGCCTTCTCCCTTTGAACATTTAAAGCATTGACGTTATCTTTCAAAAATATCATTTGACAAATTTATTTTTCTAATTAAGCCACATTTTTTTTTACAACTTTCTCAAATCCGCGTCAAACGAAAATGCAAAATTCTGAATTTAAATATGGTCTATTCAGTATTTTGATCTGGAGGGAAAACCATGCCTTCTCCCAAGGTCCCATTTAGCAGATCCATGCTTCTACCCTTGAACAGCTGTTTCCAGCCACATGGCTGGGAGATTTAGAGGAAGACTTTCTTGTGTAGCCTCTCGTTCATAACCCATCTTGGTATTCTTCTCTGTCCACTGCTTATCTTGAAGCCTAGTCCTTAGCAATGGATATGTGAGACCCCTCACATTAATTGACCAAAGCTGCTCTTGCCTCAAGCAGTAACCACAAGCATAGATCCTTGGGGTCTGGGCTTGTACCTCTGTAAGGTGAGGTGAGGATGCAAACTAAGTGTACCACTTAGTGGCAGTGTCAAATTACTGAAAAAAGGCCAGACAATGCCCTTTTTCCATTTTGCCTGGAGTGGTGAAAATACTTGGACCCAGGTTTACCAAACTCCCACACAACGCAGTACAACAACCAAAGTTATTGCGTTGCCTAACAGGGAAATAGTAAAAAAGCACCATATTTACAGAGATATGACACTATTCTGTTCTCGCCCTAGCAATGGCACACAATCAGGCTGCTGAGTGCCACGCACACACATTTGCATCATAGTGCAAACGTGTCTGCGTGAGCCTAGCATAGGATTTTACCCAAAGGTTACTCTTCCAGTCCAAAATGCTGTGCTTAGACTAACTTTAAAACCATGGATGTGTGCTGTACAGTGCAGCACACATGCAAAGTGGGAACAATTCGAAGAAATAAAAGCATTTTTCCTTTTCAGTACCTGCTTCAAGGTGGCGTTAATTTTTGTTGCAAACCCCAGTCTGCTATTGTTAGTAGAGAGGGTTTTGTGCCAGAAACCATGGGTGCTTGCATGAGAATGCCCATGTACCAGCGTCGGATTGGTAACGCGGGCATTCGGGCAATGCCCGAGGGGCCGGTGTCCGAGTTCTGCTGTGGGCTGCTTTTTTTAGCAGTATGGGGGGCTATTTGGGCGCTGTTTCTATTGTAGGAATTAGCCAGCGGCCCAGTGGGAGTCTGAGTGGCCTTTCTAGAGGCAGATGGGCGCTCATTACCTCAGTTTAGCAGAGGTATCACTCCCTTTACCAGTGTAAACTAACACGTGCATTCCCCCCCTAAAGTTTTTTTTTATAAAATTACACCAACGCACTGATATGAGGAGTGTTTATGCAAATGTGGGCCGATTTTTTTTTTGCGTGCCCGGGCCGATTTTCATTCCCAATCCAACCCTGCCATGTACCACCCATGGAACGTCCCCTTGACCCAGAGTATTGCAAAAAAGGCGCTTTGCGGTGCTTTGCATTACTCTCAGGCAAATTTCCTGCAGAAAATACATGTTGCACTGGAAGTAAATCCAACAAAAGACATTTTGTGAAACCCAGTTTAAACTATTTGTAAATCTGGCCACTGGATCGTTTCTGTTTGGGGGGAATCTAACAAGAGGAGAGGATGGTTAATAAATGACAGGTAGACAGAGAGAGCATGGTGGGGGTCTCATTTCATTACTGAGCATGTTTTATCGCACTTTTAGGGTTACATCTTACCAGTGTTTGCAGACGAAGAAATGAGCATTACAACACATTCATCTTTCATTTTTTTTTACTACTTTATAATTAATATGCCCGGTCTTATAGTATTAATCTTTAGGCACACTTTCAGTATTTATCCATATACATTTATTTTTTGCTCATTTAATCTGTATCTATTGGCATGCATATCTTTCTAGGGGGTGAGAAAATTCACTGCAGTTAGTGTTGTTCCACTTTCATTGTTTGTGGAAATTTATCCTGCAGATTCTTTTTTTTTGTTGCAGATTTGTATTGCGAAACTCGACCCAAAGGTATTGGAGCGCTCTACATGAGCACCAGTTACGTTACACAAGGACACATTCATGTCTTTGGTAGGCACAGGGAGATTAAGTGATTCGCCCAGAATCACAGGATGTGGAGTTGACCCCGAGGCTCGAACCTTGGTTTCCCAGCTCCAAAGTTAGTAGTCTAGCCGTAAGACCACACCCTCCCCCTCTATATATGTTACACTGCACCTCCCAGGAACATTGCAAACATGGTTACTTATGCTAACAGGCCATGTCGGAAGGACTCTATTGCATAGCTATCAATTGCCAAGCAACAACTTGCAGCCCCACCTCAGAGGAGCTGGCACGGGCGCTTCCTCTTGCGCCCAACATTACCACTTCCATGACCAAGTGTACAGACGCCCCTGAAGGCTGGAAATGCACCCTTTCAGCTGGATGTATGATGGTACAACGCGTGGTATTACCACGCGTACCGTTACAACGCAGGTTTTACAACGCAAGTCGTTATAACGACTTGCGTTGGGGGGGGCGCTGGATAGTGAATAGTTTAATTTTCTATTCCAACTCCAGTCCCCGTGGATAGTAGGGAAGGTGTTGGATAGCAAATTAAACTATTCCCTATCCTAGAGCGCCCTCCAGCGAAAGTCGTTGTAACGACTTTCGTTGTAAAACCTGCGTGGTAATGGTACCACGTTGTAAAAGTTTCGTGGTAAAGGATGTTCTCCTTTTAGCTCGAGCTCTGCATAGGCAATTTTATCAGCCTGCAATTCTCCGGGGAAGGGAGTTGATGAGACATCAGTAAATGGAAAATGGTTGCTTTTTGCAGCACTCCCTTTGCAGCATAACATACTGGTGATTTAAAAAGAAATTATGCACGCAGAGGTGTCATTTTCGCTTTTCGGAGTTACAAAGTGTATGGAAAAACTCTGCAATCTTTACAACATTTTAGAAAAGTAGAAATTGGGAAGTGTTAGAAGTGTGGTCACAAAAGAGTCAGTCAAATGATGCGAACACTCCTGAGCGTCATTACTTGAGATATAGAGTAACGGTAAGAGCTGCCGACTTTGGTACTGGGTAACCAGGTTTGAGTCTCAGCGTCGGCTCAACATCCTGTAATTCTGGGCAAATCACTTAATCTCCCCGTGCCTACCAAAAAACATGAATGTGCCTTTGTGTAATGTAACTGGTGCTCATGAAAAGGGCTCCGATACCTTTGGGTCGAGTTCGCGGTATATAAAACAGCAAAATAAAAACAGTGTGGTATTTCTCGAGCATATACATGTGTATAAACGTTCATGTGAATGATCAAAGTACAAATAATAAAGAAAGCTTTGGGAATTATTTTCATTTTCACATTCCAAGTGTAAGAGGGAATACATTTTGTGAATAAATATCTTACAGGAAAAGGAATGGAGATATAAAAGCAGTCTCTGTTTCCCTGCTGTAACACACACATTATAGCTGCAATGGAAAACTAAGCCCATGTGGAGGTATGGAAACATTCACTATTCACTAAGAGCCATATGTACAAAGCATTTGTGCCATCACAAATGGCCCCATTCACAAAATGGGGCCATTTGCAATGGCAAAAATGCCTTTCCAAATGTACAAACTGCAATTCTCCAGAATCGCAGATTGGGTTCAGAAATCGCTATTTGGAAGGGGCGTGAGAGGCATCCCTTCCAAATAGTGATTTCCAGTGTTATATATGTATCAAGGTTTTGTGACCAAAGTGAGATCACAAAACCTTGATATTTTGCTACCAACTCAAAGTTGGTAGTAATGCATTTTCAAAGTAGAAAGGGGTCCCCATGGGACCCCCACGCCTTTGTGAATGTTGGAAAAATATTTTTTAAGAACAGGCAGGGGTCCCACAAACCGCTGCCTGCTGTTCAAAAATTAAAACAAAACATTACATTTTTTATTGTTGAAACACTTCCCGTTTTCCTTTGAGGAAAATGGGTGCATTTTAACAAAAAAAAATAAACGTTATTCGAAGGCAATCACAAATATGGTGGTCTGCTGACCTTAGCAGGCAACTAGCCCTATGATGGCAGGCATACATAATGGGTCACAAACTGCGACTTACCTCATTAATATTCATGACGTAGTTTGATTTATGGCCCACTAGGGATAACAAGTATGAAACAAAAGGTTTCATACATAAGAAATAGTGATTTCCAAATAGTGATTTGGATAAAATCGATAATTGGAAATCACTATTCCTACTCTTTGTACATCTGGCTGGAAATCCTTTAAAAATTCACATCTCCGGTTACACTGATTGGAATTTTGTTGTTTTGGTCTTGTATTTATTAAATTCTGCTCTGTTATTCTAAATAGGTGTGGGATCTTTTTGTGGTGTGTTTCCTTTTTATTACTGTTTGAAGTGTTACACAAACTTCTCTGTGCCAAGCTGTCCGAGGGTTGAGCACAGGTTAATTTAGGGTATGCTTGTCACTTTACCCTGAGAAGAACTGAGGTTGCTGCTTGAGAAGGGTTCCACTCCCTCAAGCAATAAGCCATTTTTTTTTTACTGGTGAGTGTATTACTGTTTATAACTACATTAACAAATTAATTTTAAATAATTGAAATCAAATGTAAAAAAAGAGTGGGCCATGGTCACAGTTTAGATATGTGTTTTATTAGAGTTGGTTCAAGGGTTCCTTGTTTTAAGTATCCATTTAGTGTGATTTTATTTAGTTTAATTCCATTTATTTAATTAAATAATTACCATTACTTTGTGCTTGGTACTGTATTAGTATTCAATGTTTGATGAGGGAACTATATTGTTTTTAAATGAACATGGATGTAATGTAATTTCATTACAATAAATAATATTTTAGTTATAATTATTTTTGTTAGCACTTACTTGCTTTGTAGTCAATTCAATTCAATTCAATTCAATAATCTTTATTTCGTTGCTTTTGCAACATAAAAGATATACAATAATACAATGATAAAAATACATTATACAAGGAACCAGTAATCAATACTACGCGTCATCACTTTGGAACAATCTATTATAGTTTAGGATTATCACGAAGTTAATAAATAGTTTAAAATACATTGTTGCAGAATTAAAAAAACATTAAATAAAGTTTATAACAGCCAAGGCATAGGATTTAAAATTAGCAAGACAAATAAAGCAAAAAAAAAAACTTAATCCGTGGTTTGATCAAATGCACATGGTATACTGTTTAAAATGGAAGAGACATTTTCAGTCTAATAAAATTTACAGCCAGAAGAAATCTACTAATTCCAAACACAATTACTTGGCTGGTATCCGTTTTTAAAATTCTACCAGCTTCCTTATGGGATCTAAAGCCAATAATGCGACATAAAGGCACTATCCATTTTTTCCTAGCTTTACTGTAACTGGGACAAAAAAACAATATGTGTAAAACGTCTTCCCTTATATTGTTAGAACATAAAGTGCAGTGGTCACTGTTTGTCTTCCCCCAGCTTTTCTCTATTGCCTTAGTTCTCAGTGTTCCGTATCTATATTTTAAGTACAGGATTTTGGCCAATGGCGGCTGAACCTCATCAAGAAATGGTTCAAAACAAGCCACGTTTTTAACCATTAAAATTTTTTCGGTTAAAGGGCCATGCATTCTAACATACGCAGAATCATGGCTCACATAAGACCAAAAGGACAATTTAACAATTTTCTTGGAGGCCATAATTAAGGACTCCGGCTCACTCCAAAAGTGGGTTAGACCTAGTTTAGATAACCAAACTCTTACGTGTTTGAACCAATAAATTTGGTTACCACTATCTAGGTCCAATACTTCTTTCAACCCATTTTTGTAGTCAGTCAGTTCAGGGGTTGTCCATAGTCTAACCCATAATAATAATGGTCTCAACATAGCATGATGATCGGTATGCTTGATGTTTAGATCTAAAAATAATGGTACCAATGGGGTATTAATGGGTACTTTTAGTAATCCCCTAATAAACTTGTTCTCCAGTGTTGTAGTCAGTTTCAGCACTCCGTCCATCATCTCCTTGTGTTTACTCATCTAAGTCACAGTGATCTCCATGTCTTCATAACTACCCTCTGTGCACACAGACTTGCCATTCACACAGCTAATTCATAACATATCACAACAACTGTCAGAGAGAACACAAAACCAAACCACTGTGTACAGCAATAAAACACTATACTAAGTCTCTCATGTATCCTGTAACCCCCTCAATCAAGAAATCAATCAACATTAAGTCACATAATTTCAACGATTCATTACCTAATTGACCTCTCAAAATCATGCAACACCACCTTCCCCCACTTCCCACCTTAAGACATCCACACTTGGCAAGCCTTCCTAACATTCACCACAGGCTATCTACCTGATACCCATCAATCTCTTATTTATATATATATATCCTATAGCAAAGCCATTATTTCCTCATCCATCATAAATCTATAATACTCTCAACATTCTTACCTTGTGTACATCATCAATTTCTCCTCCTAGACCTTCTTCATCTGGTGTGAAACTTGATAAACACTCCACCTTTTTGTGGAAAACCTGTATTGAACCCTGACGGCTTTGCTAACTATTGCCCTACCCTTCTTATCCCCTTACTAGACAAAATCAGTAGGACCTCAGCTTTACCGTAATATTCACCAACATAATATACTGCAGGTCTACCATTCAGGTTTCCACCCACAGTACTGAGACTGGGGTCCTAAAAGTCATTACAAATATACAGGAAAAAGAGGACACCACCAGGCTTCGAGAAACCTACTCATACACTTGCTATGACGGGTCAGATTTGATCAGGTCGAGCTATTGTTAGAGCCTACTTGCCCCATCTGGTGAGTTGGCACAGAACAGGTGTTCTATTCATTCAGAACGTGAAAGACCAATCACATTTCCTGTAAATCTGGTTTTATCTTGTCACATTTGCTGTGCATTTAAAGACAGAGATCAAATGTCAGCTTATGTCGTCTTACAAATAGCTGCTAATTTTTGTCCTGGAAATTGGTATTTACTTTTTTTTCCCTGCAGAAAAGTTCAAAGATTTTATAAAGTGAACTGTCTGACTGTTGCACTGGGCACCCCACATTTACATAGCTTGTAATTGAACTGTACAAATATTTCTAAATATATTTCATTAGTTGAAATAGCACTTTTTTGTAATTCAGAAGTGAGATGGAAACAAAGATTTTAATAGGATCAAAACAAATCTGAATACTTTAGTTTGTGATGTGCAAATGATAAATATTTGTTTTAAGTCGATTTCCACATATGATTGTTTGTACCTAAATAGTTTTATCAGTAAAACTGCATTTCAGTGGGAACGTTTGTGACCATTTCAATGGCAGGTGTCTGTAATGACAGTGAACTACCACATCATTCTTTAGTAAAATACTTATGACGACTTCGTGAAGTAAAATATTAGCCTAGGATCACACAATTTGAGACGAGTTGAAGGGTCAGGAACATTAGAGTTAGCTCGAGTAGATTATTCAGGTCACTTGACCTGCAGGCCTGATAACATTTTTCTGATTTTTCGAGTCTTGACCACCCTTCTAGTCCTTCTCAATCTTATGCAGTCTTTGACACTGTTGACACCAACTACTACTTGAAGTCTTTCCCATGTCTGTGGGTGTATTCCAATTCAAATGCTTGACATCCTTGGTCACAAATGGAAAATAGATGAGTTCAAATTCATCCTTCCAGTGAAATAAGAGGTCTCACAAGACTCACTTACTGCATAAGTATTCAGCCTCTACATTGACCTACTATGCACCTTACTTATCATGTCTCTCCCTCTACCAATATGCCAATGACATGAAACTGTACCTTAGGGTGGTGTCAACTGCAGCTGTCATATGACCATTGCCTAGATTCCATTCAATCCTGACTTTAATTCTCCTACCTAAAACACAACCCGCAAAACCAGACTTTTTTTTATTGTTAACACATAAAATAGTGCAAGCTGGCAACATGCAACTCAACAGTTTCACCCCCACTCTCTCCAACAATGCACAATCATTTTACTTTTGCATTGATCCCTGCCTGGCTTTCAAAGTTAATGTCAACAAAAAAATACAATCTGTCTAGTACCAGGTCGTCTTAAATCAAATTATTCTTCCAAGCTCCCGCTCTCCACAGCTCTGTCCAAGTACTTTGAGGGGAGTGAGTGCGAAATCAGGGTGGCCAACCAGGAGGGATTTGTGTCAACCTTGTAATAAAAATCTGTAAATGTAAAAATACCAAGTCATGTCCTTCATTTTAGGACTTTTGGTTTGTTAAAATATCCAATCATATGAAGTAGAGCAACACCAGCTCCTTTTAAAATAATATTGAGCCTATTATTTCAATTGAGTTAAATATAATACAGATCCATAGAGTTCTCATCTTTCACATTTATAGCCCAAAAAATAATATTTATTTTGACTGAATGTAGTACTTTATATACTAGTGGATATTATATTATTGACATTGGGGTGGCTATTGCTTATTAATCGAAATAAATACTCTTTTGTTGTATAAACGTTTGCCAAATTGAAACTTTGAGAATCCTTATCAAATGGGATTCAATTGAAATAAGTGTTTACTTTAAATTAAATAGGTTATCGGATTAGAGTGCTTCCCTTAATTAAATATTTCAACATGTAATTTTACAACCAGTAGGCATGGGTATGAGGAGAGAGCACCAACAGTTTAGTGCTGTCCAAATTGTTGCCTTATTTAACCCTTAGGTTGGAGCATATAATATTTGGGTACATTCTCATGAAGCCTTTAGAAGGGCAATTGTAACATGTTAACCCTGGCAAAATGTACATCAGAGTGAGATTGTATGGCAACAATCCATCTGCAGTTTACTGCAGATTTTTATCACTCCACTTTTCCCTAACCCTAGCCTCACTTATACTCTCTAAAATAAGGGCTGTCCCGATGTTCCTGTCTGATCATAGCGTACTTCCATGTCCCACCACTATAAAAGGAAACTATTTGCTTCCAAAATGGCTTATAGCAATAAATGATGTTGGCCAAGATTTTAATCTGATGGCTAGCTACTATATATGGACTGTGGTAATCAGGCACAGAACTGTGTACTGTTTGAATAGAAAAAAGAGCATGCTTTGCACCTTAAAAACTGTTTATTTTAAATAAAACTGTCAATCCCGATTACAATAATACTTTATAGGTTTTTTCAAAACTAGATTATTTTATAACACAATATAAATGTTTGCATTGCATTTTATAACTCGATTTTTTAGCTGTATTTCATAAAATTATTCACATGTTGATGCAATAAACATAAAGTATGCTCTGTTTTCTCTGCCATTTTAATAAACAAAACACAGGTGTGAATTCAACTACAGAAATGGCACACATGTCTAATTAAGTATGCAAGTGAAGTATAATTATAATGTGTTAAAAAAACAAGGCACTGTTTATTGGAAAACATGTTAGTATAGAATAGTCAGGTGTATTTATAGGTTTCTAAATGAGTTTATCCCACCCACAAATCAGAGTTTGAGGATACGTTTTACTTCCTGCGATGGACCTCAATTCAGTGGGGCTGCTATTTTGGATTTAACAAAAGCTTTGTGGGTTTATCAAGAAAATCTCTTAAAGTCAATCAGCATGATTGACAAAGTAGATGGAGGGTTTTTGCCTCTGCCTGGACATCATTTTACGAGTTTCTGAAATTCATAAACGTTCACTGATTTACACCTGGTACACTGCACCGGTGGTCATTTCCAGGTATACTTCTGGAAGGTCATGTGATATTTCCACCAGGATCCTATTCCCGCTGTATGGAGCTCTCCATATCAGAGACCTCCACACACAGGTAATAGGGTTCCCCTGCAAATGCACATTTGTATCTTTCATTTGATTCTTGGTCGCAGATATCCCTGCGTCGTCTGATATGTCGTTATGCACATTAGAACTAGGGGCCAGATGTAGGAGCCCAAA
The DNA here is from genome assembly GCF_964261635.1 of Lissotriton helveticus. Classification (NCBI taxonomy): domain Eukaryota; kingdom Metazoa; phylum Chordata; class Amphibia; order Caudata; family Salamandridae; genus Lissotriton; species Lissotriton helveticus. The sequence goes on along the minus strand of NC_136067.1, from coordinate 1,491,612,119 downwards.
TACCGGTCGGTAACGGCCGATTTCGGCCGTTACCGACCGGTATTTAGGATTTGGCATGTAGGGGGCATCTCATTTACAGAATCGGTAAATTTACCGATTCGGTAAATATACAGAATCGGTAAAATACCGAATCGGTAAATTTACCGATTCTGTAAATGAGATGTAGGTGGCACTTCACAGAGTGCCACAGGCCCTTAAGAGTCGGTATTTTACCACCCATTCCTATTGGGTGAAAAAATACCGAATACAGGTGTGCATGCACACCTGTGCAATGTGACACACAGACATGCCCTTAGGGCATGTATGTGTGCCACATGTTACACGTGCCTGTATTTGGGGTGCTAGAGGGTGTCAAAGTGACACCCCCTGCACCCTTGCAGGATTCGGTATTTACCAAATCGGTAAATACCGAATCGGTATTGCCCATTGATTCCTATGGGCTTCAAGGCCCATAGGAATCAATGGGCAATACCGAATCGGTATTTACCGATTCGGTAAATACCGATTTTTACAGAATCGGTAATTCAAAAAAAGAATTTACCTACATCTCCCTCCTTCTAATTTACCGATTCATAAATACCGAATCGGTAAAATTCGGTATTTATGAGTCGGTAAATTAAAGTTACCTACATCTAGCCCTAGAACTTTAAAACTGCTTAGAAATCGGACTTTTCTTATTGCTTAAACTTGGATATGGTCTATGAAGATTAATAGGATACACCTATCGTATGGGACTTACCACATTCTCAGAAGTAATTGTGAAGATCTCAAATCTGTATTACTATGCGGAATAATGTGAAATCAAAGCCCTTGAAATCATCTCAGAGTTACCCCTCTTAAGTCCTGAAGAAGCCTTTTGTTACATGAAAGACATGTTGGTTGTGGGAACAAAGGCAATTTGGAATCATCTCAAACATTACAAATGTTTATATATTTCAAAGTGTAAATCTGGAAAGACAAAAGATCGCCCTCAATTGTAGGAGTTTTGTCCTTGTATTTATTTCTATAGTGGAAATGCTCTTAATCTTGCCCTGGCTAGGAGGAAATATGATTACATTGAGGTTCCGTAAAAATTATTACGACGTTCTGGGCATTACCGACTATGGACGAGTTTGGTATCTACGAACCGTAAATGGCGAGTTCGGCAAGTGTGTGTATTTTCGCTACGCTACCTGCCAGGGTTCGTCTAATATTACGCGTTCTTCATCTGAACCCTCGGGTTCCATTTAAATACGGCATCCATTTTGTTTCTTGCCCTCATGTAGTCAGCGAGCAGGTAACTGTTCGCCCCCTGACCCTCTAGTTCCCAAAGCCTTGCGGAAGACGCATATTCCTTTCATGCGTCTTTATGGCCGGAGGAATGACACAGCGAAGGCAGATGGCCCAGCTTGAGGGTAATCTAGTTGTACCGGTCTATTGTGACAGCCTTGCAGGCGATGGATCCAACTCTTTGATCCTACGATCATGCTTCCGATATTACCCCCACTCTTTTCTCTACACGTGTCTGACTTCCTTACAGCTGCTCTTGTCTCTTCTTCTTTGTCATTTACAACTCTAAATAGGTGTGCCTAATGGTGGGAAGATGTACTTTTACAGTTGGGAACCGGCATTGCCATGGTAATTATGTTCCGGGATTCTGAACACATAAAAGCAACCTTTTTGAAGTTTACTGTGGGAACTGGATTGTAATCTTTTGTCCACATGTTATGCAATGGCAACATTATGTATAAAAGAGAGCGACCTACAAACACAATTTGAAGCAGACTCGCAGAACCTACATGTTCATGTACTTCTTATGACTCCTGTTTCCCTGCAGTAATAAAAGCTGATCTTTGACGCCGAAGGAAGTGTCCCGTGTCTCTGTAGTTTGTGCGCCGAAACAGGTATCCCATGAAGGTTATAGGTGTTGTTCCCTGGCACCGCTGGTACTGTTAAAAGTCCAGTCCTTCAGTTGGCGCCCAACGTGGGGCGACTTCAGCGGTACCGGTCCAAAGCCTGATGATCGTGAGGAACTTCGTGTGAAATCTCCGAGGGAAGGTGCACCCCCGCTTCATCGATCCTGTTGTCGAAATAAGTGGCCCGAAGTTTTTCCCTGCGAAGATTCCCGCCTCCTGACGGCTGCGACGGACCGATGCCCTGACTGTCGACCTGTCTTCGACGCTCGGCGCAGACCTTACGTACAAGCGAGACGATAGACGGGCCTTCCTGGTGACGCCATTGAAGTTCTGAGTTAAGTATTTGTGGGTCGCTCCCAGTCCTTAGTGGTTGTTCTAGCTTTTTGAAAGCTTTGTTATAGCCTTTAAGGCTTTGTTGTAATAGCTCACCGAGCTTTGTAATAGCCTCTTCAGGCTTTGTGGTTAGCTCTCCGAGCTTTGTGATAGCCTTAAGGCTTTGTGGTATTGCATGGTTCCATTGCATTTGTGGTTCTTAGTATTGGTTCTTAGTATTATTTGACAGTTGCAATTGCCAAAAACCGAGGGTTTTGACTTACACGAGGTTTTATTGCTTCGGTAATCCTTGAAGTTTGATACTAGGTTAGTGTGCACGATGCCTAGCCATAGTGGTTTGTTTCGTATTTTCAAATGTTGCGCAATGGATTCCCGGTTGGAGGACTCGTGTCCGATACCTCCAGTTGGAACTCCGATACATGATCTTTATAGTCGACATGGGGTGGGTCCTATAATATATAATGATTATTGGGTTCGCTATACAAAGAAAGACGGTGACCTTAGATGGCCACCACATGGAACTTTTGAACTTTCGATTTTAGATAATCTTGAGGCTAAATTATTTTTAAAGAAAGCTTGGCCAGCTATGTTTGATTCCTTTCGGATATGGCGTAAAGAGGCCAAGCAGAAAGAAATCAAACAACTTAAAAAGGATCAAAAGCAAGGGTTTGTTCCGATAATGCAAACTATACGAGAATGTAAACAGGACAAAGAAGAAAAGGAAATGGAAATCTCTACTAGATTGCATCACATGAAAATAGATAAATGTTACCCGGTTTTACCGAATAATTTAGAAAAGAAAGAAGAAGATTTGAAGGAGGATTCCTTGTTGTCATATTTGATGAAATCACCACCTCCTTATGTACAGGGTGCTACTGCTCCTGTAGCTGCTCCTGTTGTTCCTCCTGTTGTACCCCTTGTTGTTCCAGCGGCTGCGGGTCAGCCCGTTGTTAACCCTACGTTTGTTCCACCACCTGTCCTTATTCCTCCTGCCCCTATACCTGTACCTTCGCAGACTGTTGTTTCTGCTACTCCGACTACCTTGTCCGTTCCTACTATGCCTTCCTTCACCTCCAGTGTTGTTGCCCCTGTTTTTCTTTCCCCTTCTGTTCGTAAGCGTGTTCCTAACTCTGTTGCTACCCTTTATTCACCTCTTTCTGGTCCATTATTTTCGTCTAATTTATCTGAAACTCCTCAAAGACGGAGTCAGATCCCTAGTGGTAGGGAGAAAGAGACGTTAGTAACCATGGCACATAGGTGGATAAGACATCCTGCTAATTACACTCCACGTGTGGTCTTCGACACGTTTTCTCAGTTTAATGAGCCTACGCAGAGATTCGTATTTGAAGAGATGTGTAACTTTTTGAGGGAAGAATGGTATAATGATGATGTAGATAATGTACCGTCCGACATAATTGAACTTCAGAATCACTTTTTGAACGGTATGATTATAGGAGAAGATGTACGACGTGCCGTGGAACGCTTATTAGCGTTCAGACCCACAGCACATTCTCGGGTGTCATCAGATGATACCACTGAGAACTGGAAAGCGGTTCCTGGTCAGTATCCCATGAGAGAGGTTCCGCCACTTTGGGTGCCTGGTGACCCTGCTGCTAACCCTCCGGTTCTAGCCCATTTTCGAAGGGTATGGATACATCTTCCATGGAAACGATCGGAAGTTTTGCAAGTGAAGCAATCCTTACCCGATCCGCGTAAAAATCCGGCTGGTTATTATAAGGAGTTATCGCAACTGGTGGAAGCTTCTATTATGAACCTTGCCGATATCGACATGTTGTTTGGCAATGTTGTACCGCAACCAGTTTGGGCTAAAATTCGTCAAGCCGATCATGCAGTTGAATTAGGAGGTGATTGGGCTGCACTGATAACGGCTGATGGACTACAAGTTGGTGGGGCTAAGCCTGACCAGCTAATCTTAGATTTGCCTCAGAAAATAATTACGCTCATGAAAACTCTCATGCCAGCGATGAAGGTGAACTGGGATAAGTTATCAGCCTGTAAGCAAAAGAAAGACGAGAGTGTCTCGGATTTCTTTACAAGGTTTGAGGAAGCGTTTGTCGACCACAGCGGCCAGGACATGGGCGCTGAGGGAGGCCAGCGGTTATTCGTTGACAAATTCGTGTCGAATTTGTTGCCTGAGCTAAGCAACAAATTAAAGAATTCAGAGAGTGCGTGGGCAGTTTCAACACCTGCGCAAATACTAGCAACGGCCCAGTATTATGAGAATAGGGAAAAAGAAGAAAGTGATCGTGTAGAAAAGAAAACGAAGGAGCTCAAAACGAAGGTTTTGTTGCAGCAAGCATACCCTCCACGATCAAACCAAAATGATTCACAACAGCAGTATCGACCACGAGCACAGCCTGATAGGATGCAGCCGCGTTCTGACAATTTTGATTATAGATCTTCACTTGGGTATAATCAGTGTGCATATTGTAGGAAAGAGGGACACCTAAAATATGATTGTCTTGCCTTACGGGACCGTCTGAATGGTGTGTCGACACGTGGAAACCATGGTGGTGGTCCTCAACAGGCACCACGTGGTAGAGGTCGTGGTTCATCCCACAATCAGATTGATCGTCATCAAAATCAATCGGATGCGAATAATTATTTTGACCAGCGGAATGCAGGGTCAGTTCGATCTGCACAATATAATGTGGATAATTATTACGTAGAGCATGAGACTGTTGCAAATGACCATTACTAGGACAGCCAACGACAAAGAGAGGGAGTAGTGTCAGTTCCGGTCGATCAGAGTGGGCCTTACGTTGCAGTGGCTACATCGGGTGTAGTTGAGCCTTTTCTGTTAGACACTGGTGCGACGAAAAGTTCCATCATGCATTCGAAACTCCCTGGCGCACCTTTGTCTGGCTTAACGAACGTTTCTGTTGGATTCTCCGGCGCCCCTGTTAGTAACCCAGTCTCTAATCCTTTGCCTCTTATGATTGGACCTTGTGAGCTAACGGCTCCACTGATTCTATCTACAGGTTGTGGTGAGAATCTTTTGGGCCTGGATTTGTTGAAACGATTATATGCAACATTGTATTGTTCCCCCGAGGGAGTGGAGCTTACATTGGGATGGAGAGTGATCTCTCCCATGTATTTGTCGGTCGATAAATTCCCACCGGAATTGAGTTCCCTCCCTGCGTCCTTATGGGCCACAGGTCCCAATGATGTGGGCCTGTTAGACATTCCACCCTATGTGATTCAATTGAAACCAAATGCGCGATTACCACGTTTACCTCAATATCGTATTTCTCTTGAGGGCGAACGAGCACTGTTGGCAATCGTTCATGATCTCATTGGAAAAGGTGTTGTTGAAGAAACTCGTGGAAACGTGTGTAATAGCCCTGTATTGCCAATTCTGAAACGAACTGACCCAACTAAACCTCCTGTGTATCGCTTCGTTATAGATTTGAGAGAGGTAAATAAAATAGTGGTTCCACAATTTCCTGTGGTTCCTGACATTACGGCCTTACTAACAATGATTCCGGCATCTGCCTCCTGGTTCACAGTGATCGATCCAAAGAATGCTTTCTTTAGCATTCCGATTGCCGAGGAAAGCAGAGACCTATTCGGATTTTCATTAGGTGGTCGCAGTTTTAGGCTAAAACGCGCTCCACAGGGCTACTGTGAGAGTCCGTCAATCTACAGCCAAGCACTTAAAGGTCAACTTGATGCCTTTGTTTTACCGACGGGTGCAGCTTTGATTCAATACGTTGATGATCTTTTAGTGGCAGCTGATACAGAAGCTATTTGCAAAACGGTTACGGTATCGTTGTTGCACTATCTACATGACTTACACCACAAGGTATCGCCTTCAAAGCTACAGTATTGTTGTCAAGAAGTTACCTATCTAGGTCACTTATTGTCAAGAGAAGGGAGAAGGTTGACCCCAGAGAGAATTGCAGCGATTTCCCAAATGACTGTGCCAAAAACCCAGAGAGATGTTCGCGCCTTTTTAGGTATTACGTCCTATTGCAGACAATGGATTCCAAATTTTTCATTGTTGGCAAAACCATTGATAGCTCTTACGTGCAAAGATATTCCATCCCCATTGCCTTGGTCTGAAGAGTGTCAGAAAAGTTTTTCGGAATTGCGTGATGCGTTGTGTTCGGCTCCTGTGTTGGGTACTCCTGACTACAGTAAGCCGTTTACACTATACGTTCATGAGAGGGATGGTTGTGCGTTGAGTGTTCTGACACAACCTTTTGGCGGCAAACAACGCCCATGTGCCTATTTTTCTTCGACTTTAGACGCAGTAGCAAGAGCCTTGCCGAGTTGTTTAAGGTCTACAGCGGCAGCTGCGGCGTCCATTCGACAGTCCGCAGGTCTAGTCATGGATAATATGCTTACGGTAATGGTTCCGCATGCAGTTGACACTCTATTGAATCGAACGAAAACTCAACATCTGACGAGCGCAAGATTGTCTGGATATGAGTTGACGTTGCTGGCCAGTCATATACGGATAAAACGATGTAATGTGTTGAATCCAGCAACATTGCTGCCGATCGACACAGAATCAAGTGGTGAAGCAGTACATGACTGCTATCTCAGAACTGAGGAGGAAACTAAGGGTCGTATTGACCTAAAAGATACTCCATTGACAGATCCCGATGGTACTTTGTATGTGGATGGTTCCTGTTTTAAATTGCCGAACGGTGATGTGGCGACTGCGTATGCTGTAGTAACATTGAGAACGATTGTGGAAAGCGCAAGATTAAGTCAGAATTCGGCTCAGGCTGCCGAGTTAATCGCATTGACGAGAGCGTGTGTGTTGTCTAAAGATAAACGGGTGAATGTGTTTACAGATAGCCAGTATGCGTTTGGTGTGGCACATAGTTTTGGGCGACTGTGGAGAGAGAGAGGATTTCTTACGTCGCATGGCACGAAGATTCAACATGGTCAGCTTGTAAATGATCTTTTAGATGCACTCACATTGCCTAAACAAGTGGCCATAGTCAAATGTAGTGCACATCAGAAAGTAACAGATGATGTGGGTCGTGGTAATGCATTTGCGGATGAAACGGCTAAAGAGACGGCTAAAGATTTGACGAACAGAATGTATGTTACGAGCTCAGTGAGATGGCCAACAGAGACTGGTATGTGTGAAGACACATTTGAAAGTGTGAAAGGAATACAGAATGAAGCCACTGAGACGGAAAGGACTAAATGGAGAGAGAGCACGGGAAGATTGGATGAGAATGGATGTTGGGTTGATTTATCAGAGAAACAGAGATGGATGTTACCGGATGCGTATGTGCTCGCTGTTGTTACAATGGCTCATGGTATGGCGCACATCAACACGAAAGGCATATGCAAGTTTTTGTCTCATGTATGGAAGAATGATGGGATTACTAAATGTGCAGAGAGAGTGGTTAAGAATTGTATGGTGTGTTTGATGCACAATCCTGGTAAGGGCACCCCCACTCCACCTGGCCATTTTGCCCCTCCTACGTACCCTTTCGAAGTTATTCAGTTGGACTTTATCCACATGGAGAGATGTAATAATTTAAAGTTTGTTTTGGTTGTGGTGTGTGCATTCTCTAGGTGGATTGAGGCCTACCCCCTTAAGGATAATACGGCTTTATCCACGGCAAAAATTTTGCTCAAAGAGTATTTTCCCCGCTACGGAATGCCTCGGGTCGTATGGTCGGACAACGGAAGTGAGTTTGTTGGGAGTGTGATGAAGAGTGTGTGTCGCGGTTTAGGGATAGTACAAAAATTTCATAGTGCAAATCATCCACAATCAGCAGGCTTGGTGGAAGGATATAATGGCACTCTAAAACTGAAATTGGCTAAAATTCAGGCAACAACTGGTTTATCATGGCCCGACGCTTTGCCTCTGGCTCTCCTGTCGACCAGGGCAACTGTACACTCTCGAGTAGGGCTCAGCCCATATGAGATTGTGTTCGGCCGTCCTGCTAATGTATGGGGAGTCCCAAGACCTAAAGAATTTGATAGAATCGAATACCCTATGTTGATTGATTATCTCTATGATCTGACTGCTAAATTGAGTTTGATTCATCAACAGGTCTTTGAGTCTCTGCCGTCACAAACAGAGGGTCCTGGTCATCGGCTCCAACCAGGGGACTGGATCCTTGTCCGAAACTACGGACGAAAACGAAACCTTGAACCAAGATTTGTGGGCCCGTTTCAGGTACAGCTGGCTACGAGGACGGCGGTTCGACTACACGGACGCCGGAACTGGGTACACGCTACCCACACCAAAAGAGTCCCGCTTCCTTTGCCGTCGGACACCTGGATGAGAAGAGGTCTTTCTTCATCTGAGACCGACACTCCACAACGTTTCGTTCCATTTAGCGAAGCTCGGCTTGTATCTGACACCGTTGTTAATTCCCCTCAAACAATTTCCTCCACGTCAACCTTGGAAAATTTGACTGTTGAACAATCACCTGAACAATTGAACACTCCTTTGCCGTCCAATCCACTGTTGGAAGATCAGACTCACCCTGGAAGTAGCCGATATTTTCTTTGTCCACGAACAAGCCACAAATAAAAAGATTTTTTTGTTTCTAGGTTCTACATTGCTCTGAAAACAGTGGACATTATATATTGTGTATCTTTTTCTTTTTTCGTACAGCCAAGAACATTATTTAGCTAGAACCTACCATCCAGGTTGACCGTAAGGCCGTGCGGGTACTTCCTTCTGTTTAGCAGCTATCGACACAAGGTCGGTTTCTATTATCAATTTCTGGGAACTCCTGGGAATTGATAACCGCTACTCAGAACGAGGTGCGTCAAGAACGTCGCGGACGGTCGTTAGGGGATGGAATCATCATTGTCTGAGCTGTCGAAAAGAGAGGAAATTTTGGCGCAAAGATCTGCATTGCATAAAATATTTCATACGAAATGGTTTTCCTTACAGGTGGTCATACTATTCCTGACTATATCTATGTTGCTGGTGGGAGGAGTATATTATGGGTCCCAATTCTTATTGTCTTCTGCTACATCCACTCTCCCATCTCGTGATCTATACTTCGTTTCTACTGTCTCTCCACATTCCTTTTATCTACTGCCTCAACACGAACAAGTCAGACGTGCGGAATTCAGAAACAACTCTTTTATTCAACTCTTGCATCAGCATCAGTTGGTGGTAAACACTACCAACTGTTGGGTGTGTGGGTTAATGCCACATACCATGGATAAGGGTATTCCGTACTTAGTTCTGCCTTATAGTGCACAAGGGTCAGCTCGAGCATTACAAACTATGTTCCGTAGCGCACTAGATTCCTACCCCCATCGAGAACCACGTTCAGCAAACTCTGGTCCTGGCCCGTACCACAAGACTCTGGCGAGAGCTATTGCAGACTTAGATAGAGATATTTTTGACGCATCGCTCATCCCAGAGGAAGAGGTACGAGCATATAAGGAACTAAGTGAGGCTGAGTACAGCTTATCAGTGGGTGAGAGGCAGCTTAAAAGCTCGCCACCGATATGGATTGTACCTCACCTTGGTAATTTCTGCTTGAAAGGTCTTGGTCGAAATCCGAGAGCTCAGTTTGGGGAGAGTGCTTGTACCGAGACGTATGTCTTACCGACGCTCTCCTCCCCTGTCTTCCTGCCTGCCACGGGTACTTACTTTGTATGTTATGATCGAGCCTATACGTGGTTACCTCATGACTTCTCGGGTACCTGCTATATTGCAAATCTTTTGCCTCCGACTTTCACTGTGGCCTCTGATTATCACAGAAATAGAATTGTGAGAGGTGTGGTTAGCAAAGAAGATACTTCCGGACAAGAAGCGGGAGACTTCTTTAAGGGTTTCCTACCGTTCTGGGGACCGATGGTTAATAGCAGGAACTTGAGGCAGTTAACTCGTGTAGTAGAATCAACTGCCAACATAACTGCAAATGCCCTTGGTAATTTGACAGCCGAACTCCAGGCGGATAGACTAATGACGTTGCAGAACCGTATGGTTCTAGATATCGTTCTAGCAGATAGAGGTGGGGTTTGTAAAGTCATCCATTCGAGCTGCTGCGTATTCATACCTGATAACGCTCCAACGGTTTATCAAGCCATCTCTAAATTGCACAAAATTTCGGAGTCCATACACGTGGACGAAGGAAATTGGACGCTTCTGGGATGGTTTTGGGGTCTGATATCGACTTGGGGTTGGAAGATTCTGATGATCATAGGGGTTGTTGTAACATTTCTGTTCTCATGTTGTCTTTGTGTGCAATGTGGTCCTGCCTTATGTGGCCTTTGTGCTACGACGTGTATAAGGCAGCCCGTTGTCACCAAAGAGGCATTGAAGGATAGAATAATGTATCAACAACATCTGGATGATCTGATGAGTATCGAAATCGATTATGATTCCGACTAGTGCTTGCCTACATGAGGGCAAAAGGACCGTCTGAGGTTCCGTAAAAATTATTACGACGTTCTGGGCATTACCGACTATGGACGAGTTTGGTATCTACGAACCGTAAATGGCGAGTTCGGCAAGTGTGTGTATTTTCGCTACGCTACCTGCCAGGGTTCGTCTAATATTACGCGTTCTTCATCTGAACCCTCGGGTTCCATTTTAGATACGGCATCCATTTTGTTTCTTGCCCTCATGTAGTCAGCGAGCAGGTAACTGTTCGCCCCCTGACCCTCTAGTTCCCAAAGCCTTGCGGAAGACGCATATTCCTTTCATGCGTCTTTATGGCCGGAGGAATGACACAGCGAAGGCAGATGGCCCAGCTTGAGGGTAATCTAGTTGTACCGGTCTATTGTGACAGCCTTGCAGGCGATGGATCCAACTCTTTGATCCTACGATCATGCTTCCGATATTACCCCCACTCTTTTCTCTACACGTGTCTGACTTCCTTACAGCTGCTCTTGTCTCTTCTTCTTTGTCATTTACAACTCTAAATAGGTGTGCCTAATGGTGGGAAGATGTACTTTTACAGTTGGGAACCGGCATTGCCATGGTAATTATGTTCCGGGATTCTGAACACATAAAAGCAACCTTTTTGAAGTTTACTGTGGGAACTGGATTGTAATCTTTTGTCCACATGTTATGCAATGGCAACATTATGTATAAAAGAGAGCGACCTACAAACACAATTTGAAGCAGACTCGCAGAACCTACATGTTCATGTACTTCTTATGACTCCTGTTTCCCTGCAGTAATAAAAGCTGATCTTTGACGCCAAAGGAAGTGTCCCGTGTCTCTGTAGTTTGTGCGCCGAAACAGGTATCCCATGAAGGTTATAGGTGTTGTTCCCTGGCACCGCTGGTACTGTTAAAAGTCCAGTCCTTCAACATTTCCGTGTTGGGAAAGTGCCTGCAAATCACTGGCAAAATTTCAGTAAGCTAACAGGTTTGTAGGTGTTTGTCGACTTTAGCAGATGGACAACCCCAGGAATACCTGGAAACCCTTCTTTAACACAAGATGTGCCAATGTGGATATTCCACCGTGTTGGTGGGATTATAATGTGAGTTTACCCTAACAATTGTTTTCAGTGAGCACTTAAGTTGTGCTTACATGTACAAAATTGACCCCCAAATGCAAGTTCCCATGGTGGTTTCTCAAAGACTGGCCTACCTTTCATGATAACACTATTAGGCCGAGGCAAAATAAGCCCATATAATAGAAAACGGACGACCTACATAATCAGTGGTTGAAGGAGAGCGCAAAACACACCCCTATACTCCAGTCTAATGTTTCTTAAAGTGGCAAATTCTTCTTTTTGCTTTATGTCTTCTCATAATCATTTGTGAAGAATCTGCATGCATGAAAGTGTGCAAAAAGTTCAATTCTTAGAATAGAAATGTACTTTGTTTCATAAGGGATTTTGTTGAAAAAAATGAGGATGCATGTGTTGCAGTGTACACTAGACAAAAGAACAATTGGTGGACAGAATGCAGAACAATGTCATACATTCACCCCAGTAAAGAGATCTGGGCCTAAATACATGTTTGTTTTGCTCATGATGCCAATCCAGTTTGGACCCAGCCATATGAAAATCAGTCTTGAGCCTGCGCCCAATGGGAACAGTCCAGCCCAAACTGCCAGGCCAGGTCTTCTCTGGACTGGAAACAAGCATCCTAGGACCGGTTTCGGGCTTTCATCCCATATCAGCCAGGATAGCTTGACTCCAGTGGCATGGAGAGCAAGGGACTCACGTCTGGACATACCCGTCCCACTCGGGGTGACAAATGTAAAATTGATGGACAGAATGCAGAACAATGTCATACATGCACCCCTGTACAGAGATCTGGGCCTAAATCTATAGTTTTTTGCTCGCCTTGCCATTCCAGTTTGGACCCAGCCATATGCAAATCCGTCTTGACCCAGCGCAGAGCAGCGTTGTGATTGGTCAGAGTGCTGTGGTTCTACTCTCAGCCAGGGACAGGGGGCCTGGGCATGTTCTCCATGCAGGATGTAATGCAGCCTGTATGGTGAATAGGGAAAGTCGACATGACTGTTTTGGGCGGCCCAAGAGGGCTGAACAAACATTCTTTGCACACTTAGGAGGATTCTACCACTCCTCCCCTGCAGCCCTATCCTGCCTCGCCCCCTCACGCAAAGCTGCCGCAGCAGGAGGACATAATAAAATGATAACAACATTACGTTACTATCATTACATTTTTTCCTTTTTTAACTGCTACAAGGCAGTGGGGTGACGCTCCTCCGCCTTATAGGAGGAGCTGCCCCTAGCATGGAAAACTAAAGGTACAGAGCTACAACTTCCTTTGTGAATAGGGTTCAGTGGCTTTGATGGAAAAGATAAATGACCTTCCTCTTAGCATGTTTACAATTCCTTCATATGGATTGATGAGATTGGAATGCTTGATTTTACATCCAATGCCGAATTCATCAGATTTTGGGCTGGAATAAATGATTTTGTTTCATTTTCCTGAGGGACACAGTGCAGGCTGCCAGCCGACTTTTACTGAGTTCAGCAAAATAACATCACAGCAGCCTATCTATCACGCCCCCTCCATGCATCTCATGGAACTCCTAAAATAATATTTTAAGGCTGGTAATTTAAAAGCAATTTGTATGTAGGTTTATGCAGATGGCTGTGTAAAAGTGAGATGGATGGGCCCTCTAGGGCCTCATTTCTGTAATATGTATTGGAATAAATGCAAAGATATAAACAAAGGAAAATCAATGTTCCTTTAAGGATGCTTCTGGCAGACACAATCATTATAATATCTTATTTTCTCGTAATGAAGCTAGAACCTATAGTTTAGTAGCCCTTTAAAGCGGGCACCTTTTCAAATGAATCGATACTTAAACACCACTGTACAGGACTGGCCTGGGAACGCAAACCGGCCCAGGCAATTGATTTGGACTGGTCGCAGGAGGAGGGGTGCGGGTGGGGGGTGCACGTTGAAAACACTGCAGCTGCTTTGTTACGGAGGATTAAACCGGCCCGATAACAAAAACGCCCCTCCTCCCCCAGGTCCAAAATCGGACCCCACCCTTGCGGCTCACCGGGGAAGTGCCCGGTGCCCGCTATGGCCAGTCCGGCCCTGCTACTGTATGCAATAATCAGTCGCCTAGTTACAAAGGTATTTAGCAGTATGTAACTAAGCACTCCTGTAGTACTCTTTTACATACTCTTACATGCCTTTGTGGATTGCACTTAACATCTAAAATGGGAATCATATAGGAATGTTCATGGGATAGCCTGGATAAGTTAGTTCAAATAGAAAGGACTGGCCCATCTTTACATTTTTACTGGCAGGAGGGTGGATGTTTTGGGGTTGAGGCATGTAAGTGTGCCTAGAAGAGTAATCTGGTACTACTTTCCCATACTCATATATGTTTTTGTCAATCAGACCAAATTGTTTGTTGAGTCAAACCTGCACAATAGCGATATTACACGTTCTACAGAAATGTAAGGTACTGCAATTTCATATTGTAAAGTCTTTTTACAAACTCAAAACCTCTTGAATTATAAATTTATTTTTTAGCCATGAAAGGGAGTGAACCTATTTCACTGACCTATTAATATCACAAGGGAGGGGTACACTATTAAAAAAAAAATGCCGCCTCGAGGGTTCAATGTGTGGTTGCTCTGTTGTTGACAAGCTATGGTGTTTTACATGCTCACTTTTGTAAGTGTCCACCATGCAACTGCATCCAGCACTTGACAGCATGCAATCCAGTGTTCTGCAAGAGAGCTATATAAAAACGCTGAAAAAATGAAAACAATGTGAGGCTTCACTATTTGTCTCCTCCCATTACCCCCACACAAAATGTAAACACTGGTTTCGCCGACCCTTAATCTCCTGTTTCAAAAAAGTGGTGACTGCATATTTTATTCCCATTTTAAATTCCATTTTATCATTTACATCAGTTTATCTCGCATTGCCATTCTTTGCCATTTTGAGTTCTCAGGATGATTGCTTCTTACTTCCCTTGTCAGCATTACGCTCGTTTTGGGCCATATGTATCAATGTACCGTTTTGCGAATTCCAAATAGCGATTTTTAAGGAATCGCTATTTAGAATTCACAAAACGGTATGTATGTACAAAATCGCTTTTAAATAGCGATTCCTTACCATTCCTGATTTGCAATTAGCAAATTGCTAATCGCAAATTACCCATTCATTTCTATGGGCCAGGAGGCCCATAGGAATGAAGGGGCAATTTGCGATTAGCAATTTGCTAATCGCAAATTAGGAATTTTTTCAAGGGTGCAGGGGTGTCTCAAGAACACCCTACTGCACCCCTGAAAACGACATGTGGGGGCATATGGCGCACATACATGCCCTAAGGGCATGTATGAGCGTCATATGGCACCTTTGTCATTTAAATACATTGCTTATTTACAAGAATTCGCAACTTACCACCAACTTGAAGTTGGTGGTAATCTGCGAATCCTTATGGGCATTTTTGCAAAAATATTTCTTTGATACATTGCATTTAAGGAATCGCAGATTTTGCGATTCCTTAAGTGCAATCGCAAAATAAGGAATTGCAAAAATTGCGATTCCTTATTTTGCTGAGAAAATGTTTCATACATACCATTTAGCTAATTAGCATTCGCAAAGGCCGGAATTCGCAGAATTTCGGCCTTTGCGAATGCTATTTAGCTTGATACATATGGCCCTTTGTTTCCTAATTTCTTAACCACTTCCACGCTGATGACGGAACCGCTCCGTCATCAGCTGCGGTAGCACTGTGCTGATGTCGGAGCGGTTCCGTCATGGCCCGCTCGACGCGCCTGCGCGGCGCGTTCTATTGAGCGGGCGGGGCCATGACGGAACCGCTCCGTCATGAGCACTGCTCAACCGAGGCTGGTGACGGAGCGGTTCCGTCACCAGCATGGGCGTGCCGCGCGGCCCCCCGCCTCCTTAGCGCTGCGGTGGAATAGCCGCCGCAGCGAACGTGTTAATAGTTTAGCTTTAGCTGTCTGTTGGCAACACCTATTGTTTCCTACACATGTATTTCGAGCTGACTTTGTGGCAGGCCCTTGTTCATAATGGCATGGCTGTGTTGTCTATCTCTGTATTCTGCTCTTGATTCGAGGGTTTTTCTTCTATTTCACTCTCAAAATGCAAGGCGAGCTGTATCCTTCCGCCCTAGACTTTTTTTTTATTTTGTGTTGAGCTCTCCATGGAAATGCATCTGTTTCCATGCTTCCCCCTCCCAATTGTCTTTTTGCTCTCCGCCCTGTTCACTGTTTCTCTCTGCATACTGAATATTTTTGTATGAGAGCCCTGCAACTGCAAAGTGCGGTGGGGCTGCTTGCTTTATTTGCCCTCTTACCCTGATCCCTGATACTCCCTGCCACATATCCAGTCCTGCTCGCTGTGATACATTTAAAACAAGCATTTACAATGCAATAGGTCTCGCAATCATGTGAGTTTAAGCTATTGGTATTGCAAATGATAATGCCTTTATGTATGTTTTGTGTTTTCAAACCTATATCAAATGCATTCTTATTTATAACCAATAGGTCAAACTCTTGCAAATGTGAGACATATTGCATTGCAATAAAGGGCCTTTGTATTGTATGTTATATTGTACATATTAGAGGAAGAGCCTGACGTGTGATGCTTTACAAGTAGCAATAAAATGTGCAAGTGTTGTACATCACATGGACACAAGTGTTTTGTAATATAAATAAACAGAAAAAGAAAGGCTCTTGTGTGTGCATGTAAAAACAAAACATACCGGAGAATGAAGTGCAGCTTCTGAGTGACAAAAACCTTCTGGCGCGGAAAAAGCTCAGCAGTGTCCGGTGAAATGCCGGCACCGTACACAACGGGTCACTACTCATGACAGTGATTAAACATAGATTTGAAGGAAGCAAAATGGTGACTGGATCGAGAAAAAGGGAGGGGGTGCAGATGGCTGTGTAGAGGAAGGAGAGGCGGAAAGGAGGAGAGATGAGAGAGTGGGGGATTAAGTGCCGGGTTTGATTAATCACTGCAGATTTATCAATATTGGGAGGCTGATGAACCGAGCGGACTGGCATATATATGAGCCTGTGCGCGCTGCTCTCCCCTCACCCCCCTCTCACTTTTTCGCATTTTATCCTTTGCTCATAAGTGTATTTCCATGTTGTACTAGGGTGCCTGGCGACGGGGCACTGGCCGACCAAGGCTTCTTCCCGCCCCTATTTCTGTTACCTGGTGTTGTGTGCTCGTCTTGGGTGGGTGATGGTAAACATACAGAGACCAGAAGGCAGCCATAAATTAAGAGGTGATGTATTGGGAAAGGTGGCTGTTATTGTGTGAGTCCCAGCTTTTTGTGCGGGAAGTAGAGAGGTTGCAGCAAGCGAGCCGACTAGTGTATGCTGCTTGTCGTGGCTGAGGCTATGTAGGTGCCTAGGGAACGTGAGCAGCATCACCTAAACAAACAGGAAAAGATAGGCTTGTGTGTGCATAAAAAAAAAAACATACCGGAGAACGAAGCGCCGCGACCAGCTTCTGAGTGACAAAAAGCTTCTGGCGGGGGAAAAGTTCATCAGTGTCCAGTGAGATGCCGGCACCGCACATGACGGGTCACTACTCATTACAGCTTTAAACATACAATTTCAAGCGCATACCGCTGCAGCCGCCATTGTCCCGACCATCTCTCCTTCAGGAAACAACTCAAGACCTGGCTGTTCGAGCAGTAGCGACTCCCCCCCCCCCCCAGCGCCTTGAGACCCTAGCGGGTGAGTAGCGCGCTTTACAAATTAGATTGATTGATTGATAAGATAGGCGCATGTGTGTGCATAAAAAACATACCGGAGAACGAAGTGCCGCGACGAGCTTCTGAGTGACAAAAAGCTTCTGACGGGGGAAAAGTTCAGCAGTGTCCGGTGAGATGCCGGCACCGCACACGACGGGTCACTACTCATTACAGCTTTAAACATACAATTTCAAGCGCATACCATTGCAGCCACCATTGTCCCGATTAGTGTCTCTATAAAATAGTGCTCACCCACCAGATAAAGCCCACCATTTAAACCCCGCAAGTACATGATCCAGTCCAGATGGGAAAGCTGAAAAGGAGACAGGGCAGTAACAAAGAATCCTAATTTCAAATAGGGAGCGAGCATTTACCATAAGCGATGACGCCCGCCAATACAAAGGATGGGCGGGGCTTCCACTCCACTTCTAAAATCAAGAGGACTTGCAAAGTGGGCAGCGCATGCGCGCTGCAACACTAGGCGAGACCTAAAGATGCAATTATCATTTTTGATGGAGGGCTGGCAGTTGAAAATGCACATCGGTGGCCTTAATGGACAGGGTTTTTAATAAAAAAGGCTTAAAAAATTGTCGGATGAACGAGAAACGGAGCGAGTTGCACGAGGACCGCAGAACATATACCTGTTCGGAATAACCGGGAGAAAAGTGAGAATTTAAACCCGTGAAATATCCTGAAGCCTTAACCTCGAATTATCTATTGGGCTATTATAAGCTAAATACTATGAGATTGAAGTAGATGGGTAATATTACTCCACGCTGGCAAAATCATCAAAAAGATTCATTGTAAATATAAGCACTCGCCGGGAGAAAAGGATAAGATCTCTCGAAAGATTTTAATTAAGGTGCATACAATCCATTCGTGGAATATCGTCCCGAATTTGACGTAATTTGCACGCTATTTTCAGATATCCTCTCACAACAAAGAGAAGGAATTGAATATACTCAGAAAAGTGACCCCATAAGAATCACTGTCCTGAAGAAGGTGGTCCCATATCAATTGGCACTTAACACCGAAACGCGTCAACGCATTTTTTGTATAAAGAATCCATTTAAAGCCTAGGAAGCCTCAGATACACGGGAATTCTGGTACTGGGGGCTCCATACAAAGTATACAGGGCTATTGGATATGAGCAATATTTAGTGAGAGCTTTAGAATTGCTTAACGAAGGGGGTATTTTGAATTAATTGTGATTTTGCATGTTATATTTTTATGTTGAAAATGCTTATGTACTAATGTTCTTAATGATGAAATGTAAAGTACAAATTGTACTTATGACATGTACTGGATTTTATTCTCGGTTATTGATGTAAATGTGTTCGAAATATTTACGGAATTTTAAAAAAGTGTGAGAAAAGATAAGATCTTTTTAATAAAATACATTGTAAACGATACATTTTAGTTGGCAAATATATTGGGGACAATATTTTGGCTTTTCAATACGGTGGTATGAAAGATTGAAAGAATGATATGAAAGACTGAAAAAATGATGTAAAGAAGGATCTGTTGTGGCTTCCAGGGATTTCACTTTTTGGCTTTATTTGTCTTGAGCACCCTGTTCCCTGGAGCTAGTGGGGTCGTCTCTCTTTCCTTGACTTAAAAAAATTGTCAGCCATAAAAACACTTATGCGTTCACGTGCCGGTGGCAAAAAGCATTGACAAAGTCAAGGTCTTGGCTTTTTCAAACAACAACATATTAGCTTTGCCAATGCATTTTGCTTCTCACCATTGTCTTCTGCCTTTGTTTTGCTTATTGTAAGAATGAAAGCCATTGACCACCAGAGAGCTGTTCAGTCCCAGTCCCTGCATTGTTTCATTTGTTTAATAATTCTCAGCATTTCTTTACTATTTGACATTGTTGGGGGCCTCTAATCCGAAGTGAATCCTCAAACTGCAGTTCTGGTACACTACCGGAAACCCAACCCATTAAATGTTTTCCAGTGCTTAATTTGTAAAACAAATAAGTGCCAGGGACCTCGTCAGGAGGCCACTACAGCTTGTGACACCTATTGCCCTTGCCAGCGCTGCCAATGTCAGCACCAACACAACTACTAAACATCGCACTCCTACAAGTGTGAGAATTCTTACTATTCCAGGCCCCCAACGCTATAAGACTGGCTTGGGCGGCAGGTATTACTCATTTTTCTGTATATTGAACGAATAAGTAACTGATGTTGTCCTCATCTCTAAATTTGATATACAGCGGCACCACATGGCAGACTTTCATAAGTCTGGGTGGTGACAATTAAGTGCCAGTGCCGAGCACCGGAAACCACCGGCTCAAATTTAGCACAATTTTTGTCCAGGTACTGTCTTGAGGCAGCAGTGATGGCCATTTATGATGCACTGGGTTCATCCAGAGGTGAAGACTATTTGCCTACTTTTCTAAATTAAGTCCTGTTACCTTGAGCAAATGGGGCCTATCATTGTATTTTCTAACGAAGTAAGAGGATTTTCTTGATTTCAAATGTTAACTGCCACCTTCGGTTACCTTTGCAGGTCACAAACCTTGCATTTCTTGAATGCATTTCTTGAGTGTGCAAGATGGAAGATGGCTGCTGTTCAAAGAGGACAAAAGAGCAGCCAATCACCCAACTCTTCATTCTCTTTGTTTCCTTGGCATCTGTTCCTGTCTGAGTGCAATAAACAAAGTTAGCTTCCAGATCAGGCCCATGGAGATTGTGCAAGGCTATTGGCATATAGGAAGTGGAAAGCTGCATAGGAACAGGACAAAGGATTTCTTTCCCCAAAAAGTGGGAAGCTTCGTCCCAGCCGGATTTCTTTGATTTTTTTTACTTGTGCGATGCACTGGTACTGCTTGGCAACTGACTGTGGCCAGTTTCCAAAGGGCTAAACATATATGCTGGAGCTCCAGCTCGAGGAAGAACATCAGTTTTAATTGAGAACTCCTTCTGCCCTACTGCGGTGCTTCCAACATGTGGATCTGGACCCGGACGGGACCAGAGGCCAGGACCAGTGCCCATTCTAACATCAAAAAGACCATATATTCGGCAACTGAACTGCATTCATCTAACATCACCGCAGGTAGGATGTGCTGTCACACCATAAATCCATGTAACAGGGTCCTGAAATGAGATAATGCAAAGTGACACTGGTCAAGTCTAAACCTACCTTTACTGAAAACAATACAAAGAGAAAGGTTACATACAGCCAATAGTCTGGATGGCGGCAAGTATTTGAAACCAAATGGGGAGAAAACTGAGGTGATGAGGGCAAGAAACAACCCCTCCGGGTGGATGAAATTTTATTGGCTGGATTCTGTTGGCAGTCAAACCACCTCTTAGTCCAAAGTCAAAAATCTGGGCTTTTGGCTTGACAACAAGCTTTCAAAAGCAACTCAAGCCAAAAAGGTGGCAGAAACTTGCTTCGGCATGCTTAGGACCTTGAGACAGCTGCTTAGATGGCTATCTGAGCCTTGAAGCAGGATAGTAGTATAAGATCTATCACTTCAAGACCCAATTATGGGAAATCGTTGTACCTTGGTCATAAAAAGACTCCAGGTCATTCAGAACGCTGCAGCATGCTTACTGTTACAAATTCCTAAATGCCACTCTGCAACTGCCGCCCTAGCCAGCCTGTAATGGTTGCCCGTGTTTAAAAGGATTCTCTTTAAGGCACTGTCCATTGCCCACAGAGCAAAATAAGGTCTCAAACTGATTCAAAGAATACTCACTCCTTGCAACCCCACCAGAACGCTGCGGTCCACATCCAGCATCTGTTTATAGTCCCTAGGATCAATAAAGCTAGTAGTGGAGGACGTTACTTCGCTTTCTTGATTCCCAAGCTCTGGAACACTCTCTCACAGGAAAGAAGGCAAATTAAGTCAGGACCAGTATTTAGAAAATGGCTAGAAACAGCGCTTTTCTAGCCTTTTGCGATCAATACTGATACTATACCTTTAGCTGTTCTGAGCAACAGGGACACAACAAGCTCTCTGCAACTCCCTAACTGACCTCCTGCAACAGGACCTGCCTAGACCTGCAACTGGACATGCCTGAGCCCTGCTAGCCTTTGCTGGAGTTCGTTCATGATCCCCAAGAGGTGCCGCCCAGGTCCTGGACGCTTGGTGTGGGATCAGTTGAGCTCATCCTTGAAGAAAAGAGAAATATTGCAGTTTTGGGCTCTTTGCAACGGCTAACAGGCCCATTCACACCAAGATCTTGCGGCCCATGCCAACCACCAATGTGAAGCCCTGGTGAATCCAACTCTTCACGCTACAGCAACCGCCAGCGACGACCAGCAACATGAATCTCCCAGCAAAAACTATTTGCGATGTCAGACAGGATCATTGCTATCATTTTATTTTATTTTTGCTGGAGACTCAACCACGTGTACATTTATGAAACCCTTAAAACAGAGTTGTGGCTCTTATTTTTTGTACTGTTCACAGGCCCACATAAGGTCTGTGAATTATTGACAGGTCACTGTCATTTATCTAAAATATAGTTTCTAAACACTTTTATGTCTATAACTCCAAATATCTCTTTTTTTTCCTTAAATCAGATGTGAGTGTATTTCTAAAGGTGTAGTTGTTATAAGTGTGGATGACTAGAACCTTTGTTTCTTGGACTTTTGCTACTTTTGTACAAATGGCATTAATTCCCAATGTCAAGTTTAACCTCCAGATAAGGTAGAAAACGTGTTTCCCATGAATTTGTTCAGTGGTATTCTGGCAGGGAAATGCAAGCTATAGCTTCAGTTGACTTGGCAGTAGGAGGTGCATCTGACAGAGTCTAATAATTTCCTAGGCCATTTTGACATAATAAGGGTTGGAAAACACTTACCTCCTTGACCATGTAGTCATCCAAACATCCTTCTGGCAGGTACTTTCTAGGAAACCCCTACTATTAGCAATCAATCAATATAGACCTACTAAGAAACAAAAACTACACCATGAACATCAAACAACGCATTGAATCGACCAAGCCCAAGTCCACATTGTCACTCTGGTCTTCACAAATATGTGGGCTACTCATGCGTTCAACTTACCAACATTGATGAAACTCATCAACATACAGTATTGCTGATAAATAGACTTGCACTTGAAATCTCCCATGCAAGAACTCCTCATCCTGGCATTCCCAAATGACTCCAAAGCTGATTCCAACTCTCTATTGCACTTAGTCAACCTCATCCCAAAAGCCAATATCAACATTCTCCCATCGTTAAAGTGTGCTATGTAAAACCAAAGTTCCCTGCATCATTGTGTATCCAAGAATTCACTGACAGCAACTAAGCTATAAGCAAGAACGCAGATGTGAAGCCTTGGCTCTAGCAACTACAGTATGGGCTACCATGGGAAAAAACGATCCACATGAGTAGGAAAGAGAGAGAAAGAAAGAAAGACTAGATGTTCATAATTAAAAAAGGTGCTTGGAAGAGTGGGAGAGAAAAATAAGCCAAAGCTGGTATTAGGGCAGACATGGGGATGAGAAAGGTGGATTGAGACATGACTGAAGGAGTGAGGGGAGTGAGAGATGGGCGAAACAGGTGAGAATGAGATCCCCCTGAGAATGAAAATAGGAATAAAAGGGAAATGGGAAGTTGTAAAGCAGGAGTGGAATGGAGCATTTAAAGACAGTAGTGAGGTAGAAGAAGGAGTTTGGGGTGATAGTAGGGAAACTAATAGGGTGAGAAAGAGAGTAAAGTAGGGATTTAGATGAGGAACAAACATAGAAAAGAGAAAGTAATATTCGTATAATATATGGCGATGGGAATGTCATGAATACTGTCCTCACACGTGACGTTACGCACTATATAGCCCACGTAAGAGACACACTGGGCTGCATGTAAGACACGTTTTGGCAGTCTCAAACAGAGATTCTGGCCATTTGCGAATGCTCAAGTGCCTTTTGGCATGTACTAACCCTATTTTGTGAGTCTGGAACCTATTACTGACTCTCAAAATAGGGTTTGTGTGTCAATATTAGGAAGGGGTGTGTCAAGGGCGTCCCTTCCTAATAGCGAATGTTTTTGCGACCGGAATGCGGTTGCAAAACGCTTGCAGTTTACTGCCTACTTCAAGTAGGTGGTAAAACCAGTCGCAGACCGGAAGGGGTCCCCATGAGACTCCTTCCCCTTTGTGAATAGTAGCGAAAACTGTCCCACGGACCACTGCGTACTCTTAAAAATGAAACTGAAAGTTTCATTTTTCTTTTTGAAATGCATCCCATTTTAAAACGGGCTGCTTTAAAAAAAAGAGAAAGTTGCTTAATTTAAAAGCAAACACAGGCATGGTGGCCTGCTGTCCTCAGCAGGCAACCATCCCTGTGTTTTTTAGCAATTCCCAATGCATCGCAAATTGCGACATACCGCAAGAATATTGATGAGGTAGGTCAACTGTGACCCCATTAGGAATCGCTAACTGTCATTACATCGCACTGCTCTTACAACGCAGCTTTTACAATGCAGCTGCCTTTACATTGCATGCCATTACAACGTATGCATTACAATGAATGTCACTACAACACATTGCATTACAATGCATACCATTACGCACATGGCATTACAACGCATTTTATGTTAAGTAATGGTGTTTTTTTGTTTTAGGATGGGTATGGGTTTCGGGGTAGATAGAAATAGTAATTTTTACCCCTACGCCGTACAACATTTCCCCTTCTGTTGCACTCACTGGAGTTGGAATAGTCATTTTTACCCCTACACTATCGAACACTTACCCTACTGTTGCACTCACTAAAGTGGGGATAGTAATTTTTACTCCTACACTATCCGACGCTTACCCTACTGTTACCCTAAAAGTATTTTGCCTTGTAATGGTATACATTGTAACGGAAGGCGTTGTAATGGTAGTTTTTAAAAATGTTTTGTAATGGCATGCGTTGTAAAATCATGCGATGTAATGGTAGTTGCGATGTAAAAACTGCGTTGTAAAAGCATGCGTTGTAAATGTTTGTGTTGTAACGTCATATATTTGCCTGAGACACATTGGTACATCACATTTTGTGACTTCCTAATTATGAGTGTCAATTAGGAACTGGCAAAATCTTGCGGTTGTACCTGTGGCCCACTCTTCAGTTGTTAGTGTTCTCCTAGAGAAATGTGCTTCCTATACGCAAATGCACTTCGGTGCCACCTCTGGGGTATGAAATGCTATATAAAGGCAATTACAATGCAGTACATTAAAACAATACAGCACACAAGTTACTAATATGAAGGGTAGTGCTAAATAGAACCTCAGTGCAAATTAGCACAGACCGAATAATGCCACTGCCCCTGGACTATTCTTGTTTGTCATAGCCCCATTGGTAATGCTCTTTCCTCAGTATAGTTACAGGCACCTTTAGAAAATCTGGGTATGATATAAGACCAATTCATATTTTTAAGGCTGGTATTGTAGCAGGAACCCTCAACTTGTGACCAACATCCGACTGTAGGAAGTTCTTGCTAGCAGGACAGAACATAGGATCCGGGCATGGTTTTCCCGTAGACTGACTCACCACCTGTTTCAATCAGAAAACTAATCATCCCCTATGATTGCTATGCCTGGGGTGAATAATAAAGGGAATTGTACCTGTAGAGACATTAATTATGGATGTGTTCATTTGTAAAATGTGCAAATGTCCAAAGCATGCAAGGAATGACAAGCACACAACACCACAATAAATGCATTTTAAGCCATGAAAACCGTGTGGTGCAGTAGTTCTAGGGCCCGAGTTTTTTTTTTTAGGTTTTTGGGGGCTCACAGTACTCAATTTATGGCCGTCTTTTTCTGTCTGTCTAGTGGACGGAGGGAAGGGGGCATTAGTCACGTCTGAACCAGGGCAAAACGCCACCCTTGCCGCACCGCTGACATGATACGGAATAAAACTTCAATTCGGGGCACCCAGTTCTACTCATCACATAGAACTTAACAAGCACAGGCAAAAGCAGCAAAGACACCCGTGGCTGCTTCCAAAAAACACAACACAATGTCGACAGTAGCGTGGAACACACTCCATTGTACACTAGGAAATGTCCCATGCATTTCCCGTTACGTAGATTAATGCATACATTTCATGACGTCACTAGCATGCACGAGAAGGAACTGTAGGTCACAGCAGTCACACTGCACAATGGCAATGTATGCGCGTTGGACATTCATGTCTTTAATATATTTTGTAGAGTGCCAACATGTTAGCTGAGGCAGCAGCATCATGCTAAATGATGAGACCCCCCCCCCCCTTCATCCAAACTTTGGGACGGGCCCTTATAATGCCATGTAGGCTACGGAGACCTGCGAGGGACATGTTATATCTCTGGTCTTGCAGCAACATCAGAGCACTCTGCTTGTCTTACCAGGATACATTGAATAAATGTGCCCACACTGTGATTTATTGTTTTAGGTAGGCTGTGAATGGGTAATGTGGTGGTAGTCTTGATGGGACCCCTTCAGCTCCATATTGGATGAGGGAAAGTACTCAAATACTGGAAAGGTTAGTTGGTGGTGACTCTGGTGGTGGTATGATGTGGCCATCGTGGTGTGTACAGTTTCTGCACTGTTTATCAGCAGTAGCTGAAATCTGGCCATTCAGCAGGAGACAGGGAAAACATCCTTTACAACGCAACTTTTACCACGCAGTGCCTTTACGACGCAACTTTTACAACGCAAACCATTACAACGCATTGCGCTGGGGGGCACTCTAGGATAGGGAATCAGTTTAATTTACTGTCCAACACCTTCCCTAGTGTCCACGGGGACTGGAGTTGGAATAGTAAATTAAACTATTCACTATCCAGCACCCCAAAGCGCTATGCGTTGTAAAGGTTTGCGTTGTAAAAACCGCATTGTAAAGGCATGCGATGTAAAAGCATGCGTTGTCAGCCCTGATCTTGCTTAGCATGGCCATTCAGCCTCAACCACAGGCATCACTCCAGAGCTTTTCAGCATTTTCCTGATGATCTGGTAGTTAGGTTGTACTTTGTAGAGCAAGTTTAAGTTTATTCAAGGTCACCGACCATGTGCACCAATCAGGCAGCTATCAGGGCTTTGCAATGTAAACTTATATCACTCTATACTCTCTGCATTAGCAAAGCTGAAGTTGTTGTAGAACGGGGCTGATCTATTTCATAATTCTGCTCGTTTTCTTTTGTGGGTAGTATGGAATAATTTGCATGTAATCCTGAATTCCAACATCAGATAAAGGAGTTCTAAAAAGGCAGATTTGATGTAATCATATAGTCTGAAGTCGTTTTTACAGTTGCTGTTTCCTCCTGTGATATTTTGGAGGGGCCGATGTAGGTTGCATTGCAGGTATTAAGCTAAGCCATGACCAGGGATCTTAAATGCTTTCATGATGTTTCATTTGTGAGAGGAGGGGCCTTAAGTTGTATTGGCACTTAGAAATGTAACTGCTTGACAGCCATTTATTTCAGAGGGGATAAGGTCCATGTAAGATATTGCACCTGGAATCATTTTGCTGTTAGTGAGGACAGGCCCCAGAGATTTATACCATAAATATGGATGGGGCTCTCTTAATCTATGCTGCATCCAGTTATAGGTGCCTTATTGCCTATTTGTGAGTGGATGTTGTCCAGGCATTTGATGTCCTGTGCCCAGCTTTTTGTTTGATTTTTCTACCAGAAGTGGGTTTGAGTGTCGCCTTCATTCATTTTGAGTTACAGGTGGTGTTATGGTTTACGTGAGCGAGAGGACATACACATATTTGGAGAAAAAAATAAGTTGACAGAAATGAGCCCTGAGGAAGCCACATGAAACCTGTGCCTCGAAGAGTAAACTAAAATATTTTGATTATTGTAATGATCTCAAAGATTCAGTTGACATTAATCCACCATAGATTGCCCTGGGTTGGGCGTAGCTCAGTGCAGAGGTGGTCAGAGGGCTTGTCTCTGATAAGCTGGTGTTATTGATGGGCAGTGGTTGGGCTGGGCTGGGCTGAAGTTTATAGTGAACATGGCTCATAGAAGTGCTCCAGATATGGATGGGTTACAGACTATGGAAAGAGCTGGGATGAGTACGGGCTGGACTGAAGGCTGGGCCTGGCCGCACACACAAAACCAAATCTCTCACAGGCACTGAACCTATTTTTGAACTACCTAACAGTCTCCTGGACTGATTCTGTGTTCATCAACATTGCCATCCTGAACAAACTCAACGTCAAGGTTGCCCACGCATTATGTAGGCCAGATGTGTACTACACAAGACACCAAAAATAGCAGCAAAACCCGTCCTCAACCCTCACAAAAATACTCATGATGAGACCTGCTCGCCACTGTGGAAATGACAGTGGCCACCACTAATCAATGGTTACCTTTGACCCAGAGGGCCTGGAAAAAAACAGTCCCCCCGTGGTTATTGGGCTGGTGCAGTTTGCGCAGGACTCAGGTGTCTCACATGCAGTGGTGGCTGGCATAGGGCGTGCTGCGGGGCGGCGAGGCAGAGGATGGGCAGGGTGGGGTGTTGTAAACTCGATTATCCGCCGGAACGGAGGATAGTAATCATAACTATCCTCCGTTCTGTCGTATGTCCGAGTTTACTACCCCCCACCCTGCCCCTCCCCAGTCCCGCTGCCCCGCAGCACGCCCTATGCGAACAGCCACTGCCATGCCACCATTAAGAAAGAAAACAGGCTACTCCCAATAGTACAGATCTATTGTTGGTGTGTGCAGGTCTATGCACTCAGGGGAGAATCTGTTCCATTATATCTTATGAAACATATTCAGTGATATTCTCCCAATGCACACAACCTGCTTGCTTTCCAATCTTGTATCACAAATAGTTGCTTCCGCCTGTTCAGTTAAATCTTTGAATGCCTTCCAAATACTTTCAGACATGCACAATACCTACACCACACTGCACTTTAAAAGTAACACATACATTAAACAAGCTGACAAAACATATTTTCTTCTTTTTACCATGCTTACTTATGTTATCATCTTTAAACGCGTGCATATTTGTCAATAATCAAAACGTAAAAATCCAAAATGGTTTATTTTCCCTCTTTCACATACTAATCCGTCAACTCTCTTCCGCAGAAACTAGATTTGGTATTTTTTTATGATACGTAAAGTTGGGGGTAAACTGACCGGTCTAAATGTTCATCAATTAAAGTACAAAAAAGGTTGTTCTATACACTCATGTTAATTAGTCTTTTCATTAGTGTTCTACAGTACCCCTGTGTATATTGTCAATATGTGTACAAATCAAACTGTAATTTCTCTGGCAAGGATTTGTACAATGAAGAGAGTCATCATGCCTCTTAGAAGATAAAGTCAGACCACTAGAGTGTGCTTTGAAAATTTCTGTGATCCCAGCCTCTGCTAAGGCTGTATGGGTCATATGTATCATACTTCCGTTTAGCGAATTCCAAATAGCGAATTTTAAGGAATCGCTATTTGGAATTCGCAAAACGGTATGTATGTACAAAATTGCTTTTCAATAGCGATTCCTTAGCATTCCTAATTTGCGATTAGCAAATTGCTAATCGCAAATTACCCATACATTTCCATGGGCCAGGAGGCCCATAGGAATGAAAGTGCAATTTGCGATTAGCAATTTGCTAATCGCAAATTAGGAATTTTTTCAAGGGTGCAGGGGTGTCTCAGGAACACCCTGCTGCACCCCTGAAAAAGACATTTGGGGCATATGGCGCACATACATGCCCTAAGGGCATGTATGGGCGTCATATGGCACCTTTGTTTTTTTGTAAAAAAGCTTTTTGAAAAGAATTTGCAACTTACCACCAACTAGAAGTTGGTGGTAATTTGCGAATCCTTAATGGCAATTTTTGAATATTTTTTGTTTGATACATTGCATTTAAGGAATCGCAAAATTTGCGATTCCTTAAGTGCAATCGCAAAATAAGGAATAGCAAATTTTGCAATTCCTTATTTTGCATCAAACATGTTTGATACATACCATTTATCTAATTAGCATTCGCAAAGGCCGAAAATCGAATGCTAATTAGCTTGATACATATGGCCCTAAGAGAGAACTGATAATAGATGACCTGTCTCTGACCCCGGCTGCCTCTTATCATATGTCTTATCCTCTGTCCTCCACAAAGGCCACTCAGATTTGCAGTACCATCGTCCAACTGGTAAGCCACCCTGTACATGTCTGTGTTGCAGATTAAATACATGATGTTCCTTTTCGCTGCAAATCAGAAGCTAAGCAATCCAAGGGCTTGGATTTTCCTGAGAAGAACTCATGGCTTTGGCCGTGGCTGCTTCATTAACACTAATCATTGTGGAGTGGAAGTAGAAATGCTCTTCATTTAATGTTTTTAAATTATTTAAGGATAAGCAAACCACATGTGTGAAGGGAATAGAAGACAGGCACACAAAAAAAGAATCCATTTTTGCGTCTCTACCGACAGCTTTAGCTGTCTGGGAAATCCTCTGGGCATATGTACATTGAAATGTCGGTGCACAGAGGTGCGGCAAATCTGGCAGCGCCACGCTCCGACATTTTCATAACGCAGGGATGCACCGTATGTACTACAATACGGCGCATCACTTTGTTTTCCCTAGTGCTGGCGCTCAAATTAGCTGCCTGGTGCCAATGCCGGCCCCCATGCGCCATAGTGCAAGGGTGCATATGTTACAGGGAATGATTGTTTATGTTCAAGAAGGCCCTTCCTGCACATAAACAATCAATAATAGCAATTTGTTACTTCTATGTGTGCTGCATCCTGCAGCCCTCGTAGAAGTAGCAAATCATCATTATTTAATGATTATGTGCAGAAAAGGACACCTTACAGCACAAACAAATATTCATGGCGTTTTGCTCTTTCTATGTGTGCTGCAGAATGCAGCACACATATAAAAGCAAAAACGAGGAGAAATAAAAGTATTTCTCCATCACTTTTTGTGAGATGCCCCTGTCACTACTCGGTACCTCACACTAACTTGGTCATATCCTAGAAGTGGTCTCTATTTGTGATACATGGTTTAACTGGAGGCTGACCATCTTCTAGAGCCCTACTGCCTCTTGTTCACCCCTCAGGTCATTACCTGAGACTTCTTGTGTTTTCCTTTCTCCTCGCTTTGCCATTCTAACGCCTGCTCTAGCCTGGCGTTAGTTTTTGGAACGGCCTCAGATTTACACCACCTTGTAAATCTGGGACAGTGTCAAAAAGCACTGGGTGTTGTGGTGGAACGCCCACAGCAACATCCACTTCACACCTCTTTCACGCAGATACCTGCGTGAAAGGGTAACATAATTACAAAGTGACGTTAAGCCACAAAAAGTGGCTTAACCTTTTCCATGCTCATGAGGCACGGTGCTCCGGTGCTCATGACGAGCTCAGCTCGTCATGAGCCGTGGAACGCTCAGGTGCGGGGAGAATTCCCCTGCTGTGCTGAGCGTTCCACGGGAGCTGGTACACCTGTGACGAGCTCAGCTCGTCATGAGCACAGGAGCGCCGTGCCTCATGATGAGCTGAGCTCATCATGAGCATGCGGGCGCTGTGCGCGCCCCCCTCCCTCCCATCACAGCGGGGGAATTACCCCCGCAGCGAAGGGGGTTAATACCACTTTGTAAATATGGAGCAGGGCATTGCGCCACAGGAACATCGTTAAACGTGATATTCCTGTGGCGCAATGTCCTTGCAGATATGCCCCCTCATTTTATAAATATTTCTAGAAGTACACTAAGAACATGTATATTGAGAGAGGGGCTTCGGGCAGACCCCATTAGGTACCAGCTCTAATGTGTTTTCTATGGTTTGCCATTCCTTGGATGGGCTGTCCATCATGATAGGGCATTTCACAGAAGATAACATGTCCCATTACTGTTCCCATTAGAATTTAAGGATGGCCTACAAGACGTAGCTCAAAACCTTTTATCGGTTTGTCACTTTAATCTCCTCTCCCCATCAGCCTCCCTTTCTCCCTCCATTGCTTCCACTTTCTTTTTTCAATCGCCCTGATGTTTCCCTCTCTTTGTCTCTGTGCTTTATTCCCTTATTCACATTCCCTCACTCCTACCAGGTCCATGGAATCCGAGTCCGTCCTCACCTAATTACCCGTCTTGCCCATACACACTGGTTGCTTCTCTGCTTGTGCATCTTGTACACAATTCCTTCCAGAAGACGACTAAAGAATTGTTCCAGATGTTCAAAAGAGGCATTTATACATATACATGTGGATAGTAATACCTAGCAATATTAGAGGGACTTCTTCAAGGTAGCTCTAGTGGTGGTCTATGGTACTGCAGCTTGCTGCAGCAAGGACTTGTGTCTGGCTCAAGGTACCACTAGTAACAGCCTAAGGTACTTGCACCGAGCAACAAGAAAGTGCTGATTTCAAAATTCCAAG
Source organism: Lissotriton helveticus (assembly GCF_964261635.1). NCBI lineage: Eukaryota > Metazoa > Chordata > Amphibia > Caudata > Salamandridae > Lissotriton > Lissotriton helveticus. The sequence goes on along the minus strand of NC_136067.1, from coordinate 1,491,580,409 downwards.
CGTATGGGAATACTTCATGCGGCTCAAGGCTTTCTTGTGTATTTAATTTATTGTGTTTCTGAACCGTGTAGAGTTTGAACAAGGTAAATATTAAGTCAGAGCATGAACAAAAATGACCAAAACTAGTAGGCCTGGCTTGCAATTTAGATTGCAAGCCAGACCTATTTGCTTTGGATCTGCTTGTTTAAATAAAAGTAGGACCTATTGGCTTTTCCAGTCATTGTTTTAAACATACTAGTAGAGATGGAAGGTCCACTTCACCTAAAAAGTGGGACTATTCCTTAATTGCTTTGCAAAGTGCCTCCAACAGTAGTGAGCATTGACCAGAATACCATTATTGAATATTTACCCCAATCCTAGCTGACTATGGAAAATACTGAAGAGGGGAACAAATAAGGCTTTATATGACTGTCACTGCCCAAACTGTAGTCTGATAACTAATGTTCTATTGTTCTTTTATAATACAAGTCTTTAGACTAAAATATTTTGAAAAAACATCATTTTTTTCTGTAATTTGATACTCATTAATGCCTTCAAGATAATGATGTCTCTTTTTGCGTCCATTTAACTCAATGCCACGGTGTCCTAATTTAAAGCTTGGGGGGACAGGGTCCACTGTCAAAGAAGTGGTGAAGGCCACACCCGTCAAACTTGTGGTGCACATGCTCTGCTTAGAATCGTGGGTACCACCATGCTTACAATGGCAAAGCCAACACTGGCTCCACCGGGAAGACGTAAGATCGATGGCATGTTGGATGTTGGTTTGTGATCACAGTACCTCAGACCATCCACCATATTATATGCAAATGTTGTGGCATACCTTTTTCATGTTCAGGACCTCCAGGGTAAGCCAAAGAAATAACACCAGCATTTCTAGAGCAAGTCTTTATTGGTTTTCGGAAACAAAAATGTTTGAAATTTATTTTTAAAAGCAAAACAAATTGCTGAGTGGGTACATTAAACATGATGCAGTGCAAAGTACATTTGTAGTGCTTCAGTGGAGGCTCTGCTGAAGGTAGAGAGATATCAGCCTATATGGTAGTATAGAGGCTGGTGGTTAGTCTGTCCCCAGGCGAGAGGGGCTCCTCACTTCGCTACCTGGTATAACAGTGGACCAGCCACCATATTCGAAATAAGGCCCTATGTCTCTTTCTCTCTACCTCTCTATTTTCTACTCCCACACTTCATATTCACACTTCTTATTTGCATCTTGTGGTAAATGAAGCTAGATACCACGTAGATGTTCAGTTGGTTTATTGTAGAAGAACAGCATGAAGCAACCACGACACAAGCTGGCCAGGCACAAACTGTCACTCCCTAGAACACTAGGAGGGAACAGAGCCAACAACATTCTGGAATTTAGAACACAGGTAAGAATGATGGTACAGCATAGAAATAAAAGAAGGTAATATACAACACATCTCCTTCCGTAGAATATAAAAGAAAATATGCCACAATAAAAGGAAACTTAACGCATTTAGGAAACAGTCATGAAAAGGAAACTTAGCCAAAACTAAAGAGCTAGCTGACCTAAAGAAAGCTAGCAATGTCAGCAAAGTAGTTTAAGCAATGACCCAATTAAAAGTCACCAGTGAAACTAAGCATTGAAATGGACACACGTCACCCCTCTAAAAGAGAAAAAAAAAAATATTTAATCACAACAGAAATCATTAAGGTGTGCAGGGGGCCTACGGCACCTCTGAGGTCTGGAGGCAGACACGGGAGGGTCGGAATCTGGAACAGGGTTGAGAGAAGAGAGGACAGGATCAGGTGCATCCCCACCCCCATCACCCCGCACCAAAACATCGGGAGGAACAGACACAGCCGGAGATGAACCCTGAGAGGGAATGAACAAAAACCCTGAAGATGTAGAATCCTGGGTAGGAACAGAGGAGGAAGGTGACACAGACACAGGACCAGTGCCAGCTTTCTGGTAGAGAGCAACTCTCCTTAAATTCCATTTTTCACCATTAGAGAGGACTACATATTGAGGATAGACCATCTTGACAAGAAAGGGACCACGGAATTTAGACAAACCACCCGAAAGACGACCGGACTTTATCTTGACTAGATCACCTTTAGCAAGCTTGCCAGGACCCTTACCAGGAGGCAAACACACTGAATTCCCACCAGAGGACTTAGGAACACCTTGGGCCCGTATGCCACAACCAGCAGAAATTCCTTTAGTAGCAGATAGGTTCACAGACCTTCCACCAGGAGAATACTTGGTAGGCAGACCAGGATGTGGTACACTTGGCAGCTTATCTAAGGCTGATTGACAAATCATGTCCTTGAGCCAAGAAGGAATTAGCTTGGTATTGGGGACTCTACCCCTCATCATTTCAAAAGGGGACTTGGACTGAGAGGTATGAAGAGTGGTACAATACGCATACACCATCTCACGAACGAGGGAAGAGACAGAAGAACTGCTGGAGAGAGCCATCTGAATGGTGCCCTTCACCAATCTATTAAGGCGCTCACAAAGGCCATTGGCTTGGGGATTGTAGAGGGAAGTTCTATGGTGAGATATACCGCAATCGGCTAAAAAAGCTTGCATGGTATGTGAGACCAACTGAGTACCATTGTCAGTTATAATGACACTTGGAAAACCCTCTACAAAGAATAGGGACTTCAGGTGTTTGATGGTATTTTCCGTGGTAATATCCTTCATGAACTCTACGGATAACCATTTTGAATGGCAATCCACAATGACTGCGGCAAACCTTTGTGAAAGAGGTAACTCGGCCATAGGACCTATGAAATCCAAACAGATGGTATGCCACTCACTCCCTAGAACACTAGGAGGGAACAGAGCCAACAACATTCTGGAATTTAGAACACAGGTAAGAATGATGGTACAGCATAGAAATAAAAGAAGGTAATATACAACACATCTCAACTCCAAAATCCTTTCTCTTCCTTCTTTCCTTCTTGACATGACCACCTTCTGTAGTCTACCTATTTTCTGTCCTTTATCCTAAAATATTCTGGTCTACCATCTTCTCTAAGTCCTACTCTTGTGTCGTTGCCTTGTCTTTCCATCTAATTCACTGTCCTACTACATTCATCTAAACAGTGTTTATTCCTTCTTTTTTTCTATCTTAGCAGAGGCCATTTATAATTCACCTACTACACCATTCCTGTTTATTTCATAATGCACGAACGATTAATAAGAGCGCTTAAAAGATGTTGCTTACAGATGAAGATGATTGTTATAATGTAGACATTGTTCATCCCATCAGCCACAGTGTAAAATGTTTCAACATTTGCAGCATCATTAATATGAGCTGTAATTTCTGATTACACTAATCACAAAGTCCAAAGGCCACTTTGTGTCACTTCTGACTTTCCCAGGCCATTAATGCAAAGTCTGGTCAGTCTTCGTCTGCCACTATGCAAACATGCCTGAATGAAGATGACACTTCTGCTTTCTCCATCTTACAACACTTTTTGCATGACGTAGATCTCATAATTAATAGGATGAACCATTTCTCTTTTATTTAATTTTAACAATGTCTTGCACTTGAACGGTCTTTCAATTTCTTACCTTAACACAAACCTCTAGGATCCTGAGAAAGTTTTGTGAGGCAACCTCGGCCCCCATCTAAGCACTATTGTTTTTAGCATTGTAAGGTCTGAGATACCCTTACTCCACAAAATGAGCATGCATCTTTCCAGCAATGACATTCTTGAGTTCATTGATGCCTGCAAATATCCTTTTCTCCCTCTAAATCTGTACCTTCCTGCCTTAATTTCTCATTACTGATTCTCCCCCGTTATTGTCAACAACAATCTTCTTCAGATTCTACTTGAATGCACCATTACAGCAGTCAAGAAAAGTGTCAGATCCTTCCTTCAGTGCCTTCTCTGCAATTGTAGATCAGCTGTGAAATACAGACTGAGGTGTGTAGTTATGCTTGCTTATCTTGACCTTGATCTCTCAGCCTTGACCAAAACTAAACTCAATGACACCTTATTATTTTTTGTGATAGTGAGAGTAGATCTGGTGGAAGAGTTGCAGTTTTCCAGAAGAATTATAGTTAATGCAAACAGCTACCTGTTGACACTCACTCCACCACATACTATTTGCTCTTGGAAATTATATCCTAAAATGCTCTCTTGATCAGAGTAAAGATGATTTATCATTGACAATACTAATCTTTTTTCCTAACATCTTTCCAGGTGACCTTAACCACACTGGGCTGACAATAGTCACATTACAGTTAATCTGTTTCCTCCTTCTTAATCAACAATGAACTTATACAACACTACCGTTATCCCACTCACATTAAAGGCTGTAGACTAGGCTCAAGGACCTGAGCCTAGTCTACAGCCTTTAATGTGAGTGGGATATTTGAATGTTGAAGGAGTGGGTGAACCACCATAATTTGGCATCTTAACCATATACCGAACTCAAGGTTCCATGGAACCATTTAACATGTAGGGACATTGCAGAGTTTCCATTGGTGGAGGCTCAGCTAACTGTGCAGAACCAACGCCCTTGAACCGATGGCCCATTCACCACTGGGCTGCCAGGTCAAAGTGTTGGTCATCCGGCCCTATATTGGGCAGGGCAGCGGTAACTACATTTCTCTTCCCAGGACTGCTATGTGAGGCATGGTGACATGGTGGTCCTACTCAGGGAAATCACCCAGTGCCCCCCACGCAACAAAAATGTCAGATCCATTACTTTTTGTTTTTCAAGAAACAAGAAACATCCACCTGTGGAGTTTAGTCTTGAAAAACAAAAAAGATTTCCAAGTAGTAGCAACAAGCATGGGGGCTTCTTAGCAAACTCTTCAGCCTTCAGAGCCACTGCTGCAGTGGTGGTTGCTCTGAAGGCTTAGAATTGCCTCCCAGGCAAGGGGGTACCTCTAAATTTGGTGGGCAGTCCTCTGGCCTTTGCTGACCTGGATGACTGGTGGGTTGCCTGCTATCATCTAAAGGTTGGCCTTAAATGTCTCCAAAAACATTTTCTCAATATTGAAGAACCAGTTCGACTGATGAGACGACTGATGAGACATCTCCAGATAACTTTCTCATTGATATTAACTACATTTCAAATCTTTGGTCAACCAACAAGGAGATATCTTGCTTTTGCAACTACAAAAGTATGCATATCAGCCTCTGGCACAGAGGGCCACAAGCAATCTTTCTCCTGTTTTTCCGATTCAGTATATCTCAGTATATATCAGTCCCACTGTGGAATCGCAGTCCTCCCCTGTTAGGAAAACATCTGTACCCTTCCGTTGACATCTGAAGTAAATGGAAAGGACCATAATTCATGTAGGAAGGCACTACCCAAGGGTTCAAAGTGGCCAATTGGGAAATGTTTCATGTAAGATTTAAATTGAAACTGTGAAAATGGCAGAAAGAGAACTCCATGAATGAACCATACAGCCGAATCGGTCTCCGCTACAGAAAATGGCAGGTGTTCTAATTGTACAATGTGTAACAGTGTGTATGTATCATCTTTCATGAGCAGACAAAGCAATATTATCTGAAGTATAAATGTGGGAAGTGTATTTATGCTATTGTCGACTACTGCAAGAACATTCTCCAAATTTGGTTTGTCAATTTGGCGCAGACAAAAAGCTGCCTCCATCTCAGATCATTTCCATATTTCATTATTTGCAACATAGATGAATCTTTTTGATCTGGGAGCTGCTTTAGGACCCAGGAGATAATCAGCCAAATTGATGTTGTTAGACAAGGAGCTACAAGATGGCTGATGAGTAAGGTGCTCCGGCTGGGAGCTCGTGGGCCAGGGATCGCCTTTATGGCGAAATATCCCTGAAAGTGGCCTATCTCAATTCCAACACACCCAAGGAGTGGGTGGCTGCAGCACTGCGATTCCCCAGTGCCACCTGGCTACCGTCGCCGCCGGTAATGAAGAGGAACCACAGATGGCATCGGTGGAGCTGCGCCACCCGCCATCACTGCTGCCGAGGCTCATCCACTGCCCACGGCTGCCGGCACCCCACACTACACACGGTGAGCGCGGGCGCTCTCGGAGACCCCCAGCACTTCAGCGAGCCTCGCCTAGCCACTCGCGGTGCGGGAGATCGGAACGGAGTTGGCGGCTGGCGATGTGCTTCTTGAGGGGTGAGCGCAGCGCTGGATGCATGGGGTCTCTCCACTGTCTGCTGTCATGCACCGCGGGATGGTAGACGGCGAGCGGGGGCACTGCTAATCACCCTGGTGTTCCCCCAGATGTTCTGGTATTGACGGTGGGGGTTCCGATGAACTGTCCCCCCACCGGCCTTAAACTCTCCGGGTCTAATGCGCGCATGCTGAGCACAAGATGGCGGAGTGCTCCTCGGTGCTCTGACTGCATCCCCACTTAATGGAACTCTGCTCTCATGGTTTTTGGTTCCTGACCTGGGTGCATCTTGCCATTTTGAGATGGTTTCCATCGATGCCCACGACCCTGGTCCGCCATTTTGTGGATTCTTTTCCTTTCCTTTGGTCCATTGGATTCCATCCTGCCGACCTTCAATCATTTCTCCTTTGCTGGACTGCCTTATCTCTTTTTTCCTCCTCAGGTCCCCTCTCTCCTCTCACCAATCTCAGCCTCCGACTCTTCTCCCCCACCTACCGCTCTCTACCCCTTTTGATTTTTTTATTTCCCCGTTAACTGTTTAATATGTGATATATACTTGTCCAACCTAATCGCTAGTAAAATGTAATCGTGAGCAAATCTACTATTTGTATATATATGTATATAGAGATAACTCTAACCACTAGTATATGTAGTAGACCCTTGTACTCACTGCCATTCCTATGTGATTCTTAGAGTTTATCCATTTGTATCTCTTCCTTGAGTGACTTTACAATTTGTACATTTGCAGTTTTCTCTATCTCTTCCTTGTGTGACTTTAGAACTTGTACATTTTCAATTTTTTCAGTTTGTATTTTTTATATAACTCATGTAATCCTAAGTCCTTATGTATCGCAACTGGTTCTTTTGTATAGCGCTCTGACACCTGGGGTAATGTTCGCGCTATATAAAATCACATTAAAAAAAAACGTTATCACAAGTGTATTAATGAACTTCTCAATAGTTTAGCTACACTAAGATGTACAATCATTTAATTGCTATGCAGAAGGCTTGCAGACATTTGCTAACACCTCCCTGTCTTGATAATTTGAGGGAAGCCAGAGGACTTTATAATGTGTAGCTTTCACATATAAAGTCTATATGAACACTGTGAGCAATCAACCTACACAACTTATCAAATTCATAAAAGTGGCAGACAATTATCCATCTGCACTTGCATTCAAGTATCCTGCAGCCAAATGTAAAACATTTGTGGAGTGTTTTGTTGAGAAGTTCAAAGTCACAAACTCTCAGTCACTTTGATTCCTAACTGAAAAAAGACTACATTGTGATCTGAAAATCCAAGGATACTTTGCTGTAGTTTAAAGAAATATCACACAGTGATCTCATGAAAATTACAGCTAAGATGAACCTCAATCAATTTCTTTCTCTCATGGAAGTTGTTCTCCTGGTTTGCCTCACAGTTGGAATCATCATATTCTTTTTTGAAGCAGCTCCCTCCTGATGTGAAGGATCTTAATAACCTCTTGTGCCTCTCTGGTTGCCGTTTGCTTGCAAACATAACTGAAAGTTGTGAATTTGATGACTTTCAATTGAGTGTCAGATCAGGCCGCTTTATGGGGACGACCTTTGTTAGACTTGGCCCTTTTTGCAGGGTCAACCCTGAACTTTTTGCCTTCCTCCTAGTATATTTTCTGACCTGGTGTTGGTGGTTTTAGGACTCTGGGCGCTTTATCTCTGCTGTCCAGTGTAAAGTGCATGTGCTCTGTATGGTAAACGTAGTAAGATTAGTCTACACCTGTTTGGCATATTTAATTTACACTGGCCCTGGCACTGGCCCTGTGTATCTGAGATACCACTTTGCAAGGGACCAATTGTATTGGTCCATTGTAAAGTGGTATCTCATATACCCAGGGCCAGTAAATTTAATGCTACTGGTGGGCTTGCAGTGCTGCTGGGCCACCCACCAAAGTAATCTTTTAAACCTGTCTCAGGTCTCTGCCGTTGCAGTGCCTTCACACCCAGTTTACTGCCGCTGTGACGTGGCACATTAAGTTGTTGCCAAGTCTGTGACTCCCCTTTTACTACATATCTGTCACCCCTAAGGTAGACCCTAGCTAGCCCTACGGGCAGGGTGTGCTGTAGGTAAAAGGTAGGACACGTGCCATAACTGTGTGGCATGTCCTGATAGTGACAGACAGCCATTTGGGTTTCTCACTACTGTGAGGCTGCCCTCCCATAGGAATGCATTGGGGATTCCCTGATATGTGTTTCAGTGGTAATTCCTGACATGAGAGGAGTAGCGTGGTCAAGTTTGGTATGTTTGGAATAGTGGTAATCAATGCTGCTAATGGTGTTCGCAGATTTATCATCACTATTTTAGAAATGGCACTTTTAGAAGTGGGCATTGCTGTGTGTTATGCATCTTTGTGCCTGCCTGTTGTGTATTGCATGTCTGGCTCTGGATGACAGGGGCTGGGGAGGTGCTGTGGCTCCAGAGGGGCTGGGTGAGTCAGTGCTAGGCTGCATAGGCCGATCTCCATTTGGAGTAGTGGTAGGAGTAGTACCTGGGCCTGAATAGGACTGTGCCTGCCTTATGCAATGCTGGCTACGCCCCCTGTGGTGTGTCTGGGGCCAGAGCCTACACTAACAAAGGAGATTGTGGTGCACTGTAAATATGTGTAAGTGCCCCACAGACCTGGTTTGGACTGGGCACAGAACCCTGTGCCAAGGGGAGAACAAAGACATGAGTGGTATAAGTACTGGGGCTTTGACCCCATTTGGGGCTGTTGGTGCTTACTTGGACTAGAAGTTGCACTCTGCCAGGAGGAACTGCCGTGGGACCCAGCTGCTGGCTCCTGGTGGTCCCGACGTGCTGGCCCACCTGTGCCCAGCTCTGCCCGGTGTGCCCTCGGATCCAGCGTGGGGTCCTTGCTGGATTCATCCTTCTGCCTTGAGAGGGCTGAGCACCCTTGTCCAGGTGTATTGGACAGGCTGGGGCTGCTGGGGCCACCAGTAGTGTGGAGAGCACTGTGCTCTTCTCCCCTGCTGGTCATGGGAAGCAGCGTTAGGATCCCTGCATATATTTCACCACGCTCTTGAACACTGGAAGAAGTGTTCAACTGAGACTCCGCTCCGTGAAACAGGAAGTCAGGTGAGTAGAGCCTTACCTGGGGCATGGCCAGCTGAAGGAAGCAGCGCCAGAACGGGAAGACAGGCAAGCTCATGCCTGACCAGGGCAAGACTGAGGCTTGCCGGACCACGAGAAAGGACCGGAGCCTCGCGGGCTCCCTGCTGGCGCATCCCGCCTAATTCTGAGAGGGAGAGAAGCCCTGGTGAGTGGGGCGTGAAAGGCACACTGTTGGTGCCTGTCTGCATGTCCAGCTATACCGCCAAATTGCGGGTAGCTACAATGACTGGGGAGAAGCCCTGGTAGGTGGGCTTGCAAGGCACACTGTTAGTGCCAGTTTTCACAGCTGCACCACCAGATTGTGGGCAGCTGCAACGTTGGGGCATTTGGTGTCTACAGAAAGGCACAGGTGAGTTGTACCCCGGCCCTCATTTTTAGCACAGGCCTGGGCAGACCGGTGGCCAGTTTGAAGGCCTCATGATAGTAGAGCCCTGACTTTTGGGACAGAGGGCATTGCGGGGAAGCCCAAGACGGGGCCCGAGGTTAAGGCCAGCCGGCCCGATGGTCGCCCTTACATTTAGGTGGGGCCCAATGTGATTAGGTGATGTGGTGTGATAATGTACTGCACTACTGCTGGTTATCTTTGGCAAACCTCGCTATGTTAGGAAGTGCTATGATGTTTATGCCTCATGATTTATGCATAATGTGTTTATGTTAAGTGCCTATTGTCAGTAATTACTCGGTGTTTTTATTTCACTACTAGTGAGTTTTAATGGTGACAACAGTGGCCCGATTGGCCCTGTAAGTGTATATAATCCCCTAGAAAAGTCATATTAAGTGCCAGGTGGCACAGTGTATATATGTGATTAAGTTCTAATGTGTTTTATGAGCAATACAAACCTAAACCTCAATATCCCTTCACCTGACAAAATCTCATACCATACTCAAACACCTTATATTATTCAGGAATTGGGGACAATTTATCAATTGACTCCTGCAAGGCCCTGGACTATGACCCAGTGGTCATTGATTGCTCCAAATCCTTAAACAATATGAGACATACATCACATAACTTCTACTACACCTTCAAATTGATGAGGCAAAGAGTGCATGTTTTCAATTGAGACTTTTGTGAGGAATTAGACAATCCAGTCTAAAACAGGATCTCAAGACAACATTAAAATCCCTTTTTACTGGGGACTGGACTATGGTAACACCTCTATCAAAACTGTACTTTGATCCACTGAGTCCAGACCTGCATGGTGCAGCTCCATTTGTCACCAGGAAATTTGATCATATGGCACCAATCTTTAAAATTTGCAAATGACTACCATCACAATTAGATCGCTCACCAGAGCAGCCTGTATTACTTACAAAGTATTATATGCAAGCACGCCTCTCTACCTACGAAAATGCAGATCTTTGAAGGCCAAAGATCTCACTTAGCATGGATTCACTCTTACTGAACTATTAAAATTCAAAAAGTAATAAGCTGTGGCTCAGTCTTACTATGGCTCGACCACTAGAGTTTGGAACTTCCTCTTGCTGTCTGCACTCCAATCTCTCATGTTATATTTAAGAATCTTACATTTGTTCTTTTTGAATGATATTTCCATACTGTACCCTGTTAATTGCTGAATTGCTTTGTTTTGACCACTGCCTTCTGCTCTCCACTCTTTAATTGGCTCTCCACTTTACACTATGTGATCACATTTTCCACTTCTCATGTTTACTTTTCTTCCTTTTCTTGTCTTTGTTGACACTGATTATCCCTCCTGCATTTTTCACCCTCTCAATTTTGCTACAACTTTGTAGACTCCCTCCTCTCCCTAAGATTTCTCCTCCTCAGCATAGTAGCCACTTACTCCAGTTTGGCACTTGCTTTGCACAAGCAAGGTGGGCCTAATTGCTTGTTTCTACTCATCACCTACATTTATAAAGGTTCTTCTTCTTCCTGAGCTAAATGCTCTTTGCAATACATTGGCAATTATTGATCTGATTGCACCTTTTCTCTATTTTTTCAATATTTGTCACTTCATCCTCGATGCTGATATGTTCTCTCTACAGATTTCTCCTTCTGCACATTTTATTTGATATTTTCTCATGTTTTATTTATTATGCCCGTACTGTTCTTGCGGTAAATTTGTTTACTTTGACTTCCTCGCTCATTGCTCCCTATTGTATTTGCACAGTTTTTGTTTGCCTCTCAGCTGTACACTGCTTTTTTGCAAACTGTCTTTTCGCCCTGTGAGAATGTTTGATTCCCCTTCCGCAGCTTCATCGTACATTTGTTGACTATGCCCTTATTTGCACTGATCCCATGTATAATTGAATTGATGTTCTTCTCTGCTCACTTAACAATTAGTTATTATTGTTAGGCGTTCTAATGCTTTTGGGCTATGCTCTGTTACCGAAAAGCACAAATAATAAATAAATACCTCAGTGAGATACTAAATGATATGAACATTAATGTACTAAATCAGTTATTATTGCAGAAAAAGATAGAAGTCATACTTTCTGATTGTATTTCTCATTCTAAAAGAAGCATTGGGAAAGCCAAACGGTCTCAACTTTTGTCTTCCAATGCAGATGTTTTTCTTCGCCAATGCTTTTTGATGCAATCTGGAAATAGATGGCACAATTGGTGATTGGTTCTAGTGCACAGTTCGGGTGTTTTTCTTGTTTTTCGCTTCTTTACTTTCTTAAAAATATTTCCTTTCTCGGTTTCCAACCCATTCCTCTATTACTCGGTGGAGGTTAGGCTTAGCTTCCAACTGAGTGAGTTGATAGCATAATTTACTGTATATAATTTTCATTACAGCCCTGATGAAGTCTTTTGGAGTAATTCCATAGACGAAACACGCGTGTTGGCTGTGTTGCTGTATTGCTGTACTGATTTCAATACCCAAGATTGGAGAAATTGTTAACAAGTCCTCGTGGAAGACTATACGACAAATAAAGAAACCACGGACGTATATATTTTGTCTTGATTTTTTCGTGATATTATCCTTGGAAACTTCTATCTGTATGATATAACAAGACTACATTTTTTGCTCAGGGAATCTTAATAAGGGTGTCAAATCTTTACTTTACCAAATGATGGTGAACACTGCAGCTTGCTTCATTGTTTCCCAGTTTACTCTTCAGTGGATTCACTCAGATCCTATAGTCCCTGCTAAAATGGTCTCCCCTGCCTGAGCTCTACAAAAAATGACTGTACTGAGATTTGAGCTGACAGGGATTCAGAGCAGATCAAGACAGCAAATGTCAACAATGTTTTGCCACCTTGTAAAGTATCCCTTCCTCCCAACCCCAGAGAGCATTAAAACCCCCAATGATCGCCTATTGCATGGAAGGATTGTTCTTTTTAAAGTCCAAATCCAGACGGCATATGTTAGCAGTCAAAGATGACCTACAGGGCTCTGGAGCTCGTGGTGGATGAATTAAAGAGTAGTTTCCAAATGTGCCTTCTAAACCCAAGGATTGAACACACAGAGAAAGTAGTCCTTTAATTATTTTGATAGAAAGGGACTCTCTAAGGATGGGCATGTAGAGTGTATCCCACGGCCGTGGAATCTGGGTTACGAAACTCCCTTTTGACCTGTGGTGATTTCTGGGGCTCCAGAATATGATTTGTTGAGGGCTCCCATGTTGCAGCGTGGCATCTTACTGTTATGAAGCTGAATGTGATTTTTTTTTTAAAGTTGGTGCATGCGGTTGTCAAGTCAAGGAAAGCTTTATTCGACTGTTCGTAGGACAATCATAAAAGCACATAAAACACACAGTTAAAATTCATTACAAACTATAAACATTACAAATAGCAAAAAATTTAAAACAGACATTTTTCACAAATTTCAGATAGAGTAGCAAACATTATAAATTTAAAACCACCGTCCTCAATAAAAACCCAGCTCTTAACAATCCTCAAATATCATAGTTTTCCTAAGCACTTTCTTCAGATACAGAGCTATTCTACAGGCAATATGTTCATTCTCCAAAAACTGGAGTCGAATTAACGCTGGCCGATACTGTCTAAAGCCTTGATTTTTTAAGAGAGACAGTATCCAGACTTTCCTTAGTGACACATAAAATATACAAAAAAAATTACATGAATTGTGGACTAGGCAGATTGCGAGCCACAGGGGCAGGGCAACAACATTCGTGACCAATCATTCAATTTAGGGATAGACAATAATCTGTGGACAATGTCCACTCTAAATCTAGTTAAAAGCATTTTGTCAAAGCTACTTGGTACAAAAGTCTCCATCCCTCAACAAGTAAGTATTAACTGGGGTTGCTTCATGCAGATATACTCTGCTCTTATCTCTCCCAATAATAAAAGACCCTCGGATGGTACATGCGGATGTCAATGAAGACGAGAGATCTGAAGTTCATCCAGGTGTTGAAAAGAAGGCAGCAGCAGTCTTGGCTTTTGAGTAGATTAAGTCAAATCCCTTTTTGCACTGGATCAGGCTGCCTTCAATGTCTTTCCACTCTACCAGGCCTTCCTCCATCCGTTTGCACTCTTCCAGGTTGCCATCCATGTTACAACACTCTACCTCCCTAACTACAGAGCTTTGTGGCTCTTGGTGTGTAGATTTGATGTTTTTATATTGTATGTTGTGTGTGTGTTTGTACACAAGCACGTGTGTGTGTGTGTGCATGTGTGTGTGTGTTTGAGAGGGCACCATGGGAAGGGGGAGATGTGATGGGGCCTACCTAGCAATTTTCACCTAGTGCAGCACATCCTTAGGTACAGCTCTGCAAAGCAGTGTTGTTTTGTGGCAAGGCCAATGATGACTGTTCAGTGCTTTGGCACCACACCAGCATTAGCAAACATGCTACACATATGCTAAATACAATAACACACAATACATACATATTCTCTGAACCTTCAAGATAGAAAATAAGACAGAAAAGAGAAATTGCCAAGAATACGGGGCAGATGCTTCAATAGCCCAAGTTAGATCTGTGTTCTGACGGTGGTAAACTGTGCTATGTTGAGTAGTGCCTTAAGCTATGAATTTACAATTCGCTAATTCTGTCAGTATGAACAATCAACTATGGCTCCCTAAATTTGTAAGCCAGAGTCACAAGTAGGAATTGAGCTTCTTCTCAATGGTACAGATGATTACTCCATATTCAAGTGTCGTTAAAGTTGTGCGTATAGATCCTATCAATAATACTGGTGACTATGGAAGGTGCATTTATTGATAAACCTACTACTCAGGGGGAAAAGTAACTGCATAACTACAAAAGTCCCATCACACCACCAACTGATGTATAACATTGGACCACTTCCAAACAATATCCCTGCCCACATTCCAATTCCAATTCCAAAAATTCTTTATTTCGGCCACATGGGCCATAAAAGATGCAGTAAAAATACATATAGATAAAACACAATATATACAATAAAAACCAACTGGACCTGCAATGTTAGAAAATACAAGGTAATATGAATTAACCAGACATTTTCTTCCTTATTATCCATGCTGCCATTAAAAATTTGGAAACCGCAAACACAATATGGCCCAGGGTATTAGTTTTCATAACCCTGTAGGCCTGTAAATAGTTCCTGAAGCCCAGGTTCCGACATAGAGGAGCTAACCAGCGCCTCCTCGGGCTCCGATAGGCATGGCAACAGAACAATATGTGCAAATCGTCTTCATCATTAGCTTTACAGCAAGAGCAGAGCTTGTCACCCCCTAACGACCATTTATAGGTAAAAACTTTAGTAGGAAGCGTGCCAAACCTCCATTGCAGGAACAATTTCCTCGCCAAAAGAGGATAGATAAAATCCATAAAAGGTTCAAAGACATAAGAATTTTTGGATACTATAAAACGTCCCGTCAAGGTGCCACTATCATAAGCATTGTCCATATCAGCAAGACTTTTGTTCTTGTAGAGCTGTGCGAGGGTTTTACGCGAAATCTTTCTACAGCCCTGAGCTGGATCATCCCATAGATCTGGCAATTTCAGGCTAGACAGTTCCGACTTGATAAATGCCAGCCAAGGGATCTTGCCATTAACATCCAGCCTCATGACGTGTATAAGGTCCTGCCTGTAGTGATACAGTTCCTCGGTGGTCCATATCCGGTGCCAGAACTTCACAGGTTTCGACCGTAGGTCCTCTGCAATTGACGGAAGGCCCAGGTCGAGTCTTAGAGGGAGGAGTGGTGTGCCTTGCGGGAGAGCAAGTAAGCGTCTGAGGAAACAATTTTCCACCCCTGCCATGACCTTCCCAGCTTTATGTCCCCACAGCTCACTGCCGTAGGAGGCAGCTGCCTTCGCCTGGGTCCTGTACGTTTCCAGGGCCGGACTAACAGGCTTGAAGGTGGACTTGTTGGACACCCTCAAGAGTGCGCCCGATAGCTGGGAAAGTTTCAACCTAGATCTTGCTACCTGGGAGTCCCATGTCAAATTTTCTTGGAGTGATACCCCCAGATATATAAAGGTCGAGACCCTTTCAAGGCTAGTTTCCCCCAGTTTTGGATTGGGTCTGGTTTTGGTGGGGGGGTTGAAGATCATGAACTTGGTTTTTTCCGTGTTCACCTCCAGCCCATGTTGTTGACAGAAATGGCCAAAACCGTCCACAATCCTCTGGATCCCCATAGGGGATTTGGAAAGAAGGAGGGTATCATCGGCAAACATTATTGCCGGAACCCTCCTTCCTGCCAAAACCGGGGCGTCATTGTCCCCAACAGCGTCAAGATGTTGAATGACGCTGTTAATGTACAGACAGAACAGTGTCGGAGCCAAAACACAGCCCTGTCTGACCCCTCGGCGGACCGGGAATTTGCCCGAGGGCTTACCATCCCTCCCACACCTCACTTGCGCAAAGTTGTTCTCATGCAGCCTAATGATGATTCTGAGGAGGTGGGGGGGAGCTCCTAGCTTCTGCAGAACCTCCCATAACTTCCCCCTCGGGACCAGGTCAAAGGCTGACCTCAGGTCCACGAAGACCATGTACAGTCGACCTCCCTCTAGCGTGACCGTCTTCCAATACAGGAGAAGGAGGCGAAACATTTGGTCCATGGTCGACGTGTTCTTCCTGAAGCCAGCCTGGAGGGGGCTCATGATGTCATTGTCCTCGACCCAGTCTAGGAGGTGGTCCAAGATGAGGCGCGCAAAGAGCTTTTGGGGCACATCTATAAGGCTTATAGGCCTGTAATTGGAGGGGAGCAGAGTAGAACCCTTCTTATGGATGGGTACAATCTCTGCCCCCAACCACGACCCAGGGATCGCCATACCTCCAAGAATGGCATTGAAGAGAATGAGAAGGTATGGACCCCAGATGTCCGGGTGGTGCCTAAATAGATCCCCGGGTAACCTATCCAGGCCTGGTGCCTTCCCCACTGCTAAGCGTTCTAGGGCAAGTTCCACTTCCCCCAGGGATAGTTCCATTCCAAACTCCTGAGTACCCAAGGGCAGTTGCAGCACTGCGTCCGGGCAGGAACTAGAATCTTGGTAAAGAGCCCCAAAGTGGGCCTCCCAGACCGCGGGGGCTATATTGGGCTCGATCGCTTTACTGAATTCCCCTGTCCCATTGTTTACTAGAGCCCAGAATTTCTGGGAGTCCCTGACTTTTAGGGCATCATGAAGATCCTGCCAGTGATTCCAGTCCCACTCGGTCCTTGCAGTCGCCAGCACTGATTTATAGTGCTTCCTAAGGTCACGTACATTGGCCTTATCTGACCCCTCTTTTATTGCTGCAATGAGCTCAGATTTTGCTGCCCTGCAGTCTGAGGTGTACCAGGAGGGAACAAGGGTCCTTTTCTTTCGGATTGGGACCTCCGGATGGAATACCTCGGCCAAATCCCTCACTAAATCCTGGTGAATGTTTCCCAGTTTCTCATAGTAATCTGGGGTTCTTAGTTCATTCAGGAGAGCATCCACCTCCATGAAGCTGGGGAGTGCCAGCTCATATAATTCTTGATGGACTCTTCCGAGCTCACCAACTTTCCCCACTTGACCCGGCGCCTGTTTGTGGTGAGGGACAAAACCCCCAGATCTTCCCCATGGCCAACTGGAGGTGGGTCCGTCATGGGCAGGGGGCACAGGATATTTAGGCAAAGGGCATTATGATCGCTGTCTGACCTCTTAATTACCCTGAAGTCAAGCACTTTAGGCCAGAGTGTAATGTCCACCATGATGTAATCTAGCCTCGACTCATGGCCCCTCCTGTTGAAAGTACACACTGAGGGGGTATCGGAAGGGGTACGACCATTACACGCCCTCAGTGCGCAGTTCAGGGTAAGGGACATGAGTTGTAACGCTAGAGGGGACCAGGCTTTAGGGTGAGGAGAAGATGAGGGTGGAACCCCCCAGTGGTCATCCTCGGCCGTAAGGACACCATCCAATAGACCTTCCAGAGGTTCAAAGTGGCAATTGAAGTCTCCTCCAAGCACCACCTTGAGGTCACCCGGAAGTTGGCCCAAGAAGGAGGCCAAATCATTTAGGGTTGGTGATTCGTTTGGCGAGGCCACTGGACGCGAGTAGACGTTGACAATGGCCCACGGAGTTTTACCAGGCCATGTGAGCCGCACACACTGGATGTCCTGCGAACACGTGTAAACCTGCTCCGCCTGGCACCCAGTGTGACTCGCAATCCAGATTGCCAAGCCACCTGATGGCCTCCCCCTCCCAGCCCATTTGGCAGGGATTTCGAATACTTCAAACCCTCTCCTGGACTGAGTGGCCCTCGCCCAAGTCTCCTGAAAGAGGAGTATATCACATCCACCTACCAGGCAATCCCATTCAGGAGAGCCTTCCTTGTTCGCGATTCCTGCCACATTCCAGGAGAGGATTCTCAAACCTGGATCAGGTGGCAGGGTGCCCTGGGCTCCAGTAGGAGGTTGCGGAGTGACCATGGGTGAACCAGCGTCTAGGGAACCATTTCCGCTGACCGCGATGGCGGCAGGCCCGGCCCGCTCCGCTGCCCCTGTTTGCAGAATATGGGCAGACCCGATGTTAGGTGAGGGTCCCAGTTGGCACAGATTGTCGTCCGTGTCAGCCCCTCGCTCATTAGCGGTGTGCAGCCGGGTTAGTTCCAACATAGGGACTATACCCGGTCCCACACATCTTTGCACGTCAACCACCATCTTCCCAGGACCAGACAGGGTTGCCCTGGTTTGTGGTCAATCGACCTGATCCAAACAGGAAAACCTGTTGTGATGGATGAAGTTTGGCTGGGCAGTTAGTAGGGAGTGCCTTGGTCTGTAGCGGGAGCCATCTACAGCAAAGCCCACCCTAGTCCACCCCTTCTCACTCCCTCCCACCGTGTTACTGCCACTAGGATAGAAATATGAGAGGGGTACAAGTTCTATTTTGGACTTATCAGGCCTTACAAGCCAGTTGCAGATATAGTTTGCAACGTGTGGGCTCTTGAAACTTAGGACGATACAATCCCCTGACCTGTTCTTTATAGTAGGGCCAATCCATGGAATCCTCCTTACCATCAGAACCTCACCCTTCTGGTTTGGAGGCAGCGGTCTATTAATGCTGAGCCAGCTTATAACCTTATTGCGTAGGGAGTCCTGAGACTCCCTAACACCACCAGTTAGCTCAGGAACTCCCACCATGATTGCCGTATATGGAACAGCTTCTGGGGGCAGGTTGACCACCCTGCGCCTATCAGGGGGGGGGGCAAGACCATCGCTCGGGGCATTTATAGGACCCACTGTCGCCCTTGACTGCGGCGCGGATTGCGGCGCAGGGGGTAACTTGGATCTCCTGGGGGCCGGAACAGGGGGCCTAGGTGCTAGAGGTGACAAAGTGCGCGTCTGAGAAGCAGACGCACCATTTGCACTCAGCAATACCCTACTGGAGACCTGGGGCAATGTGGAAGGAAGTGAACTATTCCCAGGTGGTTCCCCGGTAGCTATAGGAGCGTTCATAGCTATGCCAGGGCTTTTCCTAGTATGGTTATTTTCCCGGGACTGGAGTAGATTCTCTATAGCCTCTAGTCTAGCTGAGATGGGTGTTAACAGATTCTTAATTATAGCTGTAAGCGAATTAATTACTATATCTGTGCTATTGGAAGATACCCCACCAAAGATAAATGGACCCGCCGCCGCTGGTGATAACACAGGAGCTGACGAGGCCACAAGATCCGACCCAGACCCAGAAAGAATAAGCTCTGGGGAGACCGAAATATCTGTACTTTCATCGAGGGAAGATTCAGTTACATCAATTTTTGCCCTTTTTGCCCTCTTTATTTCCCCAGGCCTTTTCCTTTTTAAAGGCTGTACCACCCCACTATCTACAGGGTCTGTTAACAGGACCGCTTGACCCGCTTCAGGCGTATTTGATCCCATGTTGTCCAGAACAGCAGAATGGTCAAAAGTCCCCGATGGCCGTGAGGAATCTTGATCCCTCTGCGTTACAGGAGTTCTTAGCTGCCGAAGGACCGACTCAATAGTCTGGTCAATGCTATCCAGTAATGACATATGGGTAGCGTCCATAGTGATGGGTGTACTAACATCATTTGAGGCAGATTCCCCAAGGTCCAAGAACACACTTTCAGGACCCATCTCAAGGTGAGAGTCCATGGATGAATGACACTTACTAATTTGGGAGCTCGCCTTGGGGAAAAAATTTTCCAAAGTACTTGCGCCTTGTTGTACAGACTTACTCCTTAAGGCTCTGGACGTCATGCTGGGGTGAAATAATGGGGCAGTTTAGCGGGGGCGTTAGAGAGGGGGCCCGGTCCGGTCTCTACCGGCCTGTAACGGCCTAAAACGGCCCGCTCTTTGCCCGGTCTTCGCCCCGGTGACCGCCCCGCGCGCGTCCCGCTGCGC
Organism: Lissotriton helveticus; assembly: GCF_964261635.1. Lineage (NCBI taxonomy): Eukaryota > Metazoa > Chordata > Amphibia > Caudata > Salamandridae > Lissotriton > Lissotriton helveticus. The sequence continues at coordinate 1,491,560,416 of NC_136067.1, read as the reverse complement.
GCGTGAGAAGGTTCTCCTAAGTATGACAATGGGGCGTGTCACTGGGAGGGGGCGCGAGGCGCGGCGGGAAGAGGAACCAGCTGGCGATGACAAATGGACTGCTGGTCCTCGCAGTCCCGCTCGCCTGCGCCTCTCACCTCCGCTGCGGCCGGTCTAGGAATTAATAATCCCCCAGCTGGGCGTAGGCTCCCAACCACTCCTGTGGCGAGCAAAGCAGGCAAACAGTACAAACTCCTCACTCGAGCGGCACCTGCGGAGCGGGGGCCGCGAGGAGTAAGGAGCACTTCCAGGCAGGGGGGCGTGGCACTGGGAGGGGGCGCGAGGCGCGGCGGGAAGAGGAACCAGCTGGCGATGACAAATGGACTGCTGGTCCTCGCAGTCCCGCTCGCCTGCGCCTCTCACCTCCGCTGCGGCCGGTCTAGGAATTAATAATCCCCCAGCTGGGCGTAGGCTCCCAACCACTCCTGTGGCGAGCAAAGCAGGCAAACAGTACAAACTCCTCACTCGAGCGGCACCCGCGGAGCGGGGGCCGCGAGGAGTAAAGAGCACTTCCAGGCTGGGGGGCGTGGCACTGGGAGGGGGCGCGAGGTGCGGCGGGAAGAGGAACCAGCTGGCGATGACAAATGGACTGCTGGTCCTCGCAGTCCCGCTCGCCTGCGCCTCTCACCTCCGCTGCGGCCGGTCTAGGAATTAATAATCCCCCAGCTGGGCGTAGGCTCCCAACCACTCCTGTGGCGAGCAAAGCAGGCAAACAGTACAAACTCCTCACTCGAGCGGCCCACATTCAGATATAACATACATGGAGGCATGTAGAGGTGCAATGTCTCTAGACCATCCTAACTGCTCATTTATAGATCAAATAAGATACTTACTGTTAGGTGGAAGTTAAGACTCTCATATGCTGCAACTGACCATGTGAACTTCGAGAACTGGCACCAGGGCCCTGCATTGATTCAAGTGCATTCACTGTGCTCTGCATTGAGGTAACCTTGATAGAATCACCACTGTCCATGACAACTCCAAACTTAGGCTTGAAGTAGAATGTACACCAAAGACATAATGCCACTTCATCAACGCTGTCCAGCACAATATTTTACATTGCTCTATATCCCTTGTGATTTACAAGTATCATAAGCAGCCTGTAAGGCAGCATCCTGCCTCCTTATAAACAACGAAAATAAATAAACTAATGTTAAAAGAACCTGTGTGTCGGTATGATCTCCCCTTTGGCTATAAAAGAATGTTCTTGGCTATGCTTTGTATCCAATATTGTTCAGAATCAGCAAAAATAAACAAACAAACAAGCATTGGTAAGGCCAGCAAGTCTGGCTTGTTTGGGTGCTTACTTACCTTGCACTAAGGGCTACATACTGTGTGATGTGATTATGTGATATGTGGTATGTTTACGAATACTAACAGAAAACACACATGCATGCACCCACGTGCATACAGACAATACTCAGACGTGTACATGCATGCACAACTCACACAGGCAGTCAGACAACACACATACGGGCACAAGCACACAAGTTGATGTTGCGCAGGGTGCCAAAAGGCCAAGTAATTTAATATCCAGGAACATAACATAAAATTACATACAGTTGTGAAAGGACATTATAGTTCTGTACCAAAACCTAAAAAAAAAATCATTGATTACCACTTGTTAGTAATGATACTATATCAGCAAACATTCAACACTTGTACTCTTCACACCGGCCTTATTACCAAAATGAGTGCATATAGCGCTCTGTATATTAGGCACGGGGCGCATGGCCCCTATGCACTGATGCCCTTTGACCAGTCCCATGCTCCCAGTACACAATGGGAACAGCCTGCAGCTGGTCCTTGTTGGCACTGGCCAGGGTCTGTCCCCATAATCTGAGCAAACTGTTGTATCCAATAGATACAACATTATTAAAATCCATTATTAAAAACCAATGCAACATTCGCTTCTTAATCATGTCAATATTGGACACAACCAAGGCTTAAAACAACCGATTTTTTAATACCTTTGTTGATTTCGTTCACTCAGATCAATTCATATACATGACTCATTCATTCTTCTTGTGGGCCAAACAAGACCCAGGATCAGGGACAGGGTCTCCGATTGGGACATAAAATAGGCCCATGTACCAAATTAAAATTGACCCCACTTGGGAATTAGATGCCTAAAAAAGCGGCACACATTGGAAAAATCAGGAGAGTTTTAAACTTGTAAAGACACGCTGTTATGCATACAGTCTTCGATACACTGCAAAACACCTGTACAGCTGCCCCAATATGCATATGTGGTAGACTTTTGTAGCGATCTGATTCACAAATGGGGCCACTTTTATTTTGGTGAAAATAACTGCCTAGGCACACATAAAAAGTAAAGATCTGTTACATGAGTAGAAAAAAGGGCTTTACAAGGTGAGCTCACGTTGTAAAGCCCTTTTTTCTACTTATGAAACATATGTATCATTGTAATCTATTGTATCCATTCCCAGCCCTGAAGAAGTCGCGGAGCAATTCTCCATTGTGCCACGAAACACGTGTCGGCTGGCTTGTTCCATCGTGGTTTTAGAAAAGGATTAAAAATCTCAACTTGATCCACTCAAGACCTTTTTCCTTTCATCTCGAAGATACTTTTTGTGTTGTTGTTACTCATTATGATCACAAGATTTGTGTTGTTTTATACTGTATTTGCGTTAACTAGCTGAGCGCCTAATTGAATCCCTGCTTCCTATCAAAAACCCCCTTCTTCTATGTTATACACTTTTATTTTGGTGCCCTGCCTATAATCTGCCCCTCTCTGATCATGGGAGGGCAGAGCGAGGGCGTATAGAAAAGTACATAAAAGACTTTGTGTGTGTGTGTGTGTATGTGTGTGAGGGTGCATGTGTGCGTGTGCGTCTGTGTGTGAACTTTTTAGGTCAAGCCTGTAACAGTGCATGCACTGCTTGCTCTCTTGCTTGCTAGATGTTATTGTTTACAGTAAAGGGCTTTGAGCCTGCCTACAACTGACCATTTGTTGACTTCAGTACTGCTCTTCTTTGCTGCCTCCTCATTGGCCGATGCATGCTGAGTCACTTCCAGTCCTTTCTGTTGAGCATGGGTCAATGACAGATTGATTTAACTTAATCAGGGTCCACCAGCTGCTTGTGCGGTGATTGAGGAACAATTTCTTTGTTCCCATACCCCATCCCTTCTCCGTGTTGCTGTCCCCATCTGATGCTCTCTCCCTGATCCCCCATGCCTCCCTCATGTTGCTCCCCCTGCTTTTTTTTAGCATATTACACAGCAGCGCGGACTGCGCTTCTGTTCAACATGTCTAAAAAAACATTGACAAAGCCCAAAGATCTTTCATAGGTGAGACATATTGGCTTTACCAATGCTTATTAGTAGTTGACACCCGTGAAATGCTATGGGTTGATACCAGCGCGGATGGACAACATGTAATATACAGTGCTCTGTTGCTTCACAGATAGGTTTGTGCTATATAAATACCAAGCCATAAATACTTGAGCAAGGTCTGTGGTTGCCTGCATCCTCTTTGTGGGCATAAATATTAAATACCACATTGCGCTCTGTGTCATCTTACTTCAGTTGTATGAGCATAGACGGGAGAGATGCTTCGATCAATGACTGTGTGTGGTTTACAGCAAAAACATATCTTTCCATTAAAATGATTTCATTTGCTTTCTTCAATAGAATGTCCCTCCTGACCTCTCCATCTGCACCTTTGTGCTGGAACAGTCATTATCAGTGCGGGCCCTTCAGGAGATGCTGGCAAATACAGAAGAAAAAGCAGAAGGGGTAAGTGTTTGCATTTGTATACCTTGCCAGTGGATGTGGAATGTGTATTATAAAGGATGCATAAAAGACCTACTCTGTGTTTAAATTCAGCAACGCATATTTAACGTGGAAGAAAATATTAGAACAACCAGAGACTATGTATATCTGTATTTACCAGTAGCTAAAAAAAAAATACCTGTTCTACCAGCATTCCCTCCTCTCACAGGTTCTCCTTTCGCCTTTATTAAGATCGAAGGCGGATAGTAATTCAAACATACAGACTGTATCTGTTCTGTATATAGTTGAAAGTCATATTTTTTTGTATTTGATTTGTTTTTTTGGGTGAAGTGCTACAAGTATGAACGAATCGCCTTTATTAAGATCGAAGGCGGATAGTAAATCAAACATGTATCTGTTCTGTATATAGTTGAAAGTCATATTTTTCTTATTTGATTTGTTTTTTTGGGTGAAGTGCTACAAGTATGAATGAATGAATGAATGAATGAACGAATGAATGAATATTCACTTTCTAAAGCACAAATTTAACCCAGAGGCGTCAAGGCGCTGCGAGAGGGACTGTCGGACAGAGACAGAGTAGGACTCAGACAGGCGTACTTGTAAAAAGTAAGTCACCAATACATCGGTTAGGTGTACTGGCATAAAAGTTAGCAACAAGAACTAATAACAGCCTACGCTGGTATCTGATGGTGAAACCTTGGGTAGAGTTGTTATAGTGTTGGAGTCGAAGGCGGGAGTAAGAGGTGGGAAGAAGCTGAATTTAGGTGTGCAACTAGTGAAAATCTATCTCCTATGCTGAAGACACTGAACTATATAATTAGGTTCTTTGTAGACCTTCAGGTGCTTATTTCGTACAGCATTAAAAAAAATCCTTTTTCTCCAGCTTTGAACTTAACTCGTTCCATGGTGGTTAATTGCTTTCCATTTCACACATACACTGTTCACTTACTAGCTTTTTAAAAAAGGATTTGTGTTTCAAAATCAACCTCTTACCACCAATTCCTGCCTTCTTTGCCCACAACATATCTTGATTGAAAGTTAGTCCTGTTTCATGTCATTACATACACTAGCCAATTTTATCATATTCCAATGGACTTCCTTTGTTACGTTAAGTATGTTCACTTCCACCCACCAATTCCTCACTTTGTTCCATGATCTTTGCAGTAGTGCCAGCATTATCACTTATTCTAGTTTTACCGCTGTTTTTAACCATGTGTTTATAGGTTGCACACGACATATTGACTACATAAATATTTTGATACCACAATATTATGACCTAAATATTGAGGATTAACTCCACATCTACATACCTTAAAAATTCCTAAATAGTCAAGACACACATGTGGAGTTACGTGAAGTGAACCAACAGAAGTATGATCCAAGGACAAACTCTCAAAGACAAACTAACTAATCGCTTCCAATCAATATATGGGTTTAATCTATTTGTACATCAACAACTGAAACAGCCAACATGTGCTTCGCGACACCATAAATTCTTCAGGGCAGATGATTTTCAATCTTCCTGACCTCTTTTTTGCAAAAATTTTGTAATTCCTAATACGTAAATATCAATAACTGATAACTTTAGATCACTGTAATCATTCCAAACGTATCATCCCAACAAATTCCAATTTCCTGAAAGAAGATATTATGTACTCCCATAATAAGTGATATCTACAATATATGATCTAATAACACCAAGATCAATCTGCCAACCCTATAATAAGGGAAACGTTTCTCGTGTGAAAGATCACCTCCAACAACAACCGCTGTGGTCCTTGTAATAGTGTTTAAGACTAAAAGTGAAAGTTTTACTCCTTTACATTGCATAAAGTCTGGACGAAATGTTTTTTCTTGCAGAAATTCACCCAGGCCGTTAAACCTAGTGGATATCATGTGGGGAAAAAAACTCATGGGTTACCGTGAAAGTTTGAATCATGAGTTAGGTGCAAATCCC